>NC_140964.1:109925410-109975410 GCF_056783735.1 Eptatretus burgeri | reverse complement strand
GAGTGAAGGGGAAAGTATACAAGACGGTAGTGAGACCAGCTATGTTGTATGGTTTGGAGGCGGTGGCACTAACAAAAAGACACAAAGTGGAGCTGGAGGTGGCAGAGTTAAAGATGCTGCGATTCTCGTTGGGAGTGACGAGGATGGATAGGATAAGAAATGAGTGTATTAGAGGGACAGCACTGGTAGAACGGTTTGGAGACAAAGTGAGAGAGGCGAGATTGAGATGGTATGGACATGTGCACAGGAGGGATACGGAGTATATCGGGAGAAGGATGTTGAAGATGGAGCCGCCAGGCAGGAGGAGAAGAGGAAGGCCAAAGAAGAGGTTCATGGATGCGGTGAGGGCGGACATGCGGGTGGTTGGAGTGTCAATGGAAGATGTGGAGGATAGAGCGAAATGGAGACAGTTGGTCCGCTGTGGCGACCCCTAACGGGAGCAAGCCGAAAGAGGAAGAAGAAGAAGATACATACATATATATATACATATACATACATATATATATATATACATATATATACATATATACATACATATATATATATACATACATATATACATATATATATATATATACATATATATACATATATATATATATATATATACATACATATATACATATATATATATATATATAAATACACATATACATATATATATATATATATATATATATATATATATATATATATAAATATACATATACATATACATATATATACACATATACATATATATACATATATATATATATATATATATATATATATACACATATACATATATATATATATATATATATATATATATATATATATATATATATATATATACACACATATACATATATATACACATATATATATATATATATATATATACATATATACATATATACATATATACATATATACATATATACATATATACATATATACATATATACATATATACATATACATATATACATATATACATATATACATATACATATATATATATATATATATATATATATATATATATATATATATATATATATATATTGGGGTGGTCCAAAAAAGTCGAAAAAAATAGAATGTTGCTCCACAAGCTTAAAAATATTCCAATATGATCCAGTAACGCGTATAATTTTTTTTAGCTTGATCGGAGGTGAATTGTAAGTCGCTCGATATGACGACTTAGTTTCATGAGTTGGTTAAATTAGGGTATGGTGAGGTACGATTACGGGTACTTCTGGATGTCTGAGGTGGAAATGGAGTGCAGTTTTCGAACTCTATGGGGTCGATTTACTCAAAGAAATGTTTAGACGGACGACAAATTATTTATAGATTAGAAAATATCGAAATGAGTAGGATGAGTTACTCAACTCCAGTAATGATAAATCTTGTTTTAGGTCATATTTTCGAAATGGTAGTGAATTCAATGTCGGTGAAGTCATTTCTTAGAGTAAATCGACCCCATAGAGTTCGAAAATGCACTCCATTTCCACCTCGGACATCCAGAAGTACCCGTAATCGTACCTGACCATACCCTAATTTAACCAACTCATGAAACTAAAAGTCGTCATATGGAGCGACCTCTAAATCACCTCCGATCAACTTAAATTTTGTTATGCGCGCTATTGAATCATAGTGCAATAATTTAAGGCTTGTGGAGATGTCTGGATTTTTTTCCTGTTTTTGGACTACCCTAATATATATATATATATATATATATATATATATATATATATATATATATATATATATATATATATATATATATATATATATATATATATATATATATATATATATATATATATATATATATATTGTTGTGGTTGACGAAATTCGCAAACCACCATTCAGGTCCCGTAGGTGAGATATCTCTGTAAGTATATGTGTAGTTAGGCCCAAACCCGTTGTTTCGAGGGAATAAATGTCATTCATTCGGGCTGCGACCCTTCTAGATAGCCGTTTTTCTTTTACTATCTTTATTTTGGACCAGCCGCCATTACTACCATTACTACCACCACCAACCACGTCTCAACAGCCATCACACAACAACCACCAACCGCAACGCCGCTTCACAACAACAGCCACGACCTTTACCGTCACAACTCGCCCTCGCAACCATTGCATCACCGTCATTCCCGCTCCGCTTGTGGGCACCGATACTGGACTCGTGCAGGGCGCGCACCGAGCAGCGGGTGCAGAGGCACCAGCCTTTCCGAAGCAATCGGATCAAAAACGACTCACGCCCACTTCTGTTCCGTCCTATCGGCGAGCGTGGGGCGATTTGGCCCCGCCTCCAGGTGCGTCGGAGTGTGGTCGCTATATGCAGATTCGCGGATCAAAAAGCATTCACGCCCACTTTTCTTCTGTCCAATGGGGAGCCAGCCAGAGGTAAAGGGTCGAAGGTGAAGGAGCGAGGCCACGGGGGCTATAAAGGGCCGCGTTCGCTCGCCAAACAGGCAGTTCGGAGTGGAGTTGGGAAGAGCCAGTGAAGAGAAGAGTCGGAGAAAGCAGTTGGACGGAGCTGTGGAGAGTTGGAGAGGTGGTGGCGGCGAAAGCAGTCGAGGGGGCGCTCGTGTCAGAGTCGGGGAGCTGCGGAGAGGGGAGGCCGGTAACGCGACCGAGGTCGTGGTGGAGACGCTCGTCGCGGGACCCGAGCCAGCGAGATATCCTTATCCCCCCCGAGCATCAACAACCCCCTCCTGTTTCCCCCCGCGCTGAGATAGTGTGAGAAGGGGGCCCCGTTCCCACCCCATTCCAGACACTGTCCGCGAGGCCCGCGGAGTCGGGGCACCACCGCCATTTTGCGGCTCATCACCAGACGGGTAGGCTCGACGCGGTCTCGGCCCCAGGCCCGTCTGCCCCCCCCCCCTCATCGTGGAGGGTGGTCCCTTTTTCTTTTGCTTTGAGTATATGTGTTGTCGGCGCCATCTGTGAAGTAAAACTGAATAAGTGTTGCCGTGTGCTCGGTAGTCGGTTGTAGATCTGCATTGTGTTTCACTTTTACATTTGCTTTTTGTGCATTATTGTGTGTTTCTTCTTCTTTTACATTTGCTTTTGGTGTATAATTGTATATGTGTGCTATCCGTGTGCCATCGCGAAATAAATGTGCTCTATGTTGAACTGTTTCTCCCGTTTCGCTTCGTCTTTTCTCTAATTGAATCTCCATCTTACTTCACGTAAAGGGTTGGTCGTGGGCTAAAACGCGCGATAATTAATCGAACCGTCGAGGTTGACGATAACACCGCTCGGTTATCCCGATAGTACGGAACGGGTCGCTTAAAGTGGCCCGTGTCCGAAGTCGACCTGCGGCGAGGTGCGATCGCCCGGTCTACCCTCCGTGTGGGTACTTAGGTGGGTCGAATTTGGCGAGCAACCCTATCCCACGCGGGGGGCCGATTGGCACGATCGTGGTGAGGCCGAAAGGCCCACCCGTGACTAGTTCCCGGCGTTAGTCCGAGAGGGTCACGACGGGATTGTCCGTCCGGTGGGAGACGTGCCGCGATTCGAGTTACGTGGCCGTTCGCACGCCGGCGGGCGTGAATCCGCAACAATATATATATATATATATATATATATATATATATATATATATATATATATATATATATATATATATATATATATATATATATATGTTTTCCGATTATGCGGTTTTACCGTGCGGGACATAATCCGTGGTGATGCTCACCATAACAGTCAGGAGGTGCGCTGATGTTTAAACGACGAATGTGGTCATCATAAGTGGGATATCCATTTCGGTATGCCATCTTGATGAGGGCAAACAAGCCCAAAATCCATGGAGGTGGCTCCGTTTGATGTTGACCATGTAATCTTTTTCAGTTTGACAGAGTCACCAGACCAAGGCCCTCAGAGTAGGAGGTGACACTTTGGTGTAGGACTATGTCCAATGGAGATCGGGGGAGTGCTCGTCACACTCCACATGTTTCGATTTACCTGCTGATCACATCACGTACCTTCTCCTTGAATGGTGTGCATTAGCGGGAACAATAGTCTGGATGGCAGATGGATGGTTGTTCTTTGCGGATTATGCCGTTTTATTGTGCGAGACATAATCCATGGTGATGCTCACCATACTTACGGTGCATCTGATTGAGAATATATATATATATATATATATATATATATATATATATATATATATATATATATATATATACATATACATATGTATATATTTTATTTATTTATACTGCTACAGATCTGGAAACCATAAGCATTCAACATACAGATGTCCCAAAAGTCAGTTATGTCGTTAATTGTGTGTGTAGTCAGATCCCTTTCCTTTTGTCTATTGGGAGAATCAAAGACGTGTGTTGCCATTTATTTTAGTTAGGTTATTACATCTAATAAACCATCCCATCTGCATGACCCCTTAGGCCCATCACGCTCCATCACCACCCACTGGCTTCTTGTACCTTGACTTGCCGAGAGGGGCTCTCGCGGTTCCAGTTCTCGGCTCCCACGAACGTTGTAACTCTTGTACGATGACCTTCGCGGCGCTGACACTGTTACTCGTTGAGAGTGAAGCCACGTGGAGGAGTAACTGGGGTCTCCTGGCAGGGGCCGAGGCTCCGCCCCAGAAAGGTTGGCCGGAGGACCCTGTCCAATCAGAGGTGGACAGCGAGGTGCGTTTTCGCCAAGGGCCCCTCCCCGAGGAGAGAGGCCAATAAAATCTCCAAGACTCTGTAAAAAAGGGGTCTGGTTGAGTTTGCTTTCACGGTGGCTGTAAGCAGTCAGTTTTGTTTCACGGTGGCTGTACGGGGTTCTGGAGTTTCACGATGGCTGCTACGAGGAGTTTTAAGGAAGGACAGAGCGACCCTGACCTCCCTCCGTGGACCCCGATTGTTCACCATCCGAGCTCCACCACGAACCACGAGTCCCTACATGCGACTGGGGACCGGTCCAACAACCTTTGTCAGGTGCCGCATCATGGAGCACGCCCTTCCTCCGATGGTCAGGTACACCACCGAACTCTGACCCCCAGCTTGTCTCTCTCCACGGCTGCAAGGGTCCAATAAAGACTCTGGGTTTCTTTTCATTTTGTGTGTGTGTGTCTGCGTGTGGGCCCGTCTTGTAAGTAGATCTGAATAAGTGTTTTTGCTCATTGTAAATATTCCTTCTTGCATATTCGCGTTAAGTCTTGCCTTTGTCTTTTTATTGTAAATAAACATTTGTGGAAATATTCCCAGTCCGTTTCTGTCACTTCTTGAATTGGTCCAGCATGGTTCGGATCTGAGTTTAGGCGGGGTTTTATCCCCGATAATCCGTTCATTCCAGCCGGCACGGCTTTGGCAATTTCCGCTCGGCTGCACCCGAACCAGAGTTGGTATACGGTAGTTGGAACTCTACCGCAGTCGGTAGAGTGACCCGGTTCGAGCAAGACGTGCCGAGGGCGTGGTTTCCCCGGTTGTCGAAATCGTGTAGTTAATTAGGTAAATTTGTTATATAGAAATAGACCCTACCCTACGCGGTTGAAATATTGGCGACCACGGTCGGTTAAATGACCCGCCGGCTCCTGGAGTTATCCAAGCGACGGCCTACAATTCTGGGAAGTTTGGTGGGATACGACGCAAGCTTTCCCCACCTCGTGGTCGTTCTCGCCACCAACCCCCGGCCCATAATAGATATACATAAATACACACACACACACACACACACACACACACACACACACACACACACACACAATTCATTGACTTGATGTTCTGGGTTCAATATTAGGACAATTTACCTTCAAAACCAAAATAAAAGCATCTGCCGAATATAAGGTCACAGCGAGGTCAAATCACCAATTTTGAGTGCAAGACATTTGGGTCACCTTTTCCGGCGTTCTATAAATGCTCACCGTTATCGCCAAAAGCGACCTCGGCAAACCTATTCTGGGGTGCCCCGAGTTCATATTTGTTCTATAAACAATCATTGAGACTCATAGATGGACATGCAATATTTTTGTGAGGAGCAACATGCTGTCATTTTGAATAAACTCATCAGAGAAGCGATAGGTCAGCACAGCTAGTCATTACTAAAAGGCACCTTGAACCAAATGTAAAAACAATTCTCAAAAACCAACACACATTTTATGGATGCATTAATTTTCAAATGGGCAGCTGAAGCCAAATAAACGAGCAAATGAAGGAAAACTATAGATTATGCAATGTAGGCATTACCTTCCAACGGTGGTATGAAATGGCACCAGGTGAATGCCCAGAGGGGTCTTGTCATTGCCAAACTCCAGAAGCCTGATCATGTTGGTGGCACTCCAGAACGAAGGCAAGACAACAGAATTCGGGTGGAGAATCAAAACAAAGCATAGCCAACTCCACAAGATTCAACCAAAACAACCAGCAAATGTCCCAATCTTTTTAGGCCTCAGCCACACCACACATTGATTTTCATTTCTCACATCAGATGTCCTCAAATATTTCCAATGTCAAGTTATTCCAACAAGCTTTTGAAGACAAACTTCAGAAATGTAACAAATCGAATATAGTCATTTATTGTGTTCGATAACAACAGCAGCAGCAGCATGGGAATGTCTGAAAACAAGCTTAACAATCAACTTGACAAAACGTAAAAGACTTCTTCCCCAAAACGAAGAAAAAAAATTAGAATAGAGTGAAGGTTTTCACTGTCAGTTTTATGTAACCCCCACCCTCCCCTCCCCCATTACCCACTTTCCTCATTATTAAGCCCTTCTGTCATGTCATGGCTTACATTTTATTTTAAATTTCTACAGATTATCTAAGGCTTATGGAGGAGCTTGTACGAGTACGTAAGTACGCAAATTGCATGCAGGCCAAGGACATTAAGAGACATGAGTGTCCCCATGTCCAACTGATGACAATGATACATGGTAAACAATGGACAAATTGTTGGTTTATCGAAGCGATGATTACCATGAGCTCCAAGAATCATTGAGAGGTTGTGAACCAAGTTTACTCAATCGTATTTGATGGGAATCAATCGATTGTTGAAGTGCAGCAATCTTGACCGCTTATTCACGAGCAGAAAAACACCGACATTTCCACCTTTCGTTCCATTTGACGAAAAGCAATCACAAACGGTGTGCATCCAAGGAGAATCTTCGACAAATGTCAAGAGATGACATCAGTTTTGCAAGCGCGTCTCCAAAAAAGACGCAGCCATGACAGGTGCAAAGCGATACTTGTGGCAAAGCAAAGGCCAGAACAGTACGCAACGTTTGAAGGAAAGAGGACAGTGAAGGACGGGAAGAATTGGAGGGTTACCGTTTCCCTCTACACAGAATGCCCTTGTGCTGTTGAATCGTAGTGAAGAACCAAATGATCACTCCGAACCATCACAAGTTGACTCATTAATAAGATAACTGCAAACAGCATTTTCTCCAACAAATCTCACATCAATATAATCATCCTTGCTGCACGACACGTTCGACACTCACCGACGTAAGTAGACATCCACTCTTGACCCATAGCTGGCCCTGCCCAGGGGCTCCGTTCGCTCCATCACCTGATCACCCTCCTTTTGCTCTTCATGTTCCTAAACACAACATGGGGTTACAGTCAGGGTTGGCACGGGCTAAGTGGCGAGCGCTGCAAACTCAAACCTTCATACCTTGTCGCTGCAACGCAGAAAAATCCTACAATAGCTTCACCCGATGATGAGGAAGCCATAATTGGCCTTTTTGCCAAAATTAGGCCAGACTCAACAATACACCAAATCGTGCTCAATATAAAATAGACAAACAGATTCCCGCCACAACCCGTCTTCACAAAACAATGCAACGTACGAATGATGACATCGTGAAGAAGTTATTTTTGTACAACCTTGACATGTTCAGCTTTTTAGTACTTTTAACTCTTCTGCTTGCAACTATCTTGGCAAGCTGAAGTTTTTATAAGTAGCCATTCCGAAGGAGAACCCTCAATATGGCAAACATGTTGTATGCTGGGAAATGCAATGGGCACATTTGAAGAAAATGATGACAAGATGCAATCTTTGTGCTGCACACAGAAAATATATGTGGCAAAAAAGGGAAAAATAACCAAGGCGCAGACATACTCTCTCCCACCCCCTGGGTTTTTCAAAACTCTCTAAGGCTTTCAAAATATGTTGCAGCTGACTGGAAGATTGGAAGTCATTCACAACATGCTCACTGCATACGGACAGCACGACACGCCAGGCACTGCAACTTCCATGTGTTCTTGGTTTGGGGCATGAAAGCAAAAGGAATCGACAAGCTTGGCGGTGCACGGTGACCAAACTGCTGCTGTAAGCGCCGATGCCAAGAGCAATATTCTACCTGACTGCCCTGATGGAGTATGGAACAAGGCCATATCAACCCCAACCCCAACCCCACCACCGATTCATCATCCATCTTTCTTTCCCTCCCAACACCCTTCCCTCTCAATGAAAGCAAAATTTGGCAAAAGTTAAAAGTCCTTCTTGATATGGTTCATTTTATCACATATATCGGAATGCAAACGAAAAATGTGATCGAACTTGCGTCTTCTCCGAATCACACGTGCTCAAACAGTGCAAATAAACCCAGTCTTCCAAAGGGGGACGGGGGGGGGGGGGAAGAAACCAATGCAGTTTCAACAAGAGTGAGAATTGCTTTGAAATCCATGTCCTCTACCAATGTGATATTTTCAAAATCCAAAAAAGGCACAACTGAAAAAAAAAATAGGACAGACAGACAGGCAGCAAACCTATAGTCCCCTCCGGTGAAACCAGTAGAGGATGAATAACCAAGCCCAAGGTTAACCAAACGTGAAAATAGGACAGGCATTTTGTTTGTACAGGAACCACTGAAGAATGACTGTGCAAGAAAACAAAATACTTTAGAAAGTAAAATAAATGAAAGGACAAAGCAATAATTGCAAGAACACAGGGCACAAGGATCACAGATAAAAGTGTGGGGGGAAGGGGGGACCCTGATGTTGCAAAAGAGGAAGTACTTCAATGTAAATAAAATACAAAAAGAAAAATTTACATCGAAAAAGGCATCAATCCATTGAACTTTCATGTAAATACCCCCTTCCCCCACAAAATTTTTATTTTTTATTTTTAAAGAGGATACATTGCCTCTAATGCAATTGGTACCCAAATGCAGATGGTCATGCAGTCCCACCCCCTTTAGGACAGTCAACAACGATGTAAACACACATCCTACAAAATTCCTGATGAAGGCCACCATGTGGCTGAAATATCCGACTATTCTTGGTTTCCAGCTCCACCATTATTTGCTCATCTCACCTGCTCTTGCTTCTCCAGCCAACTGTCCACCATAGGATGTGCAGTGCTTATTGACAATCGAGAGGGGTCTCTCTGAAAGCCCCCGTGTTTCCGGGCCCAGCGACCGTGTGGAGGCTGGTTCAGCCCACTGCCACCCGAAGAACCCGACCACCACATGACTTCCGTCTGCAGTGCAGAAGAGCAGGAGAAAGCACTGGCAGGAGATCAAACACAACCTGTCATAATGCCATGGCTATGGCTGGAGGAACGAGAAGTCCCAAAACCATTGCTGGACACTGTTTGTTTGTTTTTTTTGTCCGTTTTAGTCTCTGTGACCCAGCTAATATATCTATCTATAATTCCAGCAGTGTGTCTGTGTGTCTCTGTGTGTCTCTGTGTGTGTCTGTGTGTGTCTGTGTGTGTCTGTGTGTGTCTGTGTGTGTCTGTGTGTGTCTGTGTGTGTCTGTGTGTGTCTGTGTGTGTCTGTGTGTGTCTGTGTGTGTCTGTGTCTCTCTGTGTGTGTCTGTGTGTGTCTGTGTGTGTCTGTGTGTGTGTGTGTGTGTCTGTGTCTGTGTCTGTGTGTGTCTGTGTGTCTGTGTCTGTGTCTGTGTGTCTGTGTCTGTGTCTGTGTCTGTGTCTGTGTCTGTGTCTGTGTCTGTGTCTGTGTCTGTGTCTGTGTCTGTGTCTGTGTCTGTGTCTGTGTCTGTGTCTGTGTCTGTGTCTGTGTCTGTGTCTGTGTCTGTGTCTGTGTCTGTGTCTGTGTCTGTGTCTGTGTCTGTGTCTGTGTCTGTGTCTGTGTCTGTGTCTGTGTCTGTGTCTGTGTCTGTGTCTGTGTCTGTGTCTGTGTCTGTGTCTGTGTCTGTGTCTGTGTCTGTGTCTGTGTCTGTGTGTCTGTGTGTCTGTGTGTCTGTGTGTCAGTGTGTCTGTGTGTCTGTGTGTCTGTGTGTCTGTGTGTCTGTGTGTCTGTGTGTCTGTGTGTCTGTGTGTCTGTGTGTCTGTGTGTCTGTGTGTCTGTGTGTCTGTGTGTCTGTGTGTCTGTGTGTCTGTGTGTCTGTGTGTCTGTGTGTCTGTGTGTCTGTGTGTCTGTGTGTCTGTGTGTCTGTGTGTCTGTGTGTCTGTGTGTCTGTGTGTCTGTGTGTCTGTGTGTCTGTGTGTCTGTGTCTGTGTGTGTCTGTGTGTGTCTGTGTGTGTCTGTGTGTGTCTGTGTGTGTCTGTGTCTGTGTGTCTGTGTCTGTGTGTCTGTGTCTGTGTGTCTGTGTCTGTGTGTCTGTGTCTGTGTCTGTGTGTGTGTGTCTGTGTCTGTGTGTGTGTGTCTGTGTCTGTGTCTGTGTGTGTGTCTGTGTGTGTGTCTGTGTGTGTGTCTGTGTGTGTGTCTGTGTGAGTGTGTGTGTCTGTGTCTATCTGTGTGTCTGTGTGAGTGTGTCTGAGTCTATCTGTGTGTCTGTGTGAGTGTGTGTGTGTGTGTGTGTGTGTGTGTGTGTGTGTGTGTGTGTGTGTGTGTGTGTGTGTGTGTGTGTGTGTGTGTGTGTGTGTGTGTGTGTGTGTATGTGTGTGTGACCGCTGTTTCTCGACAACCGCTGTTCCGATCGAATTTAAACTTGCCAGATATATTGCTGGGGACCTGAGGATGTGCCTTTTCAAGGTTTGATATTAATCGGACAAGTGCTTCCCAAGTTATGGCCATTTATTTACCAACCAATGACAGGAAACGTTGCTGCGGCCATTTTTTATCAACCAATGACAGGAAGCGTTGCTGCGTAGCCGTGGTCGATGGTGAAGAGAAACTCAGCCGCGTTCGCCATTACGGGTTTTTTCTCTTCTCTTCTCTTCTCTTCGTGTTTTTCCTTGCGAAAAGGCAAAATACGTTGGCGCTAATTGAATAATTGGCCATTAAAAGCCTCCGTATTCTTGCCCTGGACGAGGAAACAAAGAAGAAGCGCCGTTTCCTCAGCGATGTTGTTTATGAAGAGGTGCAAACGACATAAAGGTGTGTACAATGTACATGGAGACGATTTTTATTTATTTATTGAAGAAAAATTGTTCCAAAAATAATTTATCAAAAAAGTGCACAACTTTTTTTTGTTTCCAATTGTCAAAACGCTGTGGCCTTTGGAAGTGTTCAGGAATTCAGCTCTACTCAACATGCTTGCCAACGAAATACATCTCAATTTGGTGGAAAAACGATTCACAACGACAGGTTTCCTTACTCATTGCTCTGCAGTCTGCATTCAACCCCTTCATTTGTCATCTCATTGACCTCATTTCATCTATCTATAATTCCAGCAGTGTGTGTGTGTGTGTGTGTGTGTGTGTGTGTGTGTGTGTGTGTGTGTGTGTGTGTGTGTGTGTGTGTTTCTGTGTGTGTGTGTTTCTGTGTGTGTGTGTTTCTGTGTGTGTGTGTTTCTGTGTGTGTGTGTTTCTGTGTGTGTGTGTTTCTGTGTGTGTGGGTCTGTGTGTGTGTGTGTGTGTGTGTGTGTGTGTGTGTGTGTGTGTGTGTGTGTGTGTGTGTGTGTGTGTGTGTGTGTGTGTGTGTGTGTGTGTGTGTGTGTGTGTGTGTGTGTGTGTGTGTGTGTGTGTGTGTGTGTGTGTTTCTGTGTGTCTGTGACCGCTGTTTCCCGACAACCACTGGTCCGATCTCATTGAAACTTGCCAGCTATATTGCTGGGGACCTGAGGATGTGCCTTTTCAAGATTTGATATTAATTGGACAAGTGATTCCCAAGTTATGGCCATTTATTTATCAACCAATAACAGGACACGTGCTGTGAAGGCGTGGCCGATGCACCATTTAGTTACCAATCACAGGACACGTGCTGTGAAGGCGTGGCCGATGCACCATTTAGTTACCAATCACAGGACACGTTGCTGCGTGGGTGTGACTGCGTAGGCCGGTGCACGACCGGCCGACGATGACGTCACGTGCCGTGCTGGTTACGATGGGGATCGATCGGTGCCTTAGTTACCGTAGGGTAGGAGTGCCAATGGTAAATGGCAGCGAATGTCATGGCAAGCAAAGACAGGGAGGTAAACTTGATTTTAATTTAACCTGTGTGTGTAAGTGCCACAGCAGTTGTTACTTCAATGCAAGCGATAATTCGTGGAATGATGTGAACATTCCGTACGGGCACGCACTACTTTTGGATAGTGATGACTGACTGTATTCTAATAATTTCTCGATTTCTTATGCGCATTTATAGATAAACACAATGCCCCAATCCAGTCTTCGTTTATGAGAGCGAAGGAATGGCCTGTGTGGTTGTTTGAAAGTTTGTTTTTTTTTGCATGTACGGCCACGCACATACGGGCATGCGAGAGCGAAGGAACGGCCTGTGTGGTTGTTGTTTCTGGCACGCGGTTTTAAAGTATATATATATATTTTTTTTTGCACGTACAACCACGCACGTACGGGCACGTGAAAGCGAAGGAACGGCTTGTGTGGTTGTTGTTTCTGGCACGCAGTTTGAGTTTTTTTGCGGGGGGGGGGTTGCACGTACGCCTACACATCTACGGGCATGCACTAGTATATATAAACGTCGGTGTTGGTCAATAATGCAATAAATTAATGTAGGGAAAAATACCACCAAGCTCGTCGATTCCTTTTGCTTGCATGTCTCAGAGCAAGGTTTGTCGATTCCAAGAGGTTTTACATGTTCAAAGCTGGTGTTTTGTGTTACAATTGCTAAATTATTATCACTCTCCTGAAGCAAACTTTTTCACACAATAATAATAATTAAATAAAAAAAAACACATTACAATGAGAATCTATTCAAATCAGTGGTCTTTACCTATTACAAGGAAATACAAGGAAATTCAACACAGGAGAAGGCTATTAGGCTCATCAAGTATGCACAATTATCTCGCCATCTTGGTACCCTTCTCCCACCCTCCGTCGGTAGTTTCCCCAGAAATTGAAGTTGGGGGAGTGTAGGGGGTATATGATAGTTTACTGCTCATGTTGAGATAATTCAGGGGGGATGCAGAGAAATCCATGCCCCCCATCGTCACTACTTCCAGAAACCTATCCAACAATTTTAAAACTATCCACTGACCTCCTGCCAAAACCCTTGCAGGACACCATTCCATGCATTCACCACTCGTGAAAGACCCGTGCCTTAATAAAATCCTAACTCCTCTCTATCTTTTCCTCTATTTGTCCTGCACCTGGAAAAAAAAAACACAAAAAACTCCCATTCTTCCCTCCATGTCTTCAAAACAGCTGTTCACCACCATCTCATATCTTCCCCCATCCACAACGACCATCTCTTCTACCCCTGCTAATCCACCCCAAACGTACCTCCTTCAAATTCCCTGCTTTCCTTCCTGAAAGTCCCTGTGGTGTCCATCTTGTTTACTGCATGTACCCCGCCCCATCCCTCACCCTTCCACAGATCTCCTAACTTGGCTCTGTTCCCAACTGTTGTTGTGCTTCCCTCTCCCACCCCTCTTGTCTCCTCCTCCTCCCTTTGTTATATGTTCTTCATGTTAGCTCTTATATTATGAACTTCGACAAAATAAACAAAAAAACACCTCTCCACTTATTTACTCTAACTGTGCCCCCATGTCCCATCAGTGCCCGTTCTGCTGAAAAATTATTCTGCACTTAGTCTATACCTTTCATTATCTTAAACATATCTATCAGAACCCTTCGCAATCATTTCCCTTCGAAAGGTAAAAAGTCCCATCTCTTTCGGCCGCTGCTCGTAGCTTTGGCCAGCTAGGCCCTGGATCAATAGAGTTGTTCTATGATGTACCCCCCCCCCCCTTGGCAACTATGTCCTTCCTCAGATGTGGTGACCAAAACTGTTTTCAATATTGCAGATAAGGCCTCACTAAACACCTGTACACAGTTCACACAACTTCTTTCGATAACTTATACCTTGACAAATGATGAGAAACCCTATTGGCTTCACCTATCGTTGCCTGGCACAGTGCTGTTTGCTAACCACCCCCCCCCCACATCTATTACCACCCCCAGATCCCTCACCAGAATTACATGCTTCAAGACTGCCCCTTGCATTTTAAAATCTTTATTTTCATTATTCTTACCCAACCCCAGTATCTTAAATTTCCTGATGTTGAACTGCATCTGGCAATATCTTACCCAGTCAAAGGAAGTATCTAAATTTCCTGAATGTGACCAACCTCCTCTATGCTATCGACCTTCACTCCAAGCTGGGTGTCATCTGCAAATTTGGAAAGCCTACCGTTAACCCCACTGTCCAAAGTATGAATAATAAGTCCTAAAACGGATTCCTGGGATACCCCACTACTTATATCCTCCCAACCGAATATCCTCCCGTTCACAGCCTCTCTTTGAAGCTCTTCACCATTGAGAGATCAGGCTCAAAAACGATATATAGCATGATATTTCAAAAATGTATTAGGCCAGATATGTTCTCGTGGATCAGGCATTACGGGACGGAGGTATGCGCTCTACCGAGTGCCCTTCTAGTTTTTTTTTTTAGCGATGATCAATGACGCACTGCCAATCTGATGAACTGCATACATCCAAGTACGTTGATGACTTAACTCTGGTTCAATGTCATAAATCACACTAGTTTTCAAATTGACAACTCGAAGGGCACCAAGTAGAGCGAATACCACCGCCCCGTAATGCCTGATCCATGAGAACATATCGGACCCAATCCATTTTTGAAATATCGTGCTATATATCGTTTTCGGCCCCTCAATGTGAAGAATCACTGGAAAAATTACAAAATTCTCGAATCCAGATCTTCACCAAAATTGAATCAGTTCATCCTTGTCACACACCCAACCTGTCCAAAAATTTCATCCGCATCCCTGCACAACTTTTTGAGATATCCTGCACACAGACAGACAAACAGACAGAAAGGCGGGAAAACATAACCTCCTTCCACGTTCGGTGGCGGAGGTAATTAGCAGCCAATAACCTTTTGAAACGGTCTCAAAATAATAGCGTGGGATTAAACCCTGGGAAAAAAACAAGTGTCAAAATGGATATTTAATTTATGCGAGATCCTCCAAATCATCCAATTGAGTGGATCTGAAACCATGAACTCGATAATATATTGTTGTGGTTGACGAAATTCGCAAACCACCATTCAGGTCCCTTAGGTGAGATATCTCTGTAAGTATATGTGTAGTTAGGCCCAAACCCATTGTTTAGAGGGAATAAATGTCATTCACTCGGGCTGCGACCCTTCAAGATAGCCGTTTTTCTTTTTCTATCTTTATTTTGGACCAGCCGCCATTACTACCACCACCAACCACGTCTCAACAGTCATCACACAACAACCACCAACCGCAACGCCGTTTTACAACAACAGCCACGACCTTTACCGTCACAACTCGCCCTCGCAACCATCGCATCACCGTCATTCCCACGCCGCTTGTGGGCACCGATACTGGACTCGTGCAGGGCGCGCACCGAGCAGGGGTGCAAAAGCGCCGGCCTTTCCGAAGAAAACGGATCAAAAACGACTCACGCCCACTTCTGTTCCGTCCTATCGGCGAGCGTGGGGCGATTTGGCCCCACCTCCAGGGGCGTTGGAGTGTGGTCGCTATATGCAAATTCATGGATCAAAAAGCATTCACGCCCACTTTTCCTCTGTCCAATGGGGAGCCAGTTAGAGGTGAAGGGTCGGAGGTAAAGGGTCGAAGGTGAAGGAGCGAGGCCACGGGGCATATAAGGGGCCGCGTTCGTCAGTCAAGGCAGTTAAGAGTTAAGAGTTCGGAGGGGAGAGAGTTAAGAGTTCGGTGTCAGTGAAGAGTTGGGACGAGTCAAGAGAGGAGTCGGAGAAGGCGGTTGGACGGAGCTGTGGAGAGGTGGCGGCGGCGAAGGCGGTCGAGGGGGTGCTCGTGTCGGAGTCGGGGAGCTGCAGAGGGAGAGGCCGGCGGCGCGACCGAGGTCGTGGTGGAGATGCTCGTCGCGGGACCCGAGACAGGGAGATATCCTCCTTCCCCCGAGCATCAACAACCCCCTCCTGTTTCCCCCCGCGCTGAGATAGTGCGAGAAGGGGGCCCCGTTCCCACCCCCTACCAGACACTGTCCGCGAGGCCTGCGGAGTCGGGGCGCCACCGCCATCTTGCGGCTCATCATCAGACGGGTAGGCCCGACGCGGTCTCGGCCCCAGGCCCGCCTTCCCCCCTCATCCTTGAGGGTGGTCCTTTTCTTTTGCTTTGAGTATATGTGTTGTCGGCGCCATCTGTGAAGTAAAACTGTATAAGTGTTGCCTTGTGCTCGGTAGTCGGTTAGCTCTGCATTGTCTTTTGCTTTTACATTTGCTTTTTGTGCATTATTGTGTGTTTCTTCTTCTTCTTTTACATTTGCTTTTGGTGTAATTGTATATGTGTGCTTTCCGTTCATCGTGAAATAAATGTGCTTTATGTTGAACTGTTTTCCCGTTTCGCTTCGTCTTTTCTCTAATTGAATCTCCATCTTACTTCACGTAAAGGGTTGGTCGTGGGCTAAAACGCCCGATAATTAATCGAACCGTCGAGGCCGACGATAACACCGCTCGGTTATCCCGATAGTACGGAACGGGTCGCTTAAAGTGGCCCGTGTCCGAAGTCGACCTGCGGCGAGGTGCGATCGCCCGGTCTACCCTCCGTGTGGGTACTTAGGTAGGTCGAATTTGGCGAGCAACCCTATCCCACGCGGGGGGCCGATTGGCACGATCGTGGTGAGGCCGAAAGGTCCACCCGCGACTAGTTCCCGGCGTTAGTCCGAGAGGGTCACGACTGGATTGTCCGTCCGGTGGGCGACGTGCCGCGATTCGAGTTACGTGGCCGTTCGCACGCCGGCGGGCGCGAATCAGCAACAATATGCATGACGAAAGTTTCAGGTGTTTAAATTCCAACGATTCAAAGAGGGAAGCTCATGTAGAAACATGCTACAAGCAAACTCCACATGTTACATCTCTTGAGACGTCATGGTTTACTGTCCCCAAGACTTCCTCACTATTTTATAAGTATAAATGTTCCATTTCTTATCGAATATGCAGCACCTGTCTGGAGCAGAGCACTTTCAGACAAATTGGCTTTTTCAATCCCATTCTTCTCTCTAGGGCTTCAAGAGAGTTGTTCACCCCCATTTCAGGTGAATTTCATTTCCCCCATCCACAACCATTATATTTTCTACCCGCATTGACCCTCATCAAGCCCACAACTATCTGGATTTCCAGTTTTTCCTTCCACTTCTGTAATTACCTTCGCCAGAAGACAGAGTATTGCATTTGGGTCCGTTTGATCGTTTGCTACTTGCAAAATCGAAGATTTTTCAAGTAATGTATATTGGTCAGTCGATTTTGTTATTCTGTCTGTCTGTCTGTCTGTCTGTCTGTCTGTCTGTCAATCGCCTACAGGTCACAATTACTTAAAACCGATCTTCACGAAACTTACCAAATTTAGAGGTAGTATCAACTGAGAAACCTATTGATTTTGAAGTCAAAGGTCAAATGTCTAAAAGTCATCATTTTTCATTCGATTGACTTGAAATTTGAATAAGGTTTGCATATTGCATCACTAAATTGGGAAACCAACTGTTTTTTAATTCAAAAGGTCAAAGGTGAACTCGATGTCAAACTTCTAAAATCATAATTTTTTATCTGAAAAATCAGTTTTCATCTCATTGACTTGAAAATTAAACAACAATTTCATCGTGCATTGCTGAATTGGGAAAGCAACTATTTTTGAGATTTTAAGGTCAAAGATCAACTCAAGGTCAAACTTCTAAAATCATCAAATTTCATCTGAAAAATCAGCAATTTACATCCGATTAACTTGAAAGTTGAATTCGATTTGCATAGTGCACCACTGATTTTGGAAAGCAACTATTTTTGAAGTCAAAAGATCAAAGGTCAACTCAAGGACAAACATCTAAAATCACCAATTTTCATCCGATTGACCTGAACTTTGATTAAGGATGTCAAATTTAATATTAATGAAATGGACAACTTGATGTATCCATGACAACCTTTGGAGAAGGGGTGGAGTTTGCAAGTATCGTTCTCTGCACAACGTCTTTTTCTTGTTTGTTTGTTTGTCCACACAGAACTCGAGTATGGTTTTTCTCTGTAACCACTTGTTGGATTGACACAAAATTTACATCATTTGAGCGACTCATGTATAATGTTTTAATGATAATTATGACGTCACATGTCATGTGATGTGGCAGCCATGTTGGAACAAAGGAAAAGGTTTAAACCACTGTACTTGAAACCACACCATGGAAAAAATTTAAACTTGGCACATGTGAAGTACTCCCCATGGGGGATAAGTGCGATTTTTTTTTCGACGTCATAGATGCCTTCGTTTTAACATCAACTGCATAAGTAGAACGCTACATCTGATCAGAATGAAAATTTTTGACGGTCATCTTGGGAGAAATTAGTCAAAAGAAAAAAATTGATGTCATCAGTTACATGGGTCAGCAGCCACATTTAAAAAAAATTAGAGCTAACACACAGAATGTATAACAAGGGGAGCAGGAGACAAGAGGAGCAGGAGACAAGAGGGGCAGGAGAGAGAAGCACAAAACAGTGGGGAACTGAGACATGAAGAGATCTGTGGAAGTGAGAGGGAGGGGTACACGGGGTAAGCAAGATGGACACTGCATTTACTTTCAGGAAGGAAAGCCGGGAATTTGAAGAAGGTGGGTTGGGGTGGATTAACTGGGGTAGAAAAGATAAAAGTTTTAGATGGGGGAAGATAAGAAGTGGGAGTGAATGGCTGTTTTGAAGACCTGGAGGGAAGAGTGGGATTGAAGAGAGTGTGGGAGTTTGTTCAAAAGGTGGGGAAAAAAGAGGAATGAAAGAATGAAGGTGGGCAGTGATTCTTGATTTTGGGAGTTTTACCACAAGGGGGTTGCTGGCAGACCTTGAGCGCCCTGTGCAAATATGGGCGAGACAGATAGCAGACAGAGCGGGGGGTGGGGGGGGCAGGCTGGAAAGGAGATGGTCAAAGACAGAAAGACCACCGACCTCCCTGCGGTGAGAGTGAGAGACCCAAAGACTCAGCCTCATCGCGGGAGATACCAACAATCCTGAATGCCTTGGTTTCCACAGCATGAAGCTGAGAAAGGTGGGAGGCAGGAGCATCAGCACAGAGGGGAGAGCAGTACTCCATCAACCTGCGGATGAAAGCTTTGTCCATGGTCAGGAGCTCAGGTGTGCAAAGGAAGGACTTTGCACGACGGAGGATGCCGAGTCGGCGATTGGCTTCGGAGGCCAGCTTGGAAATGTGGTTTCCCTAGGAAAGATAATGGCAGATCGTGAGGCCCAAAAGTTTAAATGAAAGGATTTCTTCAAGAGGATTGTTGAGGAAGTAGATTGGGGGGGGGGGGTCCAGATGGTCCTTTCGGAGAGACATAACGAGAGTTTGAGATTTGTCAGGATTGAAAGATACGTTCCAAGTGGTGGACCAGCTAGTGATTTTTTTTCCAGATCAGCAGACAGTAAAGAGGCTTCTCCTTGCCGATCTGAGGGATGACAGATGGTACAACAGAGGGTGTAGTAATCAGCAAAGAGATAGAGGATTTTCCAGAGGGTCAGAGAGATCATTGATGAAAACCAGAAAAAGAACAGGGCCCAGAAGATTGTCTTGAGGAACTCCAGCCTCGACAGGAAGAGGGGATGAGAGAATTCCATTTAGGACCACATGTTGGCTGCGACAGGAGAGGAAGTCTGCGAGCCATGAGTGGAGATTGCCATGGATACCAAAGGAAGAGAGTTTGGGGAGCAGCACGGGGTATCAGACTATCGAAAGCATGCAATATGTTTATGGAGATGACCCTGATCTCATGTCTGGCATTGAGGACCTCCATCCATTGTTGGGAAAGTAGGAGCAGCAATTCCAGGGTAGAGTGACCTGGTCTGAATCCAAATTGATGATCGGAAATCAGGCCATTGGAGAAGCGGAAGGATTTAATGTCAGAAGCGATGATGGATTCCATAACCTTGCTGACGATTTGGAGAAGACTGATTGGTCTGTAGTTGCAGAGATCTGTTTTTAAACCATTTTTATGCAGGGCAGTGATGTTTGCTGATTTCCAAGCAGATGGCAGAAGACCTTGAGCAAATGAGAGGGTTAATAGAACAGAGAGAGGGTGAGAAAGAGCAGCAGAGCAGGTTTTTACAACACCTGGGCTGATGCCATCTGGACCGGTTGCAGATTCAGAGTTTGACAGCAAAATCTCCACCTTGTCGGAAGAAAAGGACACAGAGTCCAGGAACAGCTGGGTGCGACTGGGTAAGGTGGGTCCAGAAAGTGATTGGTTTGGGACACAAGATTTAGAAGCAAACGCGGAGTTTAGGCATTCAGCCTTTTCACGTGCAGAGTCAGCTGTTCAGCTGTGCAGCCATTTGCGGAAAAGGGGGGTGGGGGGGTGGAGGGGAAACCTACACCAGAAACAGACTTGACAAGATGCCACAAGGATTTGGAGATTTGAGAGTTCAGACTTGAGATGATAAAGAAGTTGTTTTATGGCTCTCCTCAGGGTGGACACACACTTATTCCGAGCTTTGTGCAAGGAACCGACATTGCATACAGTTGGGTTTCCTTTCCATGAGGCGAAGGCAAATAGTTTCAGGACAACTGCCTCACCACAAGCTTCAGTGAACCATGAGTGGGAGGAAGGGTAGGATAACTGACGAGGAGAGGGGATAAATCTGGGTGTGAGAGAGAGCAAAATTATTTGAAAGAATTCCCAGGATGAGTTGATGTTGCAGAAAGTAGAGATGGGAGAGCAGTCTAGAAGTTTGATGGCTGCTTGAGGTCCTTGCCAGTCAGCCTGAGTGAAACGCCAGAATTGACGTCGCTGAGGTGGTTCTCTTCTCACAGCCAGAGAGATGTCTACTTTGACAAGGACGTGGTCAGATGAACCGATTGAAGCAAAGGAAGAACAGCAGATATTTTCAGGGAAATTTGTCAAAATCAGATCCAGAAGAGATAGAGTACCATTGGTTGAGATCCGGGTCGGGAAGTTGACCGTTTGAGTCAGTCCCAATGAGTCACAGAAGTCTTTTGCTGAAGATCCATGACAGGTGAGGGAGGTACCCACACCCAGCCAACTGGCATGATGACAACTGAAGTCACCACATATGACGAAGAGAATTGGGATGAGTGGATTGAAGTTGGTCTATGTTTTTGGTGAGCGTGCTGTAAATGTAATCATCACTGTTTGGTGGATGGTACAGTTTTCATATATACATGAGGTTGGAGTGGAGGGGAAGCCGTAGCCAGAGGTATTGCTGGGGGTGTGGGGGAATGAGGGCAGTGCATGGAGAGTGAGGAATATATTATTTGATGAAGAGAGCAACTCCACCGCCAGGACAAGGCTTAGGTCTGTCATACCAGAGGAGGGGGTAACCAGGAAGAGATACTAGGGAATCCGAGACGTCTTGAAGGAGGAAAGTTTCTGTTCAACAGATTATGTCTGGTTTGTCAGCAGCAACCGATATGGAAAGTTCTGTCAGGTTTGAGCGAAAGCCTCAGATGTTTGTGGTGCACAATGTTAGGGAAGAGGGAGGAGAGGAGGCTTTGGCTGCCGGGGATGGGAGGGGAGAGGATGAGGATAGGATAGGATGAGGGAGGAGGGGGGAGTTAGGGAGAGTTGTTGACAGAGTGTGGGATTGCAGAAGAGCTAGGGGAGAGGGCCGGATGAGGAGGAGAAAAAGCTCAGTGGTGATGGGATGAGGCACAGTGGGGAGTAATAAAAGAGGGGGCATAGGGAACTTGAAGACTGGAGGAGATGGTGTGATGAGACTGTAGAGAGAGGGCAGGGGAAGGAGGAAGCTTTGTGGATGTGAGGGGGGGGCAACTGTGAGAAGGGGGAGTGAGGGGAGTTTGGAGGGAGAAGGGTGAGAGAAGAGAGTTGAGGGGTAAGAGTGTGAAGGTTGCTTTGAGAGGGAGCGATGACAGGGAAGCTTTGAGAGGGAGGGGAGATGAGACCAGGCATGGCCAAGGTGCAGGAGGGTGATGGGAGAGGTGGGGAGAGGGGAAGGAAGATACTCGGTGGTGGTATGGTGAAGGAGGACGCATGCAGGGGGGGGGAGTACAATATTTGAGGGGGTGGGAAGAGGGGGAGGAGCAAGAGGAAAGAAAGAGCATGTTTGAGATGTTGACGAGTGTACTGATGGAGAGAGTGAAATATCTGTTAGGTTAGAATGGAGCCCACAGATGCGAGAACACCACACAGTTCGGGACATCAGAGGAGGATTTGAAACTGAAGCAGAAGACAGAGAAGAGGCGCTAAGAGTGGAGGTAGGATGAGGGGCAAGATTGGAGGGGTAAGGAGGGGGTATAACAGGAAAGGAGGTAGGAGGAGGTAGATGTAAGGTCGTGGGGTGAATTGGCACTGAAGTTGGAAAATAGGACGATTGATGAAACACGAACATGCATTGCAAATTGGGATTTAATTTTTTTTTTTTTAAGTTAGAGATGCGATTAAAGACATTACATGAGGGATGCAATAAAGGAGAATGAAGAGAATAGAGAAAAGAAACGTTGTAACAGTGGGACGTTTGAGACACGGGATGAAGGAAAGGTCAAGTTGAAGACAATCTTTTGAAGAAGAGGAAGAGAAGTGAATTGTGATCCAATCCAGAGAACCACACATGTGAAAGAGGAAGTTGAAACGTTTTAAGAGGCCTTTTTATTTTTTTTTTGATAAAGATTAGGTAACATTGGGTAAAGGAAAGATTGAAGAAAAATCGTGCAGGTGAATGGGGAATGTGGGTCAGCAAAAGTGGAAGGAAGATGGTAGATCGGCAGAAGGGGTAGTAGGAAGAGTCGGTACAGAAGTCACAGTCACGTAGTTACGTGGGGTATAAGGTGACAAGGGAAAAGGTTTTTTTTTAAATATATTTTAAGACATGAAACTGAGGGTATAGTTGGGGGGGGGGATAATAGAAGGAGGGTGGAGAGAAAAGTGGAGAAAATAAAAAGTGTTAATAAGGAGAAAAAACAAATAAACACGATCGTTCACATAGACGGGAACAAGGGTAGGCCTCCGTGAAATCCTATATGACAAACTGATTAATACAATCCAAATTAGCACAAATTTTGAAACAAAACTGAACTAGGAACACACGGTAAACATGGATGCAACAAAATAAACGGTCAAAATGTGACAAACAACGACCGGAATTTTATCTTTGAGAAAGTCAGCAGAGACTCCTGGAGAGAACCAACCGTCGCTCAAAAACCGGAACCGGAAGTCTCGAGTTTGGTGGCCATATTGGATTTACCCTGAAACCTTTAAAAATCTTCCTCTCCAGAACAGTCGGACAGATCGAGGGGAAACTTAACACACGTTCACCAAGCCTTGGGGATACCAGGGTGTTAACGAATAATTAATCTTTCACATGGTCTGGCACCCATGTCGGATTGAACAAAAATCTCTTTAAAAAAAATCTATTCCTCTTAAACACCTTCATCGATCGACGTGAAACTTCACAATTATGATCGAGTAGTGACAGGGAATATATGTTTTAAATGTCAATCTGATCGGACGCATGGTCTGGCAGGCAGAATTATTTGATTTTTTTGAATCTGGGTTATTCGGGTCCCAAGCCGACAAGGCTGGGTAACCTATTGTTTTTTTTCTATTTATTATTTTTCTGATTCCGCTGGCAATTTTTGCGTTTTTTGGCTTTTAAATTAATTTTCTTGGCAACCGTTAATGCGATCGACAGATTTTTCACCGTGGTATGTATTGTGACGTCCACGGGACTTGAACAGTCCCGCCAACGTAGAATGAGCCGAAACGATGGAGGCGGTTTATTTATTTATAACTCAAACATGGCGGTTCTAATCGCTCTACCGCAAACGGGAGGAGGAAGGTGGCACGAGTCACTTTTCACTGAGTTGATGATGTTTATTTGTTTTTACTATTAACCGGAAATAACAAGACTCGGCAAGAAAAGGGATCCGGGGAGATTCGACGGGATGGTTTGGGATCGGGCGTGGGGAAAAACACAGACAATTTCAATGAATATACAGATCTCAAACCCTCTAAGGCGCCAAGCACACACACACACACACACACACACACACACACACACACACACACACACACACACACACACACACACACACACACACACACACACACACACACACACAAAACGTAGCTATTTCTGGTGGTCAGGCTGGACCGTGGTGTGGACGCAACTGTCCCTGGATCGGCGTCGGACGAGCTGGCCTTGCTCTCGTCAGGGGGGCAGGAGAAACCGTGGTGCTGTCGACCTCCTGGTCTTGGCCCAAGTCCGCTCACAGCCGCCAGGGAACCAGTTCTGGCGCCAAGTTGCGAGCAGGAGAGGGAGGCAGGTCCGCCTGCCGTTCGACCCCGTACTCCGAGTCAGCAGAACCCCAGAGCCAACCAAGGTGAGGCACGAGGCTCAGCAAGGCTCCAAGACACGATGAAGAACACGATCGAATCAGCACAACAACAAGGACGCTCTCCGCGCAACAGCCTCCACACCAAAAAAACACGATCGTTTTTGTCCTGATCTTCTTCCTCTTCCTTTTCGACCCCGAACAGAACCTTTTTATCCTCCTGTCCTCGTCACTTCCAATCGAGCCGTTTATTGGCCCACCGCCGTCGCCTTCTGCCAATCGTGATCACGGGGCGGAGCCATCCGCTGCACTGTCCTGTGACGTCACGGCCAGTCTCCAGAGAATACCAAAAGGGGTTTACGCAGACACACTTACCCTATCCCGTGACCCTATCTAATTACGTGACAATTATCATTTCCCCCCTTGAAGAAATGAACATTTACTAGACAACTTATCACCACTGAATTGCTACTTATTACATCGAGATCCTGGTAAACTCGAACAGCATGGCATACCGAATTAAACATCCTAATTACCCTTTGAATGCATACCCCCCCCTCAAACGTAACAGTATCTTTTTCGTAGCATATTTAGTTGATAATTATAACATCATAGGTCACGTGGTATGGGCGCCATCTTTGAAAAAAATGGAAACATTTGGACCTCTATCTCCAAAACCGTACCATGGAAAAAATTGAAACTTGGCACATGGCAGGAACTCGCCATGGGGAAGACATGTGATATCCTGGGGAAAATGACACGTAGAACGCTGCAACCGAAAAATTTGAAATTTCTTGAGCGTCATCTACGTAACAACTCAAGGAAGAAAAAAAAATGATGTCATAGGTCACGTGGTTTGGCAGCCATATTGTTTTGAAAAAAAAAAAAACTTATTGTTAATCTTCTCCAGAACGGCTGGACAGATTGAGGCGAAACTTTACACACGCTACCCAAGACATGCTTGTACAAGTTTGTTAATTTCTAATCGATAGGTCACATGGTTTGGCAGCCATCTTAAATTTACATCAGATTCAGGAAATTATTGATACTTGTATAGATTGGGAAAAAGATTGGCAGATGGAAATTAACCTGAGCAAATGTAAAGTGTTGGAGATGGGAAAGAACAATGAAAATAGAGATTACAGGATGTAAGGGGTAATTTTGGAACGTGTCACACAGGAGAAGGATCTGGGGGTGGTAATAGATACGGGAGCTAAGCAGGCAGCACAGTGCCAGGCAGCTATAGGTAAAGCAAATAGGGTTTTAGGTTGTATTAGGAGGGGGATCAATTATAAATCAAAAGAAGTGGTGTTAACTTTGTACAGGAATTTAGTGAGGGCCACATCTTGAATATTGTGTATAGATTTGGTCACCACAATTCAGGAAGGACATAGATGCCAGAGAGGGTTCAGCACAAGGCTACGAGATTGATTCCAGGCTGATATGGACTCAGCTTTGCGGAGCGGCTGAAGGAGACAGGGCTTCATACACAAGAAAGAAGGCGGTTATGAAGAGATATTGTAGAGATGTTTAAGATCATGAAAGGTATAGATAAAATAATAAGTGCAGATGAATTATTCAACAGAGTAGATTGAGAGGACCAGGGGCCATAGCCTGAGAGTGAAGAAGGGGAGAGTTAAGACGGGAGTAGGGCAGGGGACTTTCATTCAGAGAGTAGTTAATGCATGGAATGGCCTCCCTGGAAAGGTCGTGGCAGCAGAAACAATAGATAAGTTTAAATTAGAATTAGATAGGTACCTGGAGGTTATGGAGATGGAGGAGTATGGGGATGTTGACAGGACTTTTAGGTAGTTTGTGCATTGATCGGTGATTGTGTGTGCGTGTGCGTGTGCGTGTGCGTGTGTAAGGAGTGCTGTTGGTGGGGGTCTCATCAAGGAGTGTTGTGTGGTTGATGTGTGTTTTTAACCAAGCCGATGCTCCCTCCCCTTGGGGGGGGGGGAGGGAATACAAAAACTTTAAATAAATAGATTTTAAAAATAAACAAATAAAAAATTTGCATTTTCTTCTTGTGTTGATAAATTAGTATGGTGTTCACGAAGGCATGATGGGCTGAATGGCCTCCACCTGTGTGTTCTACTCATTTACCCTAAAACCTTCAAAAATCTTCTTCTCCAGAACGGATGGTCAGATCGAGGGAAAACTAAACACATATATTCTCCAAGACTCGGGGATATAAACTTGTTCATGAATAATTTATAGGTCACATGGCTTGGCAGCCATATTGGATTGAGGAAAAATATTAAATAATGTTTTCTCTGGAACCACTTATCCAATTGAAGCGCAACTTTGCCACTGTCATCTAACAACATTGCTGCATATTGGGTAAAACATGATTTAAAAAAAAACAAAAACAAGTTACGTGGTTTGGTGGCCATCTTGGATAGAAAAACGCAGCTTAACCAATTAACAAGTAACTTAACAAGCATGATCCCCTACCCCATTAGAGGCAGAATATAAATTTATGATGTCACAGGTCACGTGGTTTGTCAGCCATATTAAATTAAAAAAAATTTTTTTTAATCTTCTCCGAAACGACTGACCAGATTGAGGCGAAACACATGTTCCCCAAGACGTGTGTTCATGTTTGTTTATGATGAAATAATAGGTCACATGGTTTGGTGGCCATATAGAATTTACCCCAAAACCTTCAAGGATCTTCTTCTCCAGAATGGCTGGAGAGATTTTGGGGACACCTCACAAACGTATTCTCCAAAACTGGAGGATACAAGTTTGTTTATGAAAAATTGAAAGTTCACATAGTTTGGCAGCCATATTGGATTGAAAGAAAATATTAATGTTTACTCTGCAACCACTATATCAATCAATGTGAAACTTCACAATTATGATCTCGGAGGCATGGGAAAAGTATATTTTAAATTTCAACCCGATTGGTCTTATGGTTTGGCAGCCAGAATTATTCAATTGTTTGAATCAAAACTTTTAGAATTTTTTTTTTTTGCACAAGGCTTTCTTGGCTGCACCAGCATGCATTTGAGGGTACAGGAGTAGCAATTCAATCGATACCAATGATGGCCCCAGGAAAAATGGTCAATTGTGTACATAATAAATTGATGGAACATGGCCTGTTCCTCGGTCCATAACTTGTGAATCCCACATCGTAGAGAAACATGTAGGGCCTCATTGGACTCGGTGGAATCCCACTTTACCCAATGCACCCATGATGTCCTCATTTATTACTTTGTGTTCAGGTTATTTAAACACCAATGTAATGGATACCGACTATGTATTCAGGAAAAATGGGCTAACTGCTTATGTAATACATAGATTGAATGTGACGTGTTATTCGGTTCATAACTCATAAATCCCACATAGTAGAAAGATGCGTGGGGTGCTTTGTATTACTCTGGGGAGTTGCGGTTTACCCTGTGGACTCATGGTGACATATCCCACACATTTATTCGTGTTCAGGTAATTTAAACACCAATTCAATTGATACCGACGATGTCCCCAGGAAAAAGGGCGAACTGCATATGCAATAAATAGATTGAACATTTTGTGTTACTCAGTCCGTAACTCGTCAATCCCAGGTTGTATCAAAGCAGGACGTCTTGGTACCCGGTCATCACTGCCAGTAGTTATGAAGTAGAAGTTCTAGTTTTTGATATATATTTTTTTTGAATCAGCCTCACTTGGCTGTGCCTGGATGGGTTTGAGGGTAGAGGAGTAGCAGCTGAAACCCGAATCCTCTCCAGGTTCCTCCTGATGACTTTATCTTTGCTTGTTTAGGTTCCTTCTGATTCCTCCAATGCAGTACTGTACCTATTTGGTCTTCCATTTGATTTAAAGTGAATTTATTTTAATCCCATTCTGAATTCACTTGAATAATAATAATAATAAATGTCATGGGTTAGGGTCAGGTTTCCAATCAAAGCGCGGTTACATCAAAGCCGGAAGTGTTGGTACCCGGTCATCAGTACCAGCAGTTATAAAGTGACAGTTCTAGTTATGTCTTCCTAATTATGCAACACACCAGTACACAAACACCACACAAAATTCACTGCACAAAAACCACACAAACACCACATAAAACAAGTCCTTCAAGGGTCTGCAATCTCCGATTGCTCTTTTTCTTGTTGAGAGTTTGTGGCTGGTTCCATCTTGTTCATACCATGTGTCCTTCCTTTGCCCTCAATCTTCCCCACATCCCTTCTTTCGCCAAGTCTCCCTCTATTTTGTCCCTCAACCCACTGCTGTTGGAGCATTCCCCCTCTCTTTCTGTATTCTAACTCCTACACGAGCCGAGACACTGTATCCAAAAAAAAAACACCCAGGAATAGATTTTGAAAATCCTCCTCGGTTCTGCTGTTCCCCCATTCCAGGACCCCATCTAATTGCTGGAAAATTTAAGTTCCCCCGACTCAACACTGTACCCTTTTCCATAAGCCTTTTGAATTTCTATGAAACCCACTTTCCTGTTCCTCTTATACCAGGAGCCCTGCAAACTCATCCTATAAGTATCTTCCTGTTCTTACAATCAATGATCTCAATCCACACATAATTCTCTAATGTCATTCCCTGCTTAATTAATGCAATTCCTTACTCTCGACATGATATTGTCTTTTACCCAGATTCACACACCTCCTCCCGTCTTCCCTTTCCAACCACAGCTATACATCTTGTAGCCTTCTGGTCCTGCCCTCCAACTACCCTCCTCATTAAAGCAAATCTCACTAACTGCAGCACTTATCGTACTCCTTGCTTGCCACTTTAGCCTCAAGTTCTTCCGTCGTATTTAAACTCCTGGCATATTGGTGTATAATAACATTAACTTTCCCCCACCTGTAATGATCCTTTGTTACCTGTCCCCACAAACCATTTCATCAACAGCTGTTCCCCCAGCAAAGGCATCTCCACCCTCCTCTCATCTTAAAGAAAAAAAATTTAAACCTTAATTGCCTCTTCAATTTCCATTGCAAACTTTGCTGCCCCCTTTCTGTTTTGTCTGTTGCCATCATTATAGTCATACTCCCTTTTCGCCCTAAAAGGGCTCTCCGTGATTTGAAAACCCAAATCCATGCTGCTCACACCATTTCTCCAACAGGTTGAGATCCATCGCTCTATTTGAAAATTCACAACAGTCATACATTCTTGGAAGAATCCCATGAACAAAATGACACTGAAACCATATCTGCCAATTGATAACCCAATAATTTATATCTTACTTCATTGGCACCCACATTCACCACAACCAATATCCTTCCACCATAACCCAACAAAACACCATAAAATAGTCCATCCATATTCCTCACCCACCACCCCTCTGAAACAACAGAAAATTCAATTTTTTTTCAATCCCTGCCATAAAATGGAGTGGGCACATATCCATTAGCCCGATACGCGACAAATACTATCTCCCTGGACTTCCTCTCTCTCATCTCCATCCAACGCTCAAATAATCCGCAGCACAACCCTCACATGTACCAGCAACACCCTCATCAGTATCAGCACAGGGAGCACCTCCAACACCAACGGCAAACACAAACGCAACCCCACCACCGACTTCTCCAACCGCAAACCCACCAACCACAACCCCACCGCCAACACCATCACTTGAACACCCATCATCACGACCCTCCACATCTCTACCCTCACACTCCGCAAACTCATCATCTCCCATACTCTGACCTGCACCCACCGTACCAAAACAGATGTCCATAACCCATCATACTCACTCTGTCAACCATCCCCTACATACCTCCAACATCGTTAGCACACTCTGCACTAAATGTCATCTGAACCCTCCACACCCCTCACACCACACCTCTACACCTGTAGTAGACCACCCTCCCCACTCCACCCCACCCCACCAACACCTCTCTCACTCTCCCGACCAACATTCTTCAATCGATCTCCCACCCTCACACAAATCGTGCAACACTTTCGTGCCTTTCCTCAAAACCCAAAGACAAGTAGCCTCAAAGCATATACCACAGTAAGGACCCCCACCAACCCCCAGTCACCAGTAACATGGATACCACCCACATATAACACCCAACACAATGTTTATAAGCAGTCATGCATTTATCCCAAGCCGTGCACTTATCCAGTGACATCTACTCGTTTCATCCTCTCCTTCTTCTTCAGGCATATACTTCCAGGTGCCAATATTGGTAGCGCGTCGATTATCATCAAGCTCAGTGGATTTGACATTTGAATGATCCATCCGTTTGATGTCATTCCTCAGGGAGCCCCCATTGAGAGATATACTCCATCCAGGCCGGTCTTCCAGGCCTCAGGCCAATGAGCTCACCTCCACGATGCCAATGCAAACTTCATGCTCCATGAACGCCAAGCCCATCTGAGTGACTACTCCCACTGCCACATGGACACCCATCTCAAGCATACCCATGGCACCCATGAGGACACCCAGAACCCTCAGTAGAGAATGATGTGGGTCCTTTACCCTCGTCTTCAATCAGATGCTTGAGGGTTCAGAAAACAGGGATGGGACCAAATATTCTCTGATCAGGCCACCCAAAACACCGTTGAAGATGAGAGCCAAATCACCACACCGAGTGACTCCTGAGAAGACACCACACTTGGACCCGCTGTCAGGCACAAAGGAAATTCCTGTTGAAGCGCCAGATACACATCGGCGAGACTGCCGGCAAACACACTGCCAACCCTCACTCCTGAGTCCAGCAGGTGCAGGCTGAACCAGTGACTCCATCTCTGCCAGGGGAATCGGCAGAGTTGCCTTCTTGTCCCTTGGAAGCTGTTTGAGCACTGCCATTGCATCGTTAGTCCCCAGATCCCTTGTTGGCTTTTACAACCTTTATGGTATCGAGTTTTATGGGAATCCCATGGCTCATCATTGATTAAATTATGGTAAAATCAGTTCATGGTGGCGCAACCGAATCCCTCTTGGACATTTTCCTGGCATAATGCCTCGATCAAGCACGGGATTGCGCTCTGATGCAGTTCGGTCGACAAGCACCGCGCTTACATTGTGCGATGCAAGATGGCGGATACCCCACCCGAGGTGCTATAGACTTGTTTCACATGGGACATGCAAGCTGCGCTCCTCTCACACACAGTGGACCACAACGAGGGCTGTACCGGGCTCCGGCAGGCAAAACCAACGAAGGGGCACACGGGACCCACACCGGCACACGGGCACATGGGACCCAGACAGCTTCCACTCCTCTGCAGCAATGTAATGCAGCTCAGTCACAGTGTAAGGGTGCACAGTACATCTCACCACTACGTTCAAGTCCCAACTCCAAGCACCGGACTCAGGACAATACACAACGTGAAACGAGCATCAATTCTTAGCTGCCATCTTGAATCATGAATTCCCTTTAATCATGAATTGTTGGGCATGATTTTGACAATACAAGCACGTTATGATATAAAATAAATCATATATAACCATAGCCACACAGTTGATGATAATGCACAACTATACAGTTTGATTATAATGCTTTGTTCAAACTTTGGATATGGTTGACCACATTGACTGAGCGGAAACTTCCTGGAGCATAACCACTGTGGTTGTCCTCTAGATGATGGTTTCAAATCGAAGATTGCATCATATCAGATCAGATCTCTCATTCTATTTCTGACAATGATCTCATATTGACCCCTCCCCTCCTTTACTGTAAACCCCAGGACATGTACCTTCGCACGTGGGATTGTGGCAGCAGAAGCAGACAAGAAACTTTCAGGCACACCATGATGGTGAGGCTTGGGCAGCGTGCGTGATCGTGCCTGCCAGGCTAGGCCTGAATCACAGACCTCATCTGCCGGTGTTGTGCTGGCACAAACGGAGGGAGAGGCAGACTCCGTTGACAAACCCATGGCTACCTGAGCTGGATCACTGCTACGCCGTACATGCAGGGGGTTGCCTGAATGGTCCGTATGGAAAGAAAAATATGGAAATATAATTATACCTAAAGATCACCAATAATGGGACAATCACTTTGTAACAAAAAGTCAAGTGCTTGGCTCTTCACGAGTACTCACAGGTATGAGCATGTACTTTACCTTCATCCCTCCACCCTACCCCTAACCATCATCACACTTCACAGCCCAATATGTTTAGCAGATCCCTGCTATATTCTCCCCTTGTCTGTGATATTTTTATTTGGAACAAATTCTGAGCCAAGCATAAATCATGTACTTTGTTGATGTGGCAAAGTACAACAGACTAAATGACTTCTGATGCCACATCTCTTCCATTTCCATGTACAAATCTCAATTTTAAACTCCATCAGCTCCAACGATACCTCCCGTTAATTTAACCACAATTTAGCAGCTAACACACCATTGTCAATCACCGAGATAAAAAAATACAAAACGTCATTGCAATCATTAGTTAACAGGCATCGATGAGTCTTGTACTGTGTTGTCTCACTGGATCGCAAGGTTGACGGTGTGACCTCAATCTCACTCTCAGCCTGACAAGTCTCGTATCCGGCAAAGGGTGCGAGGTCATTTAAAGAAGAGCCTCGAACATGCCAGCTTGGTGGGCCTCCAGCATCCCAAGGTGCTGCTGTGCCTGTCGTCCTTGACGTGCAGGCTGAGCTACGACCTGAGCTGGAGCCCCACGACTGAGGGGGTAGTGGTGCGGCAGGGTTGAGAGACGATGGTCCGCAAGCATCGCTGCCAAAACTCTCCGGACTTTGGGTAGTGTCTGAAGAACTGATGCTGGCAACGTCACCACCACGAAGACCATCTTGGTCTTCAAAAACAGCCAAGAGCTTGAGGTAGAAGAGGAGAGAGAAGCAAAGTGATACATTGTTTCACATGTTCCAATATGCAATATCAACATCCTTAGCATAAGTGTGAAGGCTCGACGGTCAAACGTGAGACCAAGAGTTTTTGGCAAATGGAGTAGCCCAAGGTAAAGGTGCTGTCACACCTTGACGATTTAGCCAGCAATGGCAACGTATAAAAATGTATGTAAAACGTTGGCGTACGCTGAAATTTGATGTTTTTTTTAAGTTTTGGTCATATTCCTAACGTGCTGGTCGTATGCATAACATATTAGTAACGGGCACAGAACGTTTCGTTGTATTACAGATAATTTATACCAACGAATGCTTAGCCTGTTGTCGGCGTTCACAACACCGATGCCCAACGATAGTTTAACTTAGTCATAGCGCGCTGCATGTATCGCCGACGAACTCGTGGTGTAGCCTGTTAAAAAGCTGCCGCACGTCGATTTAAATCATAACCGCCTGAGAATTGGAAGTGTCAACATCGCAGTCACACCTTGACGATTTAGCCAGCGTATGCCGACCTATGAAAAATGTGTCTAAAACGCTGGCACACTTCGAATACGTTATGGGTAAGTTGTGTATACGTTAAGAGCACGCTGAAAAACGATGAAGTACGCTGTCATATTTCGTGGTACGTTTAGTACGTCGTGAAATTTAAAGCATGCTGAAAATTTTACGACGTACTCGCCGTATGGCTCACACGTTCCGCTACGCTGGGAATAAGTTGTAGGCACGATATGCGATCGTTGACGCACGTCGACACAAGTTCCTTGTAAGTTACTCACAAGTCGAAACACGTCGAGGTAATGTTTAGCATACCCGAAACTTATTTTCTCCGTCAAGGCACATTTTCTTTTTTTTCTCCTTGGCTCCGTGAAGGCACGTGACTAAATATCAGAAGTTGTTGTTGTTGCTGTTATTTTTTTGTTTGTTCTTTTTTTTTTAGTCTATCACAAATTTTAAAATATATTCGGACATTTGCTTTTAAGTTTCGACGTCGACGTGACATTATCCTCAAACAGAAAATATTCATAGGGGACGAACTAAAAATAAGACATGAGCAAACTGAAGAGGCAATCAGACGTGACGTAACGGCACGTGACGAAATATCACAAGTTATTGTTGTTGTTTTTTTAACGTTGCCAATACGCCATTATACGGTAGCTGTAAATTAGAAAGACGTTCAGTAAGTTCTGTGGTCGTCCGGAAGACGTCAATCAAATACGTCTACATACGTCAATATGCGTTGGAGGTACGTTACACATAGGTTCAAAGCACGTTACTCATAGGTTAGAAATAAGTTTCGGGTACGCTAATCATTACCTCGACGCGTTTCAACTTATGAGTAACTTACAAGGAACTTGTGTTGACGTGCGTCAACGATCGCATATCGTGTCTACAACTTTTGGCCAGCGTAGCGGAACGTGCGAGTCATACGCTGGCATACGTCGTAAAATTTCAAGCATACTAAAATTTGAGGACAACCGCAAAGTACAACGATGAAAGCCAGCGTACTACGACGTATGGCAGCATTTTTCAGCGTGCTCTTAACGTATACAAACTTACCCATAACGTATTCGACGTGTGCCGACGTTTTAGACACATTTTGCATACGTCAGGCATACATTGGCTAAATCGTCAAGGTGTGACAGGGCCTTTAAGAAGGGAAAATGAAAAGGCAAACATTAAAGTTATTAATAAAAGACAAATTACACAAAGAAGGAACAAGGCAAGTCAGCTCTCGTCCCTGACATATGCAAAACAAAAGGAGACATTAGCATACCATTTAACCAGAGGCTTTGATGTCCACTCCAAAGTGATGAGCCCATGGAGAGTGGTGCAGCTGTTCTGGCATGGTAAATTGAGCAATGCACTGTAACCTTGTTAAAATTATTTCCACTCCACCTAACAGCTCTCTCCTTGGGCAGTACAGGAGTCAAAATCTGAAATACCTTGTTGGGCTATTCTGAGGTTTGTTCACAGTTCACCATTTTGAGTTTCGTGATACCCTAGCTAACAGTGACGTTAGTTGGCCTGACCTACGAGACCTAAACTCCTTACCTTCCTTCGATCACCTATCTTTAAAAACGACTCCAAACTGACGAGCAACCATTAAGAGTGAAAAAGCCATAATTGGACAGTCATTCATTTCTCTAATGCATCATTGAGCGTATCCTCATTAGCTGATCAGTGAAACAACTCACCATTACAGGATGAAAAAGAATATCTGAAGTGATTTGATTCAAAACAATTCCTGCACACGTTTTTTTCCTTTTTTCTTTAATTGAGAAATGAGACTGATGACTGGCACCGACTAAAATCCCACCCCTAATAATTTAACACGGCAATGAAAACCGTTTTGTGTTTCAAATAATTGTTAAACCCCACTGGCTTCAAAAACAGCTCAAATGAAAGTGACAAACTGGAAAAAGTCTAATTTCTACAGCAAGCAGGCGAGAGCAGCAACAGTCAATACCGAGTCAGTGATGCGAGGAAGCAAGACATGAGTGGCTTAGATGGTAAAGCAAGATGTACGAAGGCATCAAGTGAGACCGAGAGCTGACAGTCAGAAAGAGAGAGTCTTGAGGTGCTTATGCACCACAGTGGGAGATGAGGAAAGAAGGCAATTGTGGCACAACTTGAAGAAAAGGATAAAGGAGAAAAGGTCAGAATCAGGGTAAAAGTGGCTATCGAATGGACATTGTACAATGGACAAGAGATGCAAATGCATCACGGCAGGAGAACTCTCTTGAACATCAAAGGAACGGTGAATGCCAGCTGTCGCCATCTCTTACAAGGGTCAGACTCCTTTATCTTGGAGCATCTCCTTGTCGACAACGTCGGATACGTGAGAGCACTCGCTTAATGTTAGCATGGCCAGCATTCTGCTCGACATATTCGATCTGTTCATTCACCTCCAAAATGAAACCAAAAGCATTTCTCTCTACAAATCAGAACTATAGCATCTCCATGAAGATGTGAACCATCTTGTGACCAAATCAGACAAAGACGCATAGACTTCAAACATCAGTGTAACAAGTACGTTCCCGTGATTTTAAATGCTGCTCTGCACTCAGGTACACAATGTACAAACCCAAACTCACAACAATTCTCAAATATTCACGTTTTAAAACCAATAAGTTAATTAATAGCCAAAAAAAAAAACCTAGCCCCAGGCTTGGCCTTGAGAAAACTGCTTTTATACAGTGCTCGTCAAATCATCAAATGACAAATTTTCTTCTGCCACTGGCACAGAAATAATCAATAAATAAACAAAGAAAATGTACATAAAAATTGAATGAAACAGTTGTAAAAAAAATAATAATAATAAAAATAAAAATTTAAACTGCAACGGCACTCCGGACAGCACATAATCTCGCCCTACGCGCTCATTCTGAACAAATATACCATCGTTAACTGACCACACCACTATCATGGCCCATATACCCACATCATCCATTCACACTATTATGTCACATACATTGCCATTATCCATAGCTTTATTGATTGATGATCATCAAGATATTTAATGACCACTTTGGTGCACATTAAAAGCTATAATTGCACCAATGAAGGTGAATATAAAAAAAAAAATTCAAACTGTATTCCTCATCATATCATACGTATGGCGAGTCGATCATACGTATGAAGTTTTGCATTGATCTATTAAGCAGTTCTGGAAAAGAAGATTTTTTTTAACGTTTTTATTTTCAATCAAATATGGCAGCCATACCACGTGACCGATGGCGTCATAAGTTTAATTCTTCACTCACATCGGGTTGAATATCAGATAATATGAAGTTTCAGATTATGATTTTGGTTCAATCAATTATGGCTAGAATACCACTTCAACGATGAGATCACCACCACCACATTATATACCCCCATGGGAGTTGAAAACATATACACAGTTTAAATTTATTTCATTGAGCAGTTTTGGAGAAGATGATGTCCAAAATCATTTTTCCTTGAATCCAATATTTGCCATGGGGAGTTGTTCCTCCTCCTCAAATTGTTCCTCCTCCTCCTCCTGTTGGTCTTCCTCCTCCTCCTCCTCCTGTTGTTGCTGTTCCTCCACCTCCTCCTGTTGTTCCTGTTCCTCCTCCTCTTCCTTCTCCTGTTTCTCCTCCTGTTGTTGTTCCTCATCATCCACCTATTGTTCCCATTGTTGTTGTTATTCCTCCTCCTCCTCCTGTTCCTGTTCCTGTATACATTGTCGAGGCTCATATGAGAGCTAACACAATGCACAGCAAGGGGGGCATGAGACAAGAGGAGCAGGAGAGGGAAGGACAAAACAGTGGGGAACAAAGACATTCGGAAATCTGTGGAAGGGAGAGGGATGGGGCAGGGAACACGGGGTATACAAGATGGACATTACAGGGACTTTCAGGAAGGAAAGCAGGGAATTTGAAGGAGGTGGATTTGGGGTGGATTAACGGGGGTAGAAAAGATCGTGGTTTTGGATGGAGGAAGATAATAGGCGGTGGTGAACAGCTGTTTTGAAGACATAGAAAGAAGAGTAGGATTGAAGAGAATGTGGGAGTTTGTTCCAAAGGCGAGAAAAAAAGAGGAATGACAGAGTGAAGGTGAGCAGTGACGTGATTTTGGTAGTTTTCCCAGAAGGGGGTTGCTGGCGGACCTTGAGCACCCTGCGGAAATATGGGGGGGACATATCACGGACAGAGCAGGGGGGGGCGAGACCGGAGAGGGGACAATAGAAGACAGAAAGACCACCGACCTGCCTGCAGTGAGAGTGAGAGGCCCAAAGACTCAGCCTCACCATAGGAGATACCAAAGATCCTAAATGCCTTCGTTTCCACAGCATGAAGCCAGGAAAAGTGAGAGGCAGGAGCACCAGCCCATTGGGAGAGCAGTACTCCATCAGGCTGTGGACGAAAGCTTTGTATTTGGTCAAGAGCTCAGGTGGGCCGAAGAAGGATTCTGCACGACGGAGGATTCCCAGTTGGCGACTGGCTTTGGCGGCCAGGTTGGAAATGTGGCTTTAATTGTTCCTCCTCCTGCTGTTCCTGTTGTTATTTTTCCTCCTCCTCCTGTTGTTCCTCATAAAGGGTGAAGTCCAACGGCAATCATCTGCCATGCCTCACCTCAACCACAATACTCCTTCACTTCCCTCTGCCCTCAGCCAACTTTCTCAACTCTTCAAACACCCATACCTTACGGATATCCCTCCTCACACAATCCTCCCATCTCAACCATGATCTACCTCTTTTCATCCTACCTTGCTCCCTCAACATATCCACTCTCTTTGCCATTCTCTCTTCCCCCATCCATACCAAGTGTCCAGCCCATCTCAGCCAGCATTTCATTAATCTCGCAGTCAAGCTCATCTGCACACCAATCTCCTCCCTCAGTTCATCCACCTTCCTTTTGTCCACCCTTTTCACTCCCTCCTATGTTTAAAGTTTCACATCAATCGGACAAGCGGTTGCAGAGAAAAATGTTTTTAAACTAAAAATATGTAGACGTGGACGCACGTATGCACACGTTGTAATCGTCTCACAACCCCTTCTGAGTGAGACTAAAAATAATGCAATCACAGAAGTTATAATTGGTTTGGGGGAGGGGATGGGGAGGATTGGGGCTGTTTATTATTGTTAAGCTCGACAAATGAAATAAAAAGATAAAAATAAAAGACAACACAGACCAGAAGACAAAGAAACCATGCACACTTTGAGCACCTACCCTAACTGTGCCTAAAGATTCATCCAACTCTTAACACCTCTTTTCTCTGCATCTCCATGTACAGATCCATTGGTATCTACATCCTGTTATGCAAATTAAAATGAACTCCTAAAGCCTATTTCCACAAAACGATGTCCTCCCTCCCACAAAACTAACATATAAAATTGAACAAGGTTCATGACACTTCAAATTTTGAAGTTAACATACCAATAACAGTGGTTTGTTAGACAATTCTTCTTAAGAAATACAGAATTATGTGAGGCTATGTTCTGCTTGGCCCAGGCTCGGCCTTGCCGAACTGCTATTCCACAGTGTTGTCAAATCATCAAATGACAAATTGTCTTCTGCCACTGGCGCCAGTTCACCAGTCCTCGAGTGCATTGTTCAAACTCCTTCCAGCCCTCCCCAGCTCCTTCCTTGGCACAAGGCGAATCCCCGTTAATTCCTCTTCTCATAATTGTGGGCTTACGATTACAATCTTACGTCAACATTGCTGCTGGAATCGTTCCCTTTGCCTTTTTTTGTGCCTCAAACTTGCCTTGCACTACATTAACTGAGTGTTGAAAGTGCTGCAACGCACTCCGTCGGTTTCCTACGGAAACCAACGACCGAGATGGAATCGACACCAGGGTCACGCACTCGTAGGAAAAACAAACAATTGGGGTGAACGACGAGATTTCGACGAAAAGTCGAAATGGTTTCAAGAAGTCAGCACGCCCGATTTTTACCAAGCTTCGTTGGCAGTGTGTGTTTACCATGGCAGAGAAGCTGGACTTAATGTCCGACAAATAAAAGGTCCCAGGTTTGTGCACCACCCACATTGCTTTAGCACCAAATAAGGATCAGGAACCAAGGCGTAGACTATAGTCCCCATTAAAATGTGCACCTCCTTGGTATAAATAAATCATCCAAACATTATGACCTTCAATAATTCAAAGGAAACATGTCATTATTTCTTCAAAAAAAAAAAATCTACCATAACTACAATCAGAACTTGTGGAACAAGTATATTACAGCCAAGGGGTACAAAATGTAAAAATGGACTCCAATTCGAGAGCGAGCAGAGGAGGCGGGTGAGCGGGGATTGGCTGCTGAGCATTCACAGCTCATACAGCATTCCTGCGGAATTGTAAAGGCATCTTCAGAGTGCAGCAAAGTTTTGTTGACATCGCTGCCGTTTCAAGTCTTTCGCGCAGCATGACAAGAGAGAGAGAGAGAGAGAGAGAGAGAGAGAGAGAGAGAGAGAGAGAGAGAGAGAGAGAGAGAGAGAGAGAGAGAGAGAGAGAGAGAGAGAGAGAGAGAGAGAGAGAGAGAGAGAGAGAGAGAGAGAGAGAGAGAGAGAGAGAGAGAGAGAGAGAGAGAGAGAGAGAGAGAGAGAGAGAGAGAGAGAGAGAGAGAGAGAGAGAGAGAGAGAGAGAGAGAGAGAGAGAGAGAGAGAGAGAGAGAGAGAGAGAGAGAGAGAGAGAGAGAGAGAGAGAGAGAGAGAGAGAGAGAGAGAGAGAGAGAGAGAGAGAGAGAGAGAGAGATATCGATATCCTCCTTCGAAACTGCAGACATGTGGTCTCATAACGTTTGCACTGCAGGGCAAGTTTCCCCTTCTCCCGATAATTCCCCAAAAGGTCTGAGGTTTTTACGATGAAAGAGTCCTCGAAAGTTTGCATCACAAGAAGAGAAAAACCGAGGTAAAAATAACTGGTTATGTCACTGCACGTCTTGTCTTGGCATCGCTTTCTAGCAGATGAGAGCCAGCTGCAAAAAAATATATATATACTTTTCAAAAAATACAAGAAAAACACTTCATTGTTCTCCGACAACTTCGTGCGCTACTCAAACGATGAAAAATATGGGCTCCCTAATCCCAAACAAACCCTTTATTCATACGATCTTCGTATGCTTCAGAACCCGGTCTCTCAGTGGCACAGAATTAAGAATGAGCTTTCCCTTCTAATCAAGGGGAACAATTCGGGCGATGAAACTGGGCGAGGATTAGGCCCCGGGATATCCGAATGGCGTCGGGCTCCAGTCTCTCAAGGCAGTTCCGATGAAAACGCAGCGCTCGGGTAGCTCCACGTGCAGCTGGAGGCATACTGAAACGATAAACTACAAAGGCAATTTGCTTGGATGAAATCCTCAAAGAACGAATTACGACGAGTATTATTACTACTCGCCACCTTTGAGGAATTTGGAAAAATTACACTACCGTCAGCTTATTTACCTTTTTCACATCGGCACGTCTTATTGTGCTCCTTTTTCTCCCTACGCGTGCCCCAAAACTCTCTCAAATCGTTTATTTATTACTTTAAGATCACAGATGTCACATGTTCCATCAGATAAAGACAGGTTTCCTATTGCCCAAGAAAAGCAACACAGAAAACCCTATGCCGATGCAGCAGAAATGGCCCACAAGTCACATCCAATTACCGCGTCCAGAACGCGAGTCAACCGTGACAGGCGCTGGACGCGCAGCCTCACGACCTCGCGGGCGAGTTTTGTCTGGATCTGCAAGGAGGACAGTCACGGCATGCTGCTCAGCATCAAAACAGCAAGAACAAAGGTCACCACGTGGACCACTTCAGCAAGACGGGGCACAGAAAAGGCATACAGCCAGCACCTTTGGTTGGAGATCTTTTTAGCTTGAGCTCACCATAAATTCGCTTTAATCCCATCCCATCTGAGAACACTTGTTTGAAGATTAGAGTGAAGCTAAACTAGCATGAAGGCCAAGAGTGACAGGGCCCCGCTGGCTAACAGCTGGTGCGCAGTGAAACAAGGAAGAACCTCAAATGTAGTTCCACAGACAAAACAGGGAATAGTTGGCATACTTTTCCAGCATCGCGCACTTGGCTCCATCGTCACACGCAACGAACATGTGGCGCCACCACTTGGCCGCACAGCACAAACACTGTCTGCCCTTGGCCACTGTATGACTTGTTTCACAACTTGGGTCTGCATAAAATCCCCCGATGCCATTTAAATCTGTATTAACAAGAAAAATGTCACATGGGCCCTCCTATGCCACTGATGCAAGAAAATCAACCTCACACCAAGTCTAATCTTTGCCCATTGGCACTTCATTTTGACTTGCTTCTGTATCCATCTTAACCACCTCGTCCGCACATTCTCCCACACTCCTGAACCATAACTGCGCATCCGATGTTTTTCAATTACCATACTCTTAAAAACCCCTTTCAACAAATGTGATAACTTCAAAACTAAGAGATGAAAATATGATTATTGCATAAGAAGAAGCAGCACTGGGTTTATCACTCACTGATTATGACATCATCAGTGGTTCACTTTCACCCACATTCTTAATCCACTGGCACAAGGGTGATGGGCAAAATAAAATAAAATAAAATAAAATAAAACAAACAACGATGGAAGTCCTCAAAGACACAGCCCGCCCCCCAACCGCACATTCAAACTGGGACATGTACATTTTACATTTAAATAACTAAATAAATATGTAGGTTGTGGAGATGGAGTTAATAAAAATAAATAAATAATTCAAGGTGGTGTGTAGGTTGTGGTAATGGTAAGGTGTATATAAATAAATAATTCAAAAGTTGTGCTTTGGTTGTGGAGAGGATGAACTGGAAAAAGTAAATAATTAAAGGTGGTTCTTCGGTCGTGATGATCATTCATTTCATTTCATAGCTGGTGGTTTTCGTCATTGCTTGGAGCGCAGCTGTGCCATTGATGCAGTGCCCCCTGTAGGTTTGGGCAAGAATTTGGAATTCAAGGTGTATATAAATAATTCAAAGTTGTGTATTGGTAATGAGATGACCTGATAAACTCTGTATAAACTAGAAGGATACTCGGTAGAGCGCATACCTCCGACAGGTAATGCCTGATCTACGAGAACATATCGGGCCCAATACATTTTTGAAATATCATGTTATATTTCCTTTTTCGCCCTATCTCTCAATGGTGATGAACCACTTTGAATATTAAATAATTCTCGTATCCAGATCCGGATCTTCACCAACATCTAATCACAGTTCGTCCTTGTCACACACCAAAACCTGTCCACAAAATTTCATCCAGATCCGTCCACAACTTTTTGAGATGTATTGCACACAGACAGACAAACAGACAGGGGTGAAAACATAACCTCCTTCACCTTCAGTGGTGGAGGTAATAATTGCCAAAATTGGGAAATTATCTAATGTGTCTCAACTTTTGGCTCAGATCCCAAAAATCACTTAACTCATCTCATGCCCAGATGTTATTGCAAACGTGTGAGGAATAACAAAAAAAATCCATCCAGTCATTTGAGTGTAGATGCTCACGATGGACGGACAGATGGACAGACAGCACAAAATATGTAAGCTCCCAAACAGGCTGATGCGAGTTTGTGAGCGAAAAATACAAGAGACAGTGAACAGTAGATAGAAGAGAGAAATATTAACAAGGAAACAGAAGGATTTTGGGAACATTTTGCAGAGATTTCTACAAGCAGTTTGCAGTTTAACTAATAGAGCGCATCACAATATTTGATTCTCAAACACAACATCACGGCTTCAAAATGATGAGTTGGTCAACAAAAGTAGGGAATGCAGGGAATTGAAGTTTCCCCTGTATCCAACACACACTGACAAAATACCAGCAGCAGCAATAAGCCACCTAAAAACACATCAGTTGTTGACATTTTTAAACAGCGTAAAGCTTTCATTGGCGATGAGCAAGGAAATGTCGCTTTCCGGGAAAAAAAAAAACATATATAAACATATTATATATATATTTTTTTATTTTTTTTATATAAACATATATAAACATATTATATATATATTTTTTTATTTTTTTTATATAAACATATATAAACATATTATATATATATATATATATATATATATATATATATATATATATATATATATATATATATATATATATTCCCCAACTATTACTTTCATGAACAATTATTGCGAAACCGATATGAACGAGGCTAACACTTGAGCAGAAGCAGATCAATCTGGATTTGAGTGCACAGCTTTGCGATGCTGTGATCCCAGGTTCAAAATCCCATGTTTTGTCCGAATAGCCTTCAATTCATGAAAAAAGTACACTGATGTCCATTTCCTGTTTAACATACATACACAAGGTCCTCCATTTGAAAATTAACCTCGACCAGCATATTTCTCCAATTGCAGATAATCGATGGCCAACCACAGTACATGCAATCAGCACACACTAGTGTGTGTGTGTGTGTGTGTGTGTGTGTGTGTGTGTGTGTGTGTGTGTGTGTGTGTGTGTGTGTGTGTGTGTGTGTGTGTGTGTGTGTGTGTGTGTGTGTGTGTGTGTGTGTGTGTGTGTGTGTGTGTGTGTGTTTTTTTAAGATCAGCTGAACAAGTCTGTCACTTCTCACGGGGAACTTTCCCCAATGGTTTTGGCCACAAGATGGCAGCACAGGCTCGGTCATACATGTGAGAGCAAACATTACATCAATTTGAAACAACCGAGCCACACTTAATTGCAAAATATTTTTGCGAAACACAGAAGGGAGAAAAAAAAATACAATGAAATGTGTCAATAGTGCAGTAGCTCAGCTGACAAGTCATTTTGATACATCCTCCTTGGGGAACAGAGAGGAAAATAAACACCAACAGGGCTGTTGACCAACAGGGAATCACCAACAGGGCAGGGAAGGGCTGAACAGGGCAACACCAACCACCAACCAACACCAGGGATTTACGGAAGGGCAACCGGGCGAGGCATGTGCCGAGCCAGCCGGCGTTATTAACTCCGGAGACGGCGGTGGTGAGGGTGGCGCCAAGAGTCGGGTGAGAATCCCCCCACCCCAGATCCGCAACAATATATATGTGATATATATATATATATATATATATATATATATATGTATGTATGTATGTATGTATGTATGTATGTATGTATGTATATATATATATATATATATATATATATATATATATATATATGTATGTATGTATGTATGTATGTGTGTATGTATGTGTGTATGTATGTATGTATGTATGTATGCATATATATATATATGTGTATGTGATATTGTTGCGGGGCCGGACGTCGGCCGCGAGCACGACCGCTAGATGGAGCAGTCGAGTCGGCTCGACTGATCGCCCAGAATTCAGATCGTACTTTTCGGAAAACTCTGGAAAGTACAGGTCCCTTTCGGACCGTGAAGCGTCAATATTTCGGCCACGTGGTACAGGGTTATTTGCCAAATTTTCAAAATACCTAGAGACCACGTGGCGATCTATCGAGTCTTCACACCCTCGACGGCTCCCGTACGAGCCGAGCCGTATTCGCGCTCGGCCCGTGTGCGATCCGAGCAGTTTAATCGCAGAGATCCGTCGGTCCAAATGTCCCCTTACAGCCGTAACCGCTTTTACTATTTCTTCAACACACAGCACGCTAAGTCAATGAAGGAAAGGATGAGGACGAGCTGGAAAATTTAACAATAGGATATTTATTTACAATATGGAAAGGGGAAACACAGAGCAGAACTAAACCGAATACTAATAATGCACGTATATACAAGCAAAAACACGTAGTTTACGACTTAGTAGATGGGCCCACGGACACACACGCACACACACCCAAAAGAAGTGGTGGCTGAAGCCTTTATTGCAGACTTCAGCTCAGAGGGACAGGCGAGCTGAAGACCAGGGTCTATCTTGGACCTGTCCTCCTCGCGTGGTCTTCAAGCTGACTATCTGCGGAGGAGGAGGTGGAGGAGGACGACGACCAAGACAAGAGCGCTCTAAGACCAGAAGTACCTCACCAAGATCGGCGCCCGCGTCTTTATTCACACTGTTTCGGGGAGGGGGGGAGTTTCCGCCCTCCCTGCGCTCGATCTGAGGTGGTGAGGTCCCTGATTGGCCGGGGGGCCCACCCCTCCCATCCTGGGCGGGGTCTCGATCTGAGGTGGTGAGGTCCCTGATTGGCCAAGGGGGCCCACCCTTCTCATTCTGGGCGGAGTCTCGAGCCGAGGTGATGCGAATCCCCGCCCATGTTCATGGTTGAACGCACGAAGAACAATGGCGCTGGTCAGAGCGGGGTGAAGGTGTAAAAATAAAAGAAAAACCCTATCAAAGTAACTCACAGCGCATTTACATTTAATCACCCTTTAAACACGGGCAAAGAAGCTATCTATAAAATCGCATACTTACCGATATAACTAATCTATAGGACCTGAATGTTGTGTGTGCTCATGGTTTCCAGATTCGCAACTATATATATATATATATATATATATATATATATATATATATATATATATATATATATATATATATATATATATATATATATATATATATATATATATATTATGTGTGTGTGTGTGTGTGTGTGTGTGTGTGTGTGTGTGTGTGTGTGTGTGTGTGTGTGTGTGTGTGTGTGTGTGTGTGTGTGTGTGTGTGTGTGTGTGTGTGTGTGTGTGTGTGTGTGTGTGTGTGTGTGTGTGTGTGTGTGTGTGTACCGGGCGTAGTGGCGTGCACCTGTAATCTGGCTACTCGGAGGCTTGGGTTGGAGGATCGCTTGAGGACAGGAACACTGCACTGGGCCGCGCTATGAGAGGGTGTTGGGAAGCCTGGAATCAATTGCGAAACCCAATCCTTATCCCTGTGTCGTAATCTGACTTAGGACCATCTGCCTGTCCTGCCTTGCAATGATGACTCTTGGCCTTCCTGATCGAGGTCTGTCATAGATCTGCAGAGTTGTGGAGGGTGTCTCTGTCCACCAGGGCCGATATCGTCTGGTGTGAACAGCCAAGGCGACGTGCCACCTCACGGTAGCTCAATCTGCCTTGCAGTATGCCCAAGGCACACTGCTGTTGATCCCTTGACAATCGTGGCATGTTGATTGAAATGCCCATTTTGCACTAGCCTTTTTAAAGCCAATATCAAGACATCACGTGCAGCTCATTAAAATCATCCCGTACCCCTTGGCTAATCACTGACAGTCACAACGGCTGTTCAACAGCTGTGCTATGAAGTGACCATTGAAGGTCCAAGTGACCATTTTGTCTGACAGTGAGGACACTATTGTCCACAAATAAGTTCACACAGTTACTACACGCAGTGTTATTGTTGATATTTGAAGGTTTAAATGGTGGTAAGTTTCTTTTGCGTTTCAGTACATATACATATTATATATATATATATATATATATATATATATATATATATATATATATATATATATATATATATATATATATATATATATATATATATATATATATATGGGGGTTGACTCAGCCTGTCATCCTTCCGAGGTCGGCGAAATGAGTACCAGTATACTGGGCCGGTGTATACCCCGGTTAAAATAGGTGTACCAGATCCCTGTGTCGTAAGAGGCGACCAGGGTTGCGTCAGGAAGGGCATCCGGTGTAAAACATGTGCCAAATCACTATGCGGATCATATGGATGATCCGCTGTGGCGACCCCTAACGGGAGCAGCCGAAAGAAGAAGAAGATATATATATATATATATATATATATATATATATATATATATATATATATATATATATATATATATATATATATATATATATATATATATATATATATATATATATATATATATATGAACTTTGCGTCAGGAAGGGCATCCGGCGTAAAAACCTATGCCAAATCATTATGCGGACAACAAAACTAATTTCCATACCGGATCGGTCGAGGCCCGGGTTACCAACGACCGCCACCGGTAACGGTGGTCAGCAGGGTACCAGTGGAAATTGTGCTACTGCTGGGCGAAGGAGGAGAAGGAGACGGGGAAGGCGAGTCCGGAGGCAGTGGGAGAGGGGGAAGCGTAGAAGTGTGCAGGTGAGAGTTGGAACTCTGAATGTTGGGATGATGACTGGCAAAGGATGAGAGTTGGCTGATATGATGGAGAGAAGAAAGGTGGACATACTGTGTGTACAAGAGACCAAGTGGATGGGGAGTAAGGCTAGGTGGTTTCATTGGAGATGGTTTCAAACTGGTCTACCATGGTGTGGATAGGAGGAGAAATGGTGTCGGGGTAATCCTGAAGGAAGATTATGTCAAGAGGGTATTGGAGGCGAGGGGAGTGTCAGACCGAGTGCTGAGTGTGAAGTTGGAAATTGAAGGGGTGATGATGAATGTCATCAGTGCATCTGCACTGCATATGGGGTGTGAGATGGAGTATAAAGAAGATTTCTGGAATGAGTTGGATGAAGTGGTGGAGAGTGTATCCAAAGATGAAAGAGTGGTGATTGGAGCAGATTTCAATGGACATGGTGGGGAAGGGAATAAAGAGGATGAGGAGGTGATGGGTAGGTACGGTCTCAACAAGAGAAATGTGGAAGGGCAAATGGTGGTAGAGTTTGCAAAAAGAATGGAAATGGCAGTGGTAAATACGTATTTCAAGAAGAAGGAGGAACACAGGGTGACATACAAGAGTGGAGGAAAGTGCACACAGGTGGATTACATCTTAAGCAGGAGATGCAACCTGAAAGAGATTAGTGACTGTAAGGTGGTGGCAGGGGAGAGTGAAGCTCGACAGCATCGATTGGTGGTCTGTAGGATGATTTTGGAGGTGAGGTTGAGGAAGAGAGTGAGGGCTGAACCAAGGACCAGATGGTAGAAGCTGAAGGAGGAAGACTGTTGCGTGAAATTTTGGGAGGAGGTGAGACAGGCGTTGGATGGTGGCAAAGATGGGTGGGATGATTGGGCAACTACAGCAGAAGTGGTGAGGGAGATACTGTCGCTAGGAAGGTACTTGGTGTGACATCTGGACAGAGGAAGGAAGATAAGGAGACTTGGTGGTGGAACGAGGAAGTACAGGAAAGTTTCAGGAAGAAGGGGTTGGCGAAAAGGAAGTGGGATAGTTGGAGAGATGAAGAAAGTCGACAGGCGTACAAGGAGTGGCGGCAAAAGGCAAAACGAGAGGTGGCAAAGGCCAAGGAAAAGGCATATGACGAGCTGTATGATAAGTTGGATACAAAAGAAGGGGAAAAGGATTTATACCGATTGGCAAGACAGAGGAACCGAGCTGGGAAGGATGTGCTGCAGGTTAGGGTGATAAAGGACGCAAATGGGAATGTGCTGACGAGCGAGGAGAGTGTGTTGAGAAGGTGGATGGAGTACTTTGAGGAGCTGATGAATGAAGAAAATGAGAGAGAGAACTTGGAAGAGGTGGAGATAGTGAATCTGGAAGTGGGGTGGATCAGTAAGGATGAAGTGAGGACAGCTATGAAGAGGATGAAAAGTAGAAAGGCGGTTGGCCCAGATGACATACCAGTGGAGGCATGGAAGTGCTTAGGAGAGATGGCAGTGGGGTTGTTAACCAGATTGTTTAATAAAGTCTTGGAAAGTGAGAGGATGCCGGAGGAGTGGAGATTAAGTGTGCTGGTTCCGATTTTCAAGAATAAGGGTGATGTGCAGAGCTGTGGAAATTACAGAGGGATAAAGTTGTTAAGCCACACCATGAAGTTGTGGGAAAGAGTAGTGGAAGCTCGGTTGAGAGGAGAGGTGACGATCTGTGAGCAGCAATATGGGTTTATGCCAGGAAAGAGCACCACTGATGCGATGTTTGCTTTGAGAATGTTGATGGAGAAGTATAGGGAAGGCCAGAAGGAGTTACATTGTGTGTTTGTGGATTTCGAGAAAGCTTATGAGAGGGTGCCAAGAGAGGAGTTGTGGCATTGTATGAGGAAGTCGGGAGTGATGGAGAAGTATGTGAGGATTGTGCAGGATATGTATGAAAACAGTGTGACAGCGGTGAGGTGTGCAGTAGGAATGACGGACCGGTTTAAGGTAAAAGTGGGATTGCACCAAGGATCGACTCTGAGCCCTTTCCTGTTTGCAATGGTGATGGACAGGTTGACGGACGAGATCAGACTGGAGTCTCCATGGACTATGATGTTCGCGGATGACATCATGATCTGGAGGGAGAGTAGGGAGCAGGCTGAGGCGAGCCTCGAGAGGTGGAGGTACGCACTGAGAGAAGGGGAATGATAGTC
>NC_140964.1:109845410-109920410 GCF_056783735.1 Eptatretus burgeri | reverse complement strand
CATACAGGTTCCCCGGAAATCAGTTATTTCGATAAGTATGTGTTTCAGGTTAGAATCCACACCAATGTGTAAAGGACATTGTTCGTGTGTTGGGCTGTGAATCTTTGAGGTAGCCATTATTCTTTTTCTATCTTTTATTTCAAAACATCGCAACACCGTCATCTCCTACAACGCGAACAGAAAAAGGCAACCATCATCCTACAACAAACAACGCCACCTCCGCACCAACCATCATTATGCGCCCCGGCGAATAGCCGTGGCGCGAACCAATTACCATATCTGGATCACAGGATGGCTTTCCCGAAACAAACCAGTGACGACAAATATGGGGTTTCCAGCGAGGCTTTCGAGGGGTGAGAGGTCGGAGGTGAAGAGTGGGCAGAGCCCCGGCCTCGGGTGAGAGTTCAAGGGGCGGCTCACCAGCCCAATAAAAGGGCGGAGTCGAGTCGCAGAAGGAGGTGTGTTGAAACTGGAGAAGCGAGAGAAGGAGTGGTCATCGCGCAGAAGCAGCCAGTCGTGGAGAGTCGTCGTCACGGGGAGGAGAGCCAGTCGGAGATGCTTGGGACGACGGGACAGCGGCGGAGCTTGGTGGTCCGGGCAAACGGCCCTGAAGGCGGTCGAGCGACGTCGCTGAGGTGGTGGACGGGTCAGAAAGAGCATCAACTCAAAGAGCAAGGACCCGTTCACTCCTCCAAAAGCATCGCCGGCTCAGCCCGACCTCAGGCCGCGACGGAAGCCGGACCATCGAGGAGAACCAAGCAGCAGCTCCAGCCGCTCGCACAGCTGCTTAAGCCGCTCGGCCGCTCAAGCGACTGGCGCATTGCGACTCGAGGGCCAGGCAGAGACACCATGGGTCGCAGACCCGAAGGCCTTTGAGCCGTCACCCAGGGCGGCCAGGAAACCTGCACGGCCTCTCGCGAGCCTTCGGTCATCCAGGCTCTGGGTTTGAATAAAGGCTCACGGGCCCGTTTCTTTTCTGGGTTTTTGTATGAAAGTCTGTTCTGTGGCACCTTGTCTTTGTCAGTAGAAATGATGGTTAATTGCATGCCTGTACATAAATGAACATCGGCTGTAGTCTTTTCTCGTGTCATGTCCCCTTCCACCATTGATTGCTTGTCTAAAAATAAATGCCCCATTGTTTGAATGTAAACCTGCTCATTGCGTCCATTCCTCCCATTGACTTTCACGGCGCGCTTGGGAAATTAGCAGGCTGTTAAAGCCAATAAAAGTGGTCATTTGGTCTGACGGACCTTGGTGATCTCCACTCGGGTCACGCACGGTGCGGGCACGGTAACGGCTCGCCCCGCGCTCAAGGTCCGTTGAGGTATAAATTCTCGGTACTTCTGTCTGCGTGGATAATTAGGTGTATCGAGATTCGGCGATTAACCCTAAATCGCGTAGACAGAATATTGGCAATTTATGGTGCGTGAAGGCACCCGTAGCAGGTTTCCGGAGTTGTCTGGAAGCCACGACTGAATTCCGGTTTTCGGCGGACGCGCGACTGCGGTTGGGCCATAAGCGGTCGTGCATGGGTGTCGAACCGAGGCGGAATTCGCAACAATATATATATATATATATATATATATATATATATATATATATATATATATATATATATATATATATATATATATCTCTTCTTCTTTCGGCTGCTCCCGTTAGGGGTCGCCACAGCGGATCATCCGTTATGATCCGCATAATGATTTGGCACAGGTTTTACGCCGGATGCCCTTCCTGACGCAACCCTGGTCACCTCTTATGACACAGGGATATGGTACACCTATTCTAACCGGAGCATACACCGGGCCCAGTACACTATTACTCACTTTGCCGACCTCGGAAGGATGACAGGCTGAGTCAACCTCCTGGTGTGTATCAATTCAAGCGGCCAACGGGGCTTCAACTCAGGACCTTTTGGATCCCAAGCCGCTACCCTAACCACTATGCCAACACCAGGATATATATGTAAAATATATATCACATTTACATATATATATATATATATATCTTCCTCTCTCGGCTGCTCCCGTTAGGGGTCGCCACAGCGGATCATCCATATGATCCGCATAGTGATTTGGCACATGTTTTACACCGGATGCCCTTCCTGACGCAACCCTGGTCGCCTCTTGCGACACAGGGATCTGGTACACCTATTCTAACCGGGGTATACACTGGCCCAGTACACTGGTACTCATTTCGCCGACCTCGGAAGGATGACAGGCTGAGTCAACCCCCTGGTGTATTAATTCAGTGGCCCAACGGGGCTTGAACTCAGGACCTTTTGGATCCCAAGCCGCTGCCCTAACCACTGCGCCAACACCAGGAGATATATATAGATATATATATATATATACATATACATATACTGTATATACATCACATATATATCTCAAAATGTATATATAAATACATATATAAATAAATATATAAATCTAAAAATGAATATAGATATTTCTATAAATATATATATTTCTATAAATAATATATATATATATATATACATATACATATATATATATATCTGTAAATAGATATGCAAAAATAAAATAAAATTATAAAATCGACTCTCAACAAGCTCTTCTTGCTGAAGAAGCTGCATAAAAGCAACAATGAAAGAGCTACACAAGGTAAGCCCTTTGCCGTTTCAAACCCTTCCCAGAGTTCCTCCACAGATGTGAAGACATTCACACATGGTACATACATGAGAATCACAATTCTCCACATCTCCACAATACAGGATGCTTGTAAGCACGTGGGTTACTTTGACATTTTAAATGTATCTCAATATTATGCATTCTTGATTGACCCTTCATTAATTTGTGGAAAACTAATTTGTGTCGTGATCAAAAATTTGCATGTAATCTTAATTTATAATTGTATATACCTGTATTTATGACAAACATTTTGATGCTGTTATCAATATTTCATGTTATTCTGTGTTAATAATTGTGTTTGTTGGTGTCTTCCATTTATATATGGTTGAATTACCACACAACCTCAGTTAAATAAAAGCATTCACAAGTTACACGAAAGTTATTCTGATTTTCTTAGCTTTATATCTTATAATGCATTTCATGAGCATAACCGTGTATAATTCTGTGAAAGGCCAAAAAAAAAAATGCCCACAAATTGTAATAATATATAAAGTAATGAAGCCAAAAGTTCAAACATGTTCAGCCAAGTTGGTGATTGGTTCACAGAGAAATAGAAGTGTGGCTCTCAAATCGTTCTCGATATTAAATGGGTAACATGAGTATGGGTGGACAGGCACCCCTTGATCGTGGAATCGTGCCCAATGTAAACAAACCAGTGTTCACTGAAATACATTTATTACACTTCTGTCAAAAGTGATCTCCATGGGTTTTAAATGGAATTTAAATCTTTTGTTTGGGCTGTGCGTGTACATCTTGCCAACTATATTATTTATGTACCACAATTGCTGAAGACAATAGTCATAAGAGCCCAAAAATATTCTCCAAAGTCCAGTATTCCGACATTCCGCACACACGTAGGCCTAAAATACACTCGTGTGTCGTGTTGACGGCCAATTAAATGGTGGCCACGCCCCACAGCGGCTTCAGTCCAATAAGCTCAATTGATAGGCTTGTTAGCGCTCTCGTATATGCATTACCTTTATGGTGTTTCACGACAAGGATGGGGAAGGGGTGTTTCACGACAAGGGTGGGGAAGGGGTGTTTCACGACAAGGGTGGCGAAGGGGTGTTTCACGACAAGGGTGGCGAAGGGGTGTTTCACGACAAGGGTGGCGAAGGGGTGTTTCACGACAAGGGTGGCGAAGGGGTGTTTCACGACAAGGGTGGCGAAGGGGTGTTTCACGACAAGGGTGGCGAAGGGGTGTTTCACGACAAGGGTGGCGAAGGGGTGTTTCACGACAAGGGTGGCGAAGGGGTGTTTCACGACAAGGGTGGCGAAGGGGTGTTTCACGCCAAGGGTGGCGAAGGGGTGTTTCACGCCAAGGGTGGCGAAGGGCTGTTTCACGCCAAGGGTGGCGAAGGGGTGTTTCATGCCAAGGGTGGGGAAGGGGTGTTTCACACCAAGGGTGGCGAAGGGGTGTTTTACGACAAGGGTGGTAATGGGGTGTTTTATTACTGGAGGGGTAAAGGGGTGTTTTACGGCATGGGTGGTAAAGGGGTGTTTTATGGCATTGGTGGTAAAGGGGTGTTTTACGGCATTGGTGGTAAAGGGGTGTTTTACGACATGGGTAGGAAAGGGGTGTGTTACTGTTGTGGAAATGGGCCCTTAGTGTGTTATTAAATATAGGATTAGCCCAGATCCCCCCTTAAATGCATGTTTAGCCAGGTTGTTTGGTAATCGGACGTTACATGTGTGCCGGGAGGTGTAGCAGCAGACTGTCCATTGTTCATACAGTGGTGGTGTACCAAGAGGCGTCTTCTTATTCTTCCTGCCCCCCTCTTAACTAGCCCCCACCCAGCACCCTGACAGACTCAGTCAATAAGACGTGTCAGCAACCCATTGGCGGAGAGCTGCTGCAATCTCGAACAATGGACCAATCACGGGTCCCTGGAGGGGTCCGAAAAGGCCGGCCCCGAAAAGCAAAGGAAGGGACTGCTGTGTGAGTCTGCATCTGCTTTGTGATGAGTGACTCCACGAGCTGTTCCTCCTCGGCCATGGATACAGCCTGCGGGACATCCACAGGTTAATCCTGAATCCAACCATGGAGCCTCTGACTGTCCTTACTCTCTGCATGGCTCGACGACGTCTTTTCATCCCATAGATCCACCTGCAGAGCCCAACACCCAGATTTGGCCTGGTCTGGTGTACAGGCAAGGCCTGAATTCGAATACTGGACCTTGTGAAAAACCAACTGGAACACACCATAGATCTTTCTCTCCTGTGCCGTCGACCTTTCGGGGGCTGGACACGCCGAGGCTGGTGCGTGAGCGGTGCCGAAAAAAGGAGTATGTCGCCGCCATCTTGCCACGCGGCATGCGCGAGCGATGCCGATAGGAGTACGAGCGGCATTTTGCCACGCGGCGTGGTGAGCTGGGCGCTCGAATCCGAGTCCATCGGCTTGTCACGAGCAGCATTCGTGCCTTCGACACTTTTCCACTCGTCCAGAAGGCATTACCAAGTACTCTGTGTCTTGTCTGCATGTTGTCCAGGCCTAAGGTTTATTTTGCAAGGGCTCCCTTCGAAACCAGTATGCATAGCTCCCAAGTTAAGAGCGGGTTATAGATGAATGATAACGTTTGTGAATGCTTTGCTTGTGTCGTGTTTCCCCGATGTGTCCCCAATAAATCTGGCTGATTCATATGAAGGTTGCCGCCTTGAATTTATTTGTGCCGCGCTGAAAAACAATCGCTCGATTCGTATTTAAAACCAAACGGGCTACGGACTGGCAGACTTCGCTCGGTCTCTGATCAAACCCAGTCTGTAGCTGGGATCTATATCCCCAACTGGTAAGGCCCAGGTGTACTTTGGTATCGTGATCTGAGGCGCGTGACCCGAGACCTGTGCCGAACCAGCCGGCGTTATAACCCCTGAGACGGCGGTGCTGTTAAGCGCCGTCGGATTCTATAACATTACGACATGGGTGGTAAAGGGGTGTTTTACGACGCGGGTGGTGAAGGGGTGTTTCACGACATGGGTGGTAAAGGGGTGTAAAATGGACCTGCCTGTGAAGCATCGATCACACACCCGTTAAAAGAAGATCAAGATTATCGCGTTTTACAACTCTTGTAAGAACCAGTATCAGACGTGTCACAAATTCAGACTCAACATGAGGACTTTGATGTGAATGGTGAAGATTGTGGAAATAATTGTTCAGAGAGAAAAAGATAGGGAGCGGAAGACGGGCCTTTTACCCGGACATAGAAAATGAACTTGTTGCGAAGTAGAAACAGATACGTGCTCGAGGACTGAAATAAAGTGTATTTAGAATTTGTTTCCGAGGTACAGATAATTAAAATTGCATTGATGTAAAAACTGACATCGATGCAGCCAAGATGAAGAACATTTACCATTATAAGCGTACGTCATGGCTTTTTGAATACGTATAAGCGCATATGGAAAATAAGCGCATATGTGCTCGATTAAATCTAAAAATAGACCCATCTGCTTATTATCCATAATTTACTAAACCACAACATAAAGTAATACGCTTTGTAATACTGGCTACCACCAAAGGTGGCGCTATTTTCATCACATGTCAATTTTGGAATTTCGGCGACGCACATTTGCTCCATTATCTTATGTAATAAATAGGATTCATTGGATGTCTGTGTTTGTTTACATTTTTTGCAAGGACCGCTGGACTGATGACCATCAAATCTGGCACAGCCCAAGTCCGATTCGGGGATTGTCCCAAGGGTATTTTCATCCACCACCTGAGCATTTAAAGATCACTTTTCTGGCTTTTTCATTTATATGCAATCTCATTGGTTAACAGATACCACGTGACATATAACACGGCCAAAGGCCAGCACACCTAATTAGTTAAGCTGTGTCTTCCTCCCACCGACTCACTGTACAGCTGGCCCGACTACACGCACAATCGGAACCTAACTAAATAAATAATACGTTCACCGTTTTCGTGCTGCGGGAAGCCAAAGCTATCTGCTACGGTTAAGTGGTGTGCAGTACGTTCCTATTCGCAATCGCCATGCCATGCTTGTCCCTTCAAGATGTATATACATCTAATAAATACGATTCATTGGTTGTCTGTTTGTGTCTGTCTGTGTGCGTTTTTTTGCAAGAACCGCTGAACCAAACAACCACCAAATTTGGCACACAGACCAAATCCGACCCGGGGTTGTCCTTAGTGTATTTTCATCCACAACCTCAACCTTTAAAGACCCCGAAGAACCATAAGACCTTCTTTTTGTTTTTTACATGCTTGCGAGATTAGAATACATGCTTCAGAGAAGACTTTTACATGTTTCGGAGATGAGACCCCAAAGACCCTTAAGACCATTGAATTCCCCGAACACAATTATGACACTTTAAAGCCCCAAATACCCCAAAGACCCTTTGGACCCAAAAGACGGATAAGATCCCTAAGACTCTTGAATACCCGAAGACCCCAAAGAGACCTTTTAAGCCCCTAAAGTCTGTTGAAGACCTTAAGATCCCAAAGACCTCGAAGACCCTTAAGAACTGTAAGACCCCAAAGATCTGTAAGACCCTTAATACATGAAAGACCCTTAACACCTCAAAGACACTGAAGACTCCAAGACCCTTGAAGACCCCTTTACCCACTGATGTTGCTTTAAGACCCCTTACCCACTGGTGTTCTGGCTCTTCTGCCCCCTATACCGCTCCCCGACCCAGGCAACGACGGCTAACCCTGCTATTAGCAAGATAAGAAAGAAGACTGTCTGATTGTAAATACTGTCTGTAAATATGTGCTTTCTCTCTCCTCCCCCCCCCCATCTTCCATGTTGATGTTAAATGAAACCTATTACATCACCTCTGTTTGTGACTTAGGACGCAGTTCAACATTGGGAGATAACCCCAGCAGTTAAAATGCACAACCGCAGGAAGTTGGCGCCATTACCTCACAGGAGGTTGAATGAAACCACCACCGGTTTCGTCTGGGCCGCTGCTTGTATCCATCCTGTCAGACAGACGATCCGATCCGGCTGGAGCGACAGATTCTCGTAAGAGCTACCTGTATGCCAAAACCTGAAGTAAAGATATATTCGACTTTCCCGACGAACAGCGTCGAGTCTCTTTCGATGGTCCATTGATAAATTGCTGACCGTGTGGGTGGAGGATTTGACCTCAAGTCCACGGACGTTCTACGGTAACATTGGTTTGTCCGGATTGGGATCAGGACACTGGTCTAAATCCGGCGAGCGTAACAACATCCTTCTCAGATCAATGGATCTCAGATCTCAGATCAGATCAATCTCAGATATATATATATATATATATATATATATATATATATATATATATATATATATATATATATATATATATATATATATATATATATATATATATATATATATATATATATATATATATATATATATATATGAGCCTGGTGTTGGCGCAGTGGTTAGGGCAGCGGCTTGGGATCCAAAAGGTCCTGAGTTCAAGCCCCGTTGGGCCACTGAATTAATACACCAGGGGGTTGACTCAGCCAGTCATCCTTCCGAGGTCGGCGAAATGAGTACCAGTGTTCTGGGCTGGTGTATACCCCGGTTAAAATAGCTGTACCATATCCCTGCGTCGTAAGAGGCGACCAGGGTTGCGTCAGGAAGGGCATCCGGCGTAAAACATGTGCCAAATCATTATGCGGATCATACGGATGATCCGCTGTGGCGACCCCGAACGGGAGCAGCCGAAAGAAGATGTGTGTGTGTGTGTGTGTGTGTGTGTGTGTGTGTGTGTGTGTGTGTGTGTGTGTGTGTGTGTGTGTGTGTGTGTGTGTGTGTGTGTGTGTGTGTGTGTGTGTGTGTGTGTGTGTGTGTGTGTGTGTGTGTGTGTGTGTGTGTGTGTGTGTGTATGTATATATATGAACTTAGACAACTTCCAATAAACAAAAATAAATGTTATAAATACAGGTGACTCTTGATCTGTTTTAACCTCAGAATGACCAATTTAAAACACAACTTGGGAGATGTTTCAAACAAAAGTACAAATGACTTGATGCATTATGTTTATGGGGAGAGGCACCAAAAGGGAATGAAGTAATTGGAAAAGGAAGAGATGGTGGGGTGATGGGAGAGAGAAAGGAGAGTATGACAGTGTTGCAGGAGTGGGGATGGAATGGAACGAAGTGAAGAGGTCAGAGTAGTGAGTGGATTGGCATGTGTGGAGCATGTTGGTAATTCGGCATTTTCATGTACGTCATGAATATATGACCCCTGAGGAAAGGTTTCTGAGATGTTTCATAAAAATTCCAGTGCCAGTTTGAGATGAGTTTTAAAACGTGAGAAGAGATTTGATGGATGAACGCAAGGACTGATTCCATACAACGCAATTCTAGGTTTGTCAATGTCATAGATGACAGAACGTAAGCAAACTAGAGGGGGAGCACTCGGGAAAGTGCAAAACCTCCGCCGCCAATACTGCTGGGTCACTCAAGTGAACCTTATATCTTATTCATTAAATATGATGTCAACAGTGCTGACAGTTATAGTTATTTTCTCCAACATTTTTTTTTGGGGTGGGGGGAGGGCTCATTAGAAATCACTTAAAATATGTAAAAATGCAAAAAAAATAAAAAAAATCGAAATTTTGTTGAAAAAAAAGTTGCAAACATTTTTTTTTCTCTGACAATTTTTTTTTGGGGGGGGTTGGAAATCACTTAAAACATGTAGAAACGCAAAAAAAAATTCCCCCTTTTTGGGGGGGGTTGGAAATCACTTAAAACATGTAAAAATGCAAAAAAAAAAAATTCTCAGTTTTTTGGGGTGGGGGGTTGGAAATCACTTAAAACATGTAGAAACGCAAAAAAAATTCCCCCTTTTTGGGGGGGGGGTAACAATTTTTGGGGGGGTTGGAAATCACTTAAAACATGTAAAAATGCAAAAAAAAAAATTCTCTATTTTTTGGGGGGGGTAACTTTTTTGGGGGGGGGGTTGGAAAGCACTTAAAACATGTAGAAATGCAAAAAAAAAAAATTCTCTAACAATTTTTTTTGGGGGGGGGACCAAGTCCAAAATTTAATGGCATGATCCTTGGACCATACCTTACCCCCCCCCCCCACCAAGTTTCGTCAAAATCCGTCGAGGAGTTTTTCCGTAATACTGTTCACAAACAAACAAACAGAAAGGGGTGAAAACAGTAACCTCCATCCATCTTCGAAGATGGCGGAGGTTAAACATTATGGTATTGCACGAATCACTTGCATCTCAAGAATACGAAGAACACTACGAGACCTTTCCAAGACTGTGCTTCTCGAATGCTTAATTGTGTTGCCATTGCTGGAGAGATGACAAAATGTCCACATTTGTGGAATTAGGACAACTTGCAATACAACCTTGAGAAATAAGACCTCATACCTGGCTGGGCACCTTACCTTATCCTTGTCATCAGCCACAGTGCCAACCAAATCATCACCATCAAGAATTCCACCATCACCGTGCTCGAGACGCTGCACATGTACCCAGTACGCCGGGTCCTGCACGAAGAGAACATGTTAGAAGAGAGTCGCAGTGGTGACTATATAGCAACATTATTTCAAGACTGCAATGCAATATCATGGATGTGGAGCAATCGACACCACGGCTATCAATGCAGTTCTTTAAAAGGCTAAAATGGGGTTCTGCCATCGGCTCATCTCGTGGTTTCAACTATATTCTGCTCAAATACTCTTGCAGTATTACACATCAACCCACTTTCATATTGTGACGTCCACGGGACTTGAACAGTCCCGCCAATGTAGAATGAGCCGAAACGATGGAGGCGGTTTATTTATTTATAACCCAAAGATGGCGGTTTTAATTGCTCTACCGCAAACGGGACGAGGAAGGTGGCACGAGTCGCTTTTCACTGAGTTGATAACGTTTATTTCTCGAACTAGAAATAACAAGACTCGGCAAGAAGAGGGATCCGGGGCGATTCGACGGGATGGTGGTGTGGGTTCGGGCGTGGGGAAAACACAAACAATTCCAATGGATATACCAATCTCAAACCCTCTAAGGCGCCAGGTACACACACACACACACACACACACACACACACACACACACACACACACACACACACACACACACACACACACAACGTAGCTGGTCCTGGTGGTCAGGCTGGCCCGTGGTGTAAACGCAACAGTCCCTGGATTGGCGTCGGACGAGCTGGTGTTGCGCTCGTCAGGGGCAGGAGACACCGTGGTGCTGTCGACCTTCTGGTGTCGGCCCAAGTCCGCTCACAGCCGCCAGGGAACCAGTTCTGGCGCCAAGTTGCGAGCAGGAGAGGGAGGCAGGTCCGCCCGCCGTTCGACCCCGTGCTCCGAGCCAGCAGAACCCCAGAGCCAACCAAGGTGAGGCACGAGGCACAGCAAGGCCACGGGACACGATCAATTCAGGATCGAATCAGCCCAACAAAACAGCACGCTCCCAGCACAACAGCCTCCACCAAAACGGTTTTTCTGTACCGATCTTCTTCCTCTTCGCCTTTCCCCCGAACAGAGCCTTTTTATCCTCGCGTCTCATCACTTCCAATCGAGCCGTTTTATTGGCCCACCGCCGTCGCCTTCCGCCAATCGTGATCACGGGGCGGAGCCATCCGCAGCACTGTCCTGTGACGTCACGGCAAGCCTCCAGGGAATACTAAAAGGGGTTTACGCAGACACACTTACCCTATCTCGTATCCCTATCTAATTACGTGACAATTATAATTTCCCCCTTGAAGAAATGAACATTTACTCGACAACTTATCACCACTGAATTGCTACTTATTACATCGAGATCCTGGTACACTCGAACAGCATGGCATACCTAATTAAACATCCTAATTACCCTTTGAATGCATACCCCCCCCCCCTCCGACGTAACAATATCATTGGAAAAATATTTACAAACCCAAGTTGTTCAAATAGACAACCGTTGAAAAGTGGAAACATTTACATCTTCTACTCCTCGTTCACCTTGAAGACAAACCAAAACAAACATACTCGACAATGACCAATATTGAGGACGTTTTGCATTGTTATCGATATTTTCTTGCCCTTGGGAACACAGAAGGTCGTTCTAAGATTGGACCAATACATGCTTCATGATATATAATGAGGCTGATAAAATCAAACATGTATCGCATCAAAAAAAAAGTTTTATGACATCCTTTTTCTTCGTTCTTATAGTGATTGTGCTTTTGTCAAAAATGCAAAGTTTATCATGAAGTTCTTTTACAAGGAACGTTGACGCAGGAGAAGGTCATTGGGCCCATCACAGCCTGCGTTGTTATTACCAACCTATGGTTGTTTTTCCGTGCGCTATGCTTGCAAGGAAGCATCATATGCCATTTTTTAAGTCTTTGGTTCGACTCGGTCAAGGTTTGAGCTTTGACCCACTGACCTCCCAAACTCAGCACAGTCACAAACAATTATGCCACCGAGCTGTAATAAAACAAATGAATTTAAGTTTATTTATTTTTCTTTGAATAATTGTTAAGCCAATTTTGCTTTCTCTGGGATGTTGTACTCCACAACCCCATCGTTCACATTCTCTCCGATGCGGTGTACCTTTGTTGTCTGTGAGGGAGGAAAGCAACAACAGGGGACAGCATATGAACAAACAATCCAGAAGATTAACGATGACTTGTTTATCGGATTCAATCACTAGGTTCTGTTTGCCCTTGAAAAGTAACTCTGCCGTGATGCTTGCACCCATGGGTCGACAAGAATAAAGTGGTGAAGCTTGTATGTTCATTAAGGCCTTATTAAAACGTGTTAAATTGAATTTGGATTGTGCTTACAAACTGGCATTTAATGTGCACGGGTAGCGCAGCATTTCAGAGGACACCATTCTTTGGCGTCAGAATTCAACGCAGGTGTTCCATCCGAATTTGCTGGTGGATGATCAAGTACCATGCAATGTATTTCGGAAGAGAAGCTATGTACGTACATCGATATTCAGATCAGTTTTCATTGCAAATAAACTCTTACTTATGACCGGGGAATATGTGCAAATATGACAGTAGGAATGCTCAAAAGGGTGGTCTTTTTATTTGGTTAAATTAGAAATGGTTTTTTTTGGGGGGAGGGGGGTTCCAACAGGGTATTTTACAATCACATTTAATGCAAAGTATCGTCGATAAAGTGTATGAATCACAATCGTCCACATATTTCCATCACATTTGGAGCATTTTATTGGTTCACGAGTCAGTAAGTGACCACTATATTCGTTATGGGTGTCTGTCTGTCTGACTGTCCCGAGCAAAGCTCCGTGGGTTTTGATCCGATCCTGATAAAATTTTGGTGGGAGGTTTATATCATGATCTAGTTGTGTTTTCATGAGAATGGGCATGGTGCGCCCATTATGGGTGGAGCCACGCCCAAAAAACGTGTTTTAGGGGGTAGCCGGTTTCAAGTTACAACTTCTCCGAGGGGGTTTGTTGAATCTGGCAGAGGTTTCGGTATTTGGTTAGCCCAATTGCACCTGCATAGCCCCACGGAGCTCGATTTTTCATTTTCGTCCCAAGGTCAAGGTCACAAGGTCACAAACTTAGAAAATGTCAAAAAAAATCAATAAATTGGGCATCGAGCTCCGAGGGTTTTCAGCTGTTTCGAATGAAAGTTGGTATGCAAGTAGTGCTCTTCGAGTACTACAACTTTCATCATTTACGTTTTTCCCGATTCCCGCCAGTTTTCCCGAGACGTCTCCTCGAAGGTCAAAAAATAAAAAGGCGAACCGTGTACATTGCTCGTGAACCATCGCCATCTCCAGACTTGTACAAATTCATTTTTAAATGTCTATTCTGGCTTTTAATATTGTTGCGGGCCGGTGGGGGGGGGGGGGGGTCGGTGAGAAGACCACAAGGTGGGGGAACATGTCGATTCCCATCAGAGTCCCCGGAATTGTAGGCCGTCGCACACGGATAATTCCGTGACGCGGCGAGTTGCTTAACCGACCGTGGACGCCAATAACTCAACCGCGTGACCAAGGGTCCTCACGCCTATGGGTTAATCGGGTTACCGAATTAATCACGTGATTTAATTACTGGGGAACACGCCCTCGGTACGCCTTGTCTGAACCGGATCACTCTACCGGACTGGATCACTTTACCGGATCGGATGCAGCAGAGCAACACTGCCAAGAAAGTACCGGCTAAAAGGAACGGATCGTTGGGAGTAAAGTCCCGGCGAAGCTAGGATTTGGACCATGCTGGATCAATGGAAGAAAAGACAAAAACGAGCAGAGAACATTCCTAATAATAATAATTTATTTACAAGCAGGCGAGGAAAAATATGTGGCACAGTGAAGATTTATTGGGGTGTGTTGTGCAGAGATAGAAAGAAACGTGTGTTGCGACAATAAACAGGAAACTTACAAAAAGGGACACAGAGTAGACTTAATGCGGAAATAATAACAATAACAATGATAACAATCTTCTGCAGTCTTACTTAAGCAGACAGGTGCCAGCACACACACACACACACACACACACACACACACACACACACACACACACACACACACACACACACACACACACACACACACACACACACACACACACACACAGAACCTGATGAAGAGGGAGTTCTGCAACCGGGGGGGGGGGGGGGGGGGGAGGGGGGATGCTCCAGGGTGCGGTACCCGACAGTGGGCGCGTTGCCTCTGGCCCAAGCCACATGTGTGGAAACTGTGCTCGTGAAGGAGGAGCTTGAGTGGAGAAGGGCATGGTCCCTCCAAAGGGCGAGGGTGGAGTAGTAGGCGGGATCAGGTAGGCGGGATCAGGTAGGCGGGTGGGGTCGACATGGTGTGGGTGGAGACGAGGAGGCGGAGTCGAGGAGCAGGAGGTGGGTCGTGGCCGTGTCGGCGAGGCATGGGCGGAGTCGGAGCAGGAAAACACAGACAGACCGGGCAAGAGGGGCTGCCCCGACCTTTTATAGGGCCCGCAGCTCAGGGGGAGGGGCCATGCCGAATCCAAACGTCATCACCCGAATCGGGTGCTCCGATTGGCCCCGACCCTTCACATGGCCCGTCAACTTGGGCTGGAAACCACCTCACTTCGTTTCCGGCAAGGCCACCCCAAACAGCGGCAATATTGCGCTCCGAACCCACAAGATGACATGAATCGCCCACACTGAAATTGGCACGCGAATCATCCTGCAAAAACCACCGGGTGACCGGTCGAGGGGTCCCGCATGCCCGCTCGGGCGTTCGACCAGCGTCGATCAACGCACTCGTTCCACGCGCGCCAATGTGGCCCGCACTGTACATTCCCTGGCTCGATTGCAGCCTCGCTGGCCGCAGAGACGAGAAGACGTTCACCAACTATGGAGAATCCACCGCTGCCAGCGAGGACCGATGGTACATCGCCATGGATAAATCCATGCATGTTTCACGAGCGGCGTACGTGTCTGCTTTTGAGCACATTCCATGCAGTGCGCGCGGTTCCACCATTACGCATGTGGCCAGCGATCGCGTTCACACGACTCCGCTAGAGTGTGCGCGGGGCGAACACCAATATGTGTCGGGTATTGAGGTTAAAAAAAAAAAAGAACAAGCCGCTTCTACCCGCACACTCGTATCCTGCCAAACATGGCGTGGAGTCTGCTTTATTGGCCTCTGTACGTGTTTCATGCAGCGTGGGCGTCGTGCTGGCCGTGTTTCCCGTGCCGTGAAAAACACCATTCGTGCAGCCTCTTCAGAGGTATTTATATGCATGCCTTGCTAATGCAATCGGCAATTCTCCCCCAGACCATCGGAAGCTCGAGTCGACAATCCCGCATTGCCAAGCGCACATCACTTGCTGCACATGCCGGGTTTGGGGCTCGCCCGGGAGCGAGAATCTCTGGGCAGCGGATCCCTCATCGCGGCGTCGCATGCGCTGGCCTCCAAGGCGCAGGTGGCCGATTTACCTCAGGAACAATCAAAAAAGAAGAAGAATGGGGACGAATGAAGAAAAAAAATGATTGAAGCAACCCGAGCTATTAGATCATCGCAACGCACTCCCTTGTCCCACTAAACAAAAGGAAGGGGACTATCTACACGTATAATAATGGAATACCTGTCTTGGGAAACCTATCTGTTGTATGCATGCGGTTCCGAGAACCGCAACAATATGTTACATTGCATTTACAGTGGTTTAAAAATATACATACGTTGACATGTAGGTAAATGTGTAGAATTATCCTCCAACATATTTCCATCCTAATGACACACTTATAACTAGAATGGCACTCGGTCAAGCACATACCTCTGCCAGGTTGAGCAGTTTACATTTTGTATTCCACAAATAGGCCAGATCTGGATTCGGACCTGAACCAAAATCAAATCAGCTTTTTCTCATCACCTAACCAACTCATCCACCAACTCATCCACTTGTCTACAATGTTTTGAAATATCCTGTTCACAGACAGACAGGGGTAAAAAACATAAACTCCGTCCACCTTCGGTGGCGGAGGTAATCAGGTAACCTAACTCAGCAAAATGTTAGATTCTCTCTTTCTGTAACAGAATTTTCAGTGTATAGTTGGTTGCCTTTCCTGCCAAAAGCTTTCCTGCTTGAAGCAACAACCATCATTTTTTGGATTAATGCCTCAAAAACATGATTTTGACCTCAAAATGAAAGTTTTTTTTTTAAATATCTTAAACCATCTAAATATCTCATTTGACATGCCAACTATCACACACCATGTGCTCCCTAGTTTTTTTTTTATTTCAAGCTGCCGTTAACCAAGCTGTTGGTACTGGGTTGTGAAAAATCCCAATCCGGTGAGTTTCCACGCTGAGATGTTCTCCTCGTTAGAGCGATTGTGGAGGTGGGAGAAAAAAAAGCTCCGTTGTAAGACAACACTGCGGTTGTTTTGTCTAATCATGTGGGGGCTTTGAAGGGATTGTGGATCCATTATTACCCAAAGCTCGGGAAGCAAAAAGTAGGGTTAAGCAATCATTTCAATTTGTTAATCCGTCTCCAGACGTCAGCTTTGTTCATCTGTCAACAGATGTCCGTGCAAGTTGTCCTAATTCCTAAGATGAACCTGCAGTTTAGCAGTACTACTTTAGCTCTGAATTTTGCAAATTCTACAGAATCTTGTCCCGAGCACACATGCGCAGAAAGGAGCAATTAATGTTAAAACTACAAGGCACTCGGTAGAGCGCATACCTCCGCCACGTAATGCCTGATCCACGAGAACATATCAGGCCCAATACATTTTTGAGATATCATGCGATGCAGTACTATATCGTTTTTGGCTTGATCTCTCAATGGTGAAGAATCACTTTAAAAATTCTAGTGGCCGGATCTGGATCTTCACCAAAATCTAATCGGTTCGTCAATGTCGCACGCCCAACCTGCCCACCAAATTTCATTCGAATCCATCAACAACTTTTTGAGATATCCTGCACACAGAAAAACAAAGATGTCGTGCAGAGCATGATACTTGCAAGATCTATAAAATTAGTTTGACCTTAAAAATAATTGGTGGGTGAATTCAATGACCAAATATGCAAATCATCATACCATCATCCATTAGGACCCGACTCTGTACAGAGCATCGGTGCTGCCGAAGCAGTCTCCTGGGTTATTGGGCACAATCCTGGATGGGTCTCCACTCCAACACAGGATACTCGAACAGCTCAATCATCCCAGAAAGCTGGGACTCATTTTGCCAACCTCAGAAGGATGACAGGCTGAGTCAACCCCACCTCTTATTAATTCAATGGCCAAGTGGTATTTGAACTCAGGAGCCTAAGATTCTGAGCCTGCCACCCTAACCATTAAGCCAACACCAGGGAATATGCAAATCATCTTCAAATTTCAACTCAATTGGATGAAAATTGAGGATTTTTGAAATCTCACCTAAGTTGTTGACCTTCAGCCTATGTTGAAATTTTGGACCTCAAAATCAATCGGCTTCTTGCTCATGATGAACCACCAGGTGGTGAAGTTTCATGAAAATCAGTTTAAAATTGTGAACTGTAGGCTGTTGACATACAAACAAATAGACAGGGGTGAAAACATAACTGCCTTCCACCTTTGGTGGCGGAGGTAAAAATGCCTGTCAGTCAAAAAAAATTGAAAATTATTGCAAACAGGAAACTTACTGTTTTTAAGGACGTCATAAAGGACACAAACAACAGGCACGAATAACTAATGTGTAACGTGTTAAATAAGGCGGTGTAAAAGATGCTGCATCAACAGTGGTAAACTGCGTAAAAAGTTTTTATATCTTCATTTTATTTATTTTGAATTATATATTTGAATACTGTAGAACAAATCGCCTTCTTATCACTTCCGAAATCTCCAGTTTTGCAGTACTTGGACAAAATATTATGCCATTTTTGGCCATCACGACCGATCAAATTTGCCGGTCGTGCCCATTGGTGGGGGATATTGGAATTTAGTAGCTCGGAAAAGCACACAAGAAATATAGATTGTGCTCAGAAACACAAAGCAAGAGTTGAAAAATCACTTCCCATGTCCTTTTTCTCAAAACCATGTGGGATAAGGTGTTGCATGAACTCTCGAGTTTTGGTTATGTGTGGTTCAGTTGTTAAACACCGTCGAGAAAGATGTGATGAGGGAAGGAAAAGAGGAGGGCAACCATGCAGTTCATAGCATTTCAGATTTGCTCCCACTTTATGCTTGCTGTGGTTGCCTGTCATGCTGACCTCTTCCATCACCAAAAATGTGTCCACTTTATCAGGTAGATAGATGTACTCAGACTTCAGTGTTTTTATGCCTCCGCCGATTAAGTCGTCGGTGGCACGTTTTAGGGTTGTCCGTACGTACGTACGTCTGTCCATGCTAATTTTGTCTATTTTCTCTGCAAACGCTTATCCGATTGACACAAAATTTTCACCATAGGTGCGACTACTCATGTAGAATGGTTCGATTATGACGTCATAGGTGATGTGGTGTGGTGGCCACGTTGGAAAAAAGGAAAAACTTTGGACCTCTGCATGTCTGAAACCGCTCCATGGAAAAAACTGAAACTTGGCACACGTCAAGTATTCCCCATGAGAAACAAGTGTGACTTTTTTTGATGTCGTACGCGGCTTCGTTATGACGTCATAATTGCATATGTCGAATGCTTTATCCAATCAGTATGAAAATTTTTGAGGGTCATCTCAAGCTAAATTGTATGGGGGGGGGGATTGATAACATTATTGGTCACGTGGTTCAGCAGCATTATTGTTTTTAACATAAAAACCTTCAAAAATCTACTCTGAAATGGCTGAACAGATTGAGGCGAAACTTTACAGGCATGATCAACTATCCATGAGGAACAAAAAGTTCTCCACCTATGATGTCATAGGTTACATGGTTTTTCAGCCATATTGGATTTACCCTAAAACATGCAAAATCATCTTCTCCAGAACAGCTTGACAGATCGGAGGGAAACTTCATCCACGTGTTCCCCAAGCCTTGAAGGTACTCAGGTGTTCATGAATAATTTGTAGGTCACATGGTCTGGCAGTCATATTGGATTGAACAAAAATCTTTTAAAACATTCTCTCTTGAACTGCTTCATCAATCGACATGAAACTTCAAAATTATGACTTAGTAGTGATGGGGAATATATGTTTTAAATTTCAACCTGATCAGACATATGATCTGGCAGTCAGAATTATTTAATATTTTAAATCTGGTTTCAGGGATTTAAATCAAACTTGGTACAAGTATGTATAATGATTTAATAATGTGGGCACAGGTACATCTGACGACGTTGCGTCGTCGAGAGTGCTCTTCTAGTTCTTATTGTTTTGTTTAACAGGTGACCTTTATGGGATATTATTTGCTCCACTTTGGAATTTTTTTAATGGTAACAGAAGAGTTTATATTCAAATGTAGCAGACTGCCTCTTCTTTGTCGTCTTTCATATGCAGCACAAGGTTGCAGGGTTGCATCACCGGCTGTGCCGCTGATGCAGTGCCCTTAGAGCAAGGATTTGGAATTTGACCATGGTGCCGGCGAAAGCTGCAGATAACCTCAAGATAGTGTGAGAAGCATTGTAGTTGCTTTATCAGTGAGTATGAAAGGAACATCTGCAGGAAACATTTTTCCAACAAAATAATTATTCAAGAAAAGAAAACACTTTAGTAATTCAAAACAATTATAATTTAAGACAGAGGAACTTGGTCATTTTCACATTTTAATCCCAGCTACTCACATATTTGGCTTTCCTGGAAAGTGATGCAGTCTCTCATGCTATAAGGCAAGGATATTTAAATAAATAAGATAAATGTTTTTTTGTTTAAAGAATTGCAGGCAAACTCCTGTGCCAGCTGAATGCCTCAGCCATGGTATGAAGGAATCTCCCAAAGCCTTCATCATGGTAAAGGCATTCATCTCAGGAGGATCAGTGGTGTTCAGTCAGACTACCCACTGTGTGTCCAAATTTAAAACTGCCGACACAAAAATGCAACATGCTCAGTCCAACACAACTCACACAGTCGCCTAAAACTGCATGCACGAATCGGACACATCTTTCATGTTATGAGATGTTGTGATAAACTTGGACTTTGAAGGTCAGAAAAATTTGACGACATCTTTTTTGTCTTTTCGAGAAGTTGAGGCTCGTGGGAGGGCTAAACGACAGAGGACAACAGGTCAATAAACTGACAGATGGGTGGAGAGGAATAGGAGGACAAAAACATTAGTGCACCATAGTAAAGTGAAGTGGAATGGTAGGGAGGGAAAGGAGTCGGTCAGCAAGTGCAGAAAAATCTCAGGAGTGGGTATGGGAGAGACAACAAGGCGGCAAAGGGCTACAATCTTCAAGGACTTGTGGATCCTATGGATAAGATGCCAAAGTCACGACACTTGTTGCTCACAGGTCCCTGCAGCTCGGAACCAAGGCAAGCATGAAAACTACGCTGGAAAGCCCATGGAAAGGCAAAAGTAACAGCTAAACACCCTGCATAATGCAAACACAAGTCTTGCATTTCATCAGATAGCTAAAGTATAATGACTGCAACCTCCCTTCACCAAAGGCAGGCTAAGCATGTTGATTAGGAGATAACCTAGCATCAAGCGTAACCCCTACATCTCACAGCCCACAGCTGTCTCCACGGTAACAACAGTTGGAACAGCAAAGGTGCAACACTGCAAAGGTTGGGGCGTTCATGTGCAGGAACCAGGTTAAAAATTTATATTTTAAATCTTTCAGGGCCTCTTGCCGGTCAATTATAAACCTGAATTAGCAGAACCTTCTACCACCATGCGCACTGCTCATGAGAGCATGTGCAAAGATAATATGACAATGTCAGGTTGAAGAGTTAATATGAAAACACAAAGTCAGACGTGTCTACTTGGTTACAAACGAGCCCCAAGTGCACCATAATTATTGTCATTTATGATGTGTTGCAGCTCAGGATTTCAGGAGAAGAAAATATTTACAAATCCCAGCCATCACATTCGCCTCCAAGCTGTCTCGCCGAGGTTCGAATTCTGACTCAGATATAAACTGCCAACCCAGTGTTTGGCAAGCAGGATGATTCATCAATGTGTGCCGTCCATCAGATGGTCCCATCTGCTGGTATTAGTTGGTGGACGTTAAAGATCCCATCCCACGGTGTCCTTCGTGAAGAGTGGGTGAGCTATCACTGGCTCCATGAACAAATTACAAATTCCTGCCCTCGCCTTAGTCGAACGTGTCACGCCTGACCGACAGGTTCGTGTAAGACTTGGATCAAGCTTACCCTGGCCAACCCCACAACAATGTGGGAATAATTGTAGCCGTTAAAGACAAAAACCCCAGTCACGTACCCGATTTATTAAAGAGTACTTAAGGTTGCATAAAAAATGGCAGGTAGAGTTATAGATTGTGTATCTCTAGTCCAGATGCGAAGAACAAAACCTGTTAAAAAAAAAAAAAAACACAAAAGCCAAACAGCAAACCCATGATAAAACACAGGGCCCCAAACAATGTAGTATCAAACGCCTTCTCCTTGTGGACACAAAAATCTTTTTCCTCCCATCGGTAAAATTTGCTTCTCTTATCACCTTCTCATTCGAGAATTAGTGGCACTCTTGCTCCGTGTTGAGCGTATTTAAAATTACATAAAGGCATTGCCTTTCTGAGTGCCATGCTGGGCCGGTCTGCGCAGATCCCAGTGTGAAACAACAGACGCAGCCAGGAGAACGGACAGAGACAAAGAAGGCGTTTGTTTCAGCCGTTGTCAATGACAACAGCATTGCGAATCAGCATTGCAAATGACTCGGGCGCAGCTAACACTTCAGTGGACAAGATTTGACAAGCGTAGAAAACGCCATCCACCGGAGCATATTTGTTTTCCAGCTCAGATTTAAAAAAAAAAAAAATCACCAAATCACATACACTGAGCCTCACGGTCCGTGCTACAAACATCGCTCAATCCACGAGCTCAAAATAAACCCGAGAGGCCATGCTCTCATTCGGGTTATGCTCGGCCAAGGAGGATGCCTGTACAGAGCTGAGCAAGAAGCATGAGGACGAGGCGCATGTTGGGCCAAGCACGAGGTCCACTGCCCGGCTGAGGATGTCGTCCGATCAGACAAAGATCACACACTACTAAGTGGGGTTCACCAAATGCCGTGGGATTTCAATCCTGATATTTACTCACCATTTCATTTTGATGAGTTTATCAAAATAAAAATATCAAGCTTTACATGTAGAGTCAAAATTTGTATTCTCAAACTCAAGTGGCTTTTATTAAAAGAGCTCTGCATTTCTTTTCTTTTTTTTTTCCCCCATCCAATCAGCCTTAGCGTTAAATCAAGCATCACATACGTCTTATTTAATAACCAGAAAGGTCCCCAAGAATGAAACTGAGGTTAGACAAATGATTAGAAACAAAATCCAACTTCGTGTTTTCCATTTCCAAATTAATCAACTCACTTGGCTCAGTGTCATCGACTATGATCTCATTACAATGACAGTTCACCGCATCATTACACTGGTCACGGTGCTGGGGAGGTAACGGAAAGCAACGGAATCACAAATTTGGACAACTGCTAATGAACATGGATTATGTCAAGAGAAGCACATTGTGGTCTTTAATGTCTGAAACTGTGGGCAAGCAGATGGATCCAATTCACCCGTAGCACTCTCTCACCACCAACACCCCCACCCCCCCACCCTTTCCATTCCCACCCTCCACAACACTTGACAGAGATAGTTTATAGCATGCTGAGTCATACATACAGTGCCTATAGAAAGTCTACACCTCCTTTCAAAATTTTCACCTTTTGTTGCCTTATAGCCTGGAATTAAATTTCATTAAATCAGACTTTTTCCACCATTACTTACACATCGTAACCCACAACTACCAAGTGAAAAACAAATTCTACAAATTTCAGAATATTTATTAAAAATACAAAACTAGAATGTCTTGGTTGGATAAGTGTCCACCCCCCCTTATAAAGGCAATTGAAATTCAGCCCAGGTGTAACCAATCACCTTCAAAATCAAACACCAAGTTAATTGTAGTGATTGTGATTACTTCAGAATAAAATCAGCTGTTCCTGTAAGTTTCCTCTGCTGAGTAGTGCATTTCACAGTAAAGACTCAACCATGAGCACCAAGGAGCATTCAAAAAACCTCCGGGATAAAGTTGTGGAAAGGCACAGATCAGTGGATGGGTATAAAAATATTTCAAAAGCCTTGAATATCCCTTCAAACACAGTTGAGACGATCATTAACAAGTGGAAGGCGTATGGTCCCACCAAGACCCTGCCAAGATTAGGCCGGCTCTCCAAACTGGATGATCAAGTAAGGAGGAGACTGATCAGAGAGGCCACCAAGAGGCCAATGGGAACTTGGAAAGAGCTACAGGCCTTTATGGTAAAGACAGGTCACTGTGTGCAAGTGACAATATCCCAAGCACTCTACAATTCTGGCCTGCATGGGAGGGTGGTAAGAAAGAAGCCATGACTCAAAAGAGCCCACCTTGAGTCCCGTTTTACGTGTGAAAAAACACCCCAGAGATTCTGAAGCCGTGTGGCAAAAAGTTTTGTGGACTGATGAAACCAAGATGAAACTTTTTGGCCCAAATGCAAAATGTTATGTTTGGGGCAAACCCAAGACAGCACATCACCCAAAGAACACCAACCCTACTGTGAAGCATGGTGGTGGCAGCATCATGTTATGGGGATGTTTCTCATCTGCAGGAGCTGCGGCACTTGTCAGGATGGAAGGGGGAAATAAATAAATAAATAAATCTATGCAGCAAAATATCGAAAAATCCAAGGAAAACCTGCTGCCCTCTGCAAGAAAGCTGAAATTGGGACAGAAGTTCACCTTTCATCATGACAACGACCTAAAGCACACAACCACAGCTACACAGGAGTGGATGAGAAACAAAAACACCTTTCATCATGACAATGACCTGAAGCACACAACCACAACTACACTGGAGTGGATGAGGAACAAAAAAAATAAATGTCCTTCAATGGCCCAGTCAGAGCCCAGACCTAAATCAAATCAAAAATCTGTGCCATGACTTGAAGATTGCTGTCCATCAACACTCCCCATGCAAGTTGACTGATCCTGAACAGTTTTGTCCAGAAGAATGGTCAAATATTGCCCAATCAAGGTGTGCAAAGTTGGTAGAGACCCATCCCAACAGACTCACAACTGTAATTTTTTTTTTTTTTTTTTTTTTTTTTTTGTATACCTTGGTCGAGGCTCATATGAGAGCGAACACACAACTCACAGCAAGGAGGCATGAGACAAGAGGGGCGGGAGTGGAAGGGACAAAACATTGGGGAACAGACACAGGTGAACTGTGGAAGGGAGAGGGATGGGGATGGGACGGGGAACATGGCGAGGGGAAGATGGACATTAAAGGGACTTTCAGGAAGGAAAGCAGGAGAATTGAAGGAAGTGGGCTTGGGTGGATTATCGGGGTAGAAAAGATCGAGGATTTGGATGGGGGAAGATAAGAGGTGGTGGTGAACAGCTGTTTTGAAAGCCTGGAGGGAAGAATGGGAAAGAATAGAGTGAGGAAGTTTATTCCAAAGGCGGGAAAAAAGAGGAATGAAAGAGTGAAGATGAGCAGTGATTCGTGATTTTGGTAGTTTTACCAGAAGGGGGTTGTTGGCGGACCTTGAGCGCCCTGTGGAAATGTGGTTGGGACAAATCACAGAGAGAGCAGGGGGGGCAAGGCTGGAGAGGAGTCGGTAGAAGACAGAAAGACCACCGACCAACCTGCGGTGATTGAGTGAGAGGCCCAAAGACTCAGCTTCATTGCGGGAGATGCCAATGATCTTAAAAGCCCTGGTTTCGACAGCGTGAAGTCGAGAAAGGTGGGAGGCAGGAGCACCAGCCCAGAGGGGAGAGCAGTACTCCATCAGGCTACGGACAAAAGCTTTGTAAGTGGTCAGGAGCTGATTGCTGTCAAATGTCAAATTGCTGTCAAATGTGCTTCCACCAAGTATTAACTCAGAGGGGTGGACACTTATCCAACCAAGATATTATAGTTTTGTATTTTTATTAAATTTTCTGAAATTTGTAGATTCGTTTTCCACTTGGAAGTTGTGGGTTTTGGTGTGTAAATAAAGGTGGAAAAAGTCTGATTTAATTCCAGACTACAAGGCAACAAAAGGTGAAAACTTTGAAATGGCATGTAGACTTTCTATTGGCACTGTACATTATCATCTTTATTTCAATAGAAACACAATAATGGTATGCAGACTAATTAGAATAAAATATTTTACTGTATGTGGACAAACATTATTATAAATATACATTTCCAACTTCCTCCAGCCATGCAGTCAACGTGTTGCCATCAATGAATCCCTCTCCTCCGCCTCTCCCAGGGGAAGGCTGGGATCCTCAAGGTAGCATTTTCGGCCCAGTCTTGTTCCTCATCTATATAAATGACCTCCACGATGATCTGAAAAACCCTCTCTTCAAGTTTGCAGGAGGAGGAGAGGAGATTGGGACCATACTCTGAACAGAACGTTGGTGCTGCTTAAGCAGTCTCCTTGACTATCGGGCACAATCCTGGACGGGTCGCCACTCCGACACAGTATACCAGCATGCTGGCACTCATTTTGCCGACCTCAGAAGGATGACAGGCCGAGGTAACCCCACCTCGTATTAATTCAACAGCCGAGTGGAATTTGAACTCAGGACCCAAGGATCCAAAGCCCACCACCCTAACCATTAAGCCAACACCAGGCATAATTTTGCAGACAACTACACAATGTCTCATAAAGTACCCCATTCCAATGATAGGCAGTCATTCTGCTGGTACTGGTCTGATAAATGGAACACGTCCTTCAATCCAAGAAAATCTCACCGTCTCACCCTGTCACTCTGGAAGGATTGTCAAACTAATCAACCGATAACCATGGTCACCAGTGGAAGAGGTTCAGCATATTGAAGTTCTCGGCCTCATCATCAGTCACAACCCTCTTCCTGAAAGACTATAAAACTGGCCTCCAAAGCCTGATGTGGACTGGGTATCCTGTCACTCCAAATCATTCCTTCGAAGAAAAAAAATCACAACTGCCCACACACAGCCCACAAGACATTCGCCAGTCGCTAAATGGAGTACTTCTCTCTCCTATGGGGCTGGAGATGAAACATCACATTTCTCCCTCTTCGAATCTGAATTATAAAGCTTTCAACAGTATTAGCATCTTCCAAAATGAGGTTAAAGTTCAAGACTCGTGGCTCTCAATGCAGGACTTACCCTGCCCCCAAAAATGCCTGGTGCTCATGCACAGAAAACCCTGAGAAAGAGCGACAGTGGGAGCATGCGAACTGCCATCGTGCATGCACAATTCGGATTGTTCCCTAAAATGGCTCAAAAAGCTTCCATAATAAGCTGAAAATACTTGGAAAAGAACCTGAGAGAAAGCTGGGGTGTGCCGCTGTACAACGAAAAAGATGGAGGGAGACACCTTATCTGGTTTGGGTGCTTCTGAATACCCACAGGCAAGTCATATCTGGGACTTGTGAATGCACACGGTAAGTTTAAAATCAACTTTTTCAATGATTATTGGACTATTAATCATTTTGGGAGGGGGGGGGTGAGCTGTGAGGGCTGTTATAAATATACTGTTTGTTTGGTTCTGGCACTCCAAGACATTATATTCGATTTTTACGTCTCTTGCTAAAAGGAAAAGTGTGCGTGTGTGTGTGTGTGTGTGTGTGTGTGTGTGTGTGTGTGTGTGTGTGTGTGTGTGTGTGTGTGTGTGTGTGTGTGTGTGTGTGTGTGTGTGTGTGTGTGTGTGTGTGTGTGTGTGTGTGTGTGTGTGTGTGTGTGTGTGTGTGTGTGTGTGTGTGTGCACAATTGCCACCATGTGCTTGTATTAAAATAGGAAATGGTGGGAACTCCATTCACTTCTCTTTGTGACCCTCGCTGAAGGAGAAGGAATTGCATTTGGGTCCATTTCTTTGTTTCTCTGTTTGCCCGCACAGAACTTTCGTGTTTTTCTCCGCAACTGCTTGTCGGATTGAGACAAAATTTTCATCATTGGTGCAACTATTCATATAGAAGGTTTTAATGATAATTATAATGTCAAAGGTCACGTGGTGTGGCAGCCATGTTGGAAAAATGTAAATAAATAAAAAAATACTTTGGACCTCAATCTCTGTAACCGCACCAAGGAAAAAAAGTTGAAACTTGGCACATACCAATTACTAACCATGGGGAATGAGTGCGATTTATGTTTTGACGTCATAGGTGCCTTCATTTTGTGTCAGGTCGGGCCAGATGAGATCTGTGACTTGCTACAGGCCTACGTAAACCTGTACTAACCTGATCCATGGTCAGGTTGTCGGTGACAACCATCTCCCCCACCAAGTTTCTTGGTGAGGAGTGTGTATGATGTGGACACCCAGCAGAATGAAGAACAAACCCTGTAAAAGGGTGGAGGATCTCCTTGTGAGCCAACGGCCATCCATATATAGTGCCTGACTGTCTGCGGACGTCCTCCTGCAGTTGGGTCACTTTTTATTAAGAGGTTGGTGGCAGGATTTGCACTTCAGCCACCGTAAAACCCTTCATTCCGCAAAACATTTCAAAAATCTGAAAACCCACTCCGTGGGAGTACCTCCTGTGCAGCTTCCCTTCTCAGGGCAGCTCACCGGATGATGGGATTGGGGCAAAGCCTTCGGGACCCCCAATCTTTGATGAAAGGAGGGAAACCACAGGGTAACCTTCCCGGGTTAGATTGCAGTAGTGTGTGTCAGGGTAGTGCTGAGGTGTCGTCCACCAGATGGCGTCTCCTTGTGTTAACCTGAGGCGGTCCCAAAAGGTGGGTGCCTCGAATGTCCGATCCCAAAGAGAGGATGATCGCCTGTCTCTGTTATCATCTGAGCTCAAATGTTTGGACATTGGTATTGCAGCACTCTCTGAGGTTCAGAGATTGGATTGCGATGAGATCATGGCAGGTGGTTACACCTACTCTTGGTCTGGTCGCTCTGATGGTTACCATGCCCAAGGAGTTGCTGTGGTTGTGTCCAATAAGATGACACCAATGATAATTGAGGTAACACCGGTCAACGAGCGTATTATGAGACTAAGGATTCGTCACTCCTTGGGTGTCATTTCCTTGGTCTCTGTAGGTGTTCCAACTGAGGTGAGTGATCTCACCGTGAAGGATGCATTCAAGGATGATCTATGCCACGCTCGATTCTGTGGTTGATCAGTGCCCCAGGCGAGATACACTTCGTCTTGGGGGATTTCAAAGCATCGACTGGAACTGATAGGGATGGTTATGAGATGCGTGTTGGTCCCCATGGGTCAGGAACTGTGAACCTGAATAGCACCAAGTTTCTTGGGTTTGCAAGAAGTCATGGACTTAGGGTGGCTGGTTCATGGTTTCTGCTCCCACAAGCTCATCGCTGGACTTGGTATTCCAATGCTGGCGGTGTGGCAAAGGAGATTGACAATGTCCTCGTTAATGGTCACTGGAGGTTGATCAAAACCTTCAAGGTCTACCGGAGTGCTCAGTTCCTCAATACTGACCAGGCTTGTTGGAGCAACTGAAGTTACAGCTTAAATTCAGGAGAATGGTACCATCCCAGCCTAGGGTGGATGTTGGCAAGCTGAAGGATGAGGGTGTAGCTGAGGAGTTTGCGAACAGACCGAGTGGAGATTTGGGGAGTCTGGGTGCCTTGGAGGATCCTGAAAAGTTGTGGAGTGCCTTCAGGACTACCGTCCTTGATGTTGCCAGTAGATGTCTTGGAAATCACCAGAGGGCAAAGAAGAATTTTGTCTCTCAAGGGACACTGGATACCATTGACCAGAGTCGCAGGGCCAGGCTGAATGGCAGAGCTGAGCTGTTCAGGGAGCTGAGGCGTAAAACTGTACGTGCACTGAGGGTGGACAAGGAGGCCTATGTGCGAGGAATCTGTGAAGGGGTAGAGCATCACCTGTGGTCAAGTGATTCTTGCCCTGCTTACAGGGGAATTCACACATTTCGTTCCTCCAAGCCCATCCCTCAGTGTACTACAGTTCGAGCAGAGAGTGGTAGGCTCTTGACAGAGGAGTCTGAAGTGAAAGCCCGCTGGGCCGGTTACTTTGAGCAGCTGTACCAGACTGATCCACCAGCCGACATGTCGAGGACGTCAGGAGTGTTACAATCCCGATTGCTGACCCTCCAATCAACTGTGGTCCACCTTCGCTTGTGGAAACACAGGCTGCGGTGAACCAGTTGAAATGGGGTGAAGCTCCAGGGATCTGTGGCATCCATGCTGAACTTCTCAAGGCTGGTGGAAATGCTGCACTCATGTTGTTGCATGCAGTTTTGTGCTCCGCTTGGAAAACAGGCATCATCCCAACTGACTGGAAGAGGGGCCTTGTTGCCCCTCTGGAAAGGGAAGGGTGATCGCCAAGACTGCAACAACTACCGAGGGGTGACGCTGCTCTCAGTGCCGGGCAAGGTCTTTGCTCAGATAATTATTGATGGGGTTCGCCACCATCTGCTTGAGCACCAATGTCCAGAACAGTCAGGCTTTACACCAAAGAGGTCAACGATTGACCGTATCCTTGCTCTTCGGGTCCTCACTGAACGAAGATGAGAGTTTCAGCATGGGCTGCTTGCAGCCTATGTTGATCTCTGTAAAGCATTTGATTCAGTGATTCGGGATGCCCTCTGGAGGATTCTTGGTCTTCGTGGGGTGCCACCAAAACTGATCAATCTGATGTTTGAACTCTACTCTGGTACTGAGAGTGCTGTGAAGTGTGGTGGTCCCATCTCTGACTTATTTCCAGTTGTTACTGGAGTTCGTCAGGGTTGTGTACTGGCCCCCACACTTTTCAGCACTTGTATGGACTGGATTCTCGGGAGGATGTCAGAGACATCAAGCTGCGGTGCATCGTTTGGGAATGTCAAGATATGACCTTGATTTCACAGATGATACAGTAATTTTTGCAGACACTTTGGATATCCTTTTGGGGGCCCTCAAGATGCTGAATGAGGAGTCGGAGCCACTGGGATTACGGGTTTCCTGGGTCAAAACTAAGATCCAGGCTTGCAATGACATCTTGGATGCTGCTGTCCTGTCTGTGCCTGTTTGTGGTGAGGATGTTGTGGTCGTGGAGAGATTCACTTCCCTTGGCAGTGATATTCATGTCTCTGCTGGCTGTGAGTCAGAGGTCAACAGACATCTGGGTCGGGCATGGGGAGTCATGGATTCGCTGGATCATGGGCTGTGGCACTTCCAGTACCTGTGCAGGAGGATGAAAGTCCAAATCTTCAGGTCCTTGGTGCTTCCAGTCTTGCTCTCTGGATGCGAGACTTGGACTCTGACCGAGGATCTGAGATGGAAACTTAATTCCTTTGGTACCAGGTCTCTTCGGAGAATCCTTGGCTATCGCTGGTCGGACTTTGTGTCCAACGAGCGGTTTCTGAGAGAGACTCAAATGAGATTTGTTACCTGCATAGTCCATGAGCGTCAGCTGCGGCTGTATGGACATGAGGCTTGTTTTCCTGATGCTGATTATGCTCACCAGATTCTCTCAGCAAAGGAGTCTCGTGAGTGGAGGAGGCCAATGGGCCGACCACATGCCTCGTGGTTGCAGCAGGTTGATCGGCATCTCAAGGAGATGGGGATGGGCCAGGCATTTGCCTGGGGGGGGGGGGGTGGCCAGACTGAGGCTCCTGGAGTACCGGCAAAAAGTGGACGCAGCGACGAGCTGGTCTGGCGCATGCTCCCATACTTGACCTGACCTGACTACACACATGAGAATCCCAATGCTACCAGACCAGTTTCATAGCTTATTGTTGAATCATCAGCAGTGATTTGCCAATAAGGTCCTTCTTTTGTTGGTTTCTGTCTACGCTATCGCTGACGATTCGCTAATAAGCGATGAAACCGGTCTGGTCACTGAGGGGGTGTGTAGCATTGGGATTCTCATGTGTGTACTTTGTGTGAACCTCTTTATAGTTGTTGAGGTAATTCCTCTTCAGGGTCTATGTCGACTTTCGCAAAAATAAGTTTTCCGGTCATTTTTGCCACATTTTTACTGTCATTTCTTTCCAAAGTATGTGGAAAGAATGGTAAAATCAACACAGTATATGGGATTTGAAGTGGAGATCCAAGCATCATGTGCTAAGTGCTCACATATGAACAACAAGGCCAATCCAAAAAAGCATAAAATTGGCCTCCAAAGCCAAAGTGCTCATTTTGGAATAAGAAACAAGCCAATCCAAAGTTAAAGATCATTCCGATGCAGACGTCTCAAACGGTGAGTGAGGAAAAATTAAACATCCCACAAATGTGGTGTTTTTGTTTGGGTGATTCACCCATTGGACAATAACAGAGTTTCTGGAGAAACCTTCTACCTCGGTCCGATGACCAAGGGTTGACTTCACTTAGATACGCAAGTGTAACATGAGTGAGAATAGCTTGGCCTCCAAAGCTTTGGGTTGGGGCCCTGAGGTTAAAAAAAATGCTGAAGTTCTTGTTCTTTAAGAATCGTGCGACTGTCCCACGAGACAGCCAAATTTTACATTTTTACAGGATAATCTAGAAGTCACAACCGTTCTGTAAACTACACAAGAAAGTTAGATGTTGGAAGAGCCTATTTGTCCAATCACACTTGTGTCATATCAACTTCCCCTTGAGTAATTAACCTTGCATTTAAAAAAAAAAATTTGGAGTACACACCATAGTATGCTTCAGAAATGATGGAAGAAACATCATCATAAAAGAGGCAGAAAGAAAACTAACAAGCCACTAGCATGTCTTTCGTAGTGATAAAAGGACAGTTCAGCTGGTAGTGTGCTCATCTCCAAACCATCTGGTCCTTGGATCATTCCCTACCATTCTGGTTTGGTTGCGGAGTGGGCGAGGGGGAGTGGCAACCCACCATGGAGCCCACCACTGTAGAGAAAATATGTGAAGCTGTCGATCATGTTGATACACTGGGTCCTTAATCGTGTACATCTGCATCATGTTGATACAAAGTAATCCAGCTATGACCATGGCCAAATAAATATTTACAAAATTATTTGTTGGATAAGGATGTTAACCTGCAAGTAAGTAAATCGATTTAAAGATTAAAGTGAGTTTAAACAGGTAGCGGGATATGGATGTCTCTTACTGTGTCTAAGTTGCCATGCGGTGACCAAAAAAAATAACGGTACAAGAACAACAGAGATGTTTCACAAATAGAGTTAGTTTTCACTTGTGGTTGAGAGATCGCAAGATGTTTAAAACGGTGGATAACAAGCTCAAATGAGCCAAGATCCTCGTCCTCTTAATGATGACGTCATAAAAACGAATATGACGTCATTGTAATGTATCAGGTTTGCGATAAATTATCTGTGCTGATGCCTGGCTTGATTCCCGCAAACAGAATTCAAACAGCTTGCCTAGTTTCGGAGATAATGGTATAGGCGATTTCCATTAGCGGCGATATTATGACGTCAACTATTTTTCCAGGAAGAATTTCCAAAATCGGAGATGGTTACTGCCTGCACGTGGGCTTTCTGCATATACATGGCAAGTTTCACGAAGATCCGATGAAAACTCTGGGTTGTGAAAGAAAAAGTCAAAAAATAGGAATGACATCATAAAAATTGATATGACGTCATAGTGATGTATCATATGTGCGGTAATTCATCTCTGCTAATGCCCTCTTCGATTCCCGCAAACAGAATTCAAAAAGCTAACCGAGTTTCGGAGATAATTTTTTAGGTGATTTCCATTAGTGGAGATATTTTGACGTCACAACTTTTTTTTCTCGGAGGAATTTTCTAAATCGGAGATGGTTACTGTCTGCGCGGGGTATTTTTACATATATATACCAAGTTTCAGGAAGTTTCGATGAAAACTGGAGGCTGTGAAACAAAAAAAAAGTCCACAAGAACAACAACGTGAGTAAGACTTGGAGATCCTCCAGGAGGATCTAATAAACGTTCTTTAACACAATCCCTTCTATTATATCAGACTGACGGAATCATTACTTTAGTTACCTTGTCAATTTGCCTTTAGCTTTACACATTATTACCATTTCCAGTGGGATGAGAATATCGAGACAAAGACCAATAAACCGGTGCACAAGCAACAATAGGGAACATATGGTAAGCAGACAGCACATAAAAATAAAATCGAATACAACAAAGCACCCACAACCTGGACACCTGGCAATCACTCAATACATTCAACATCAAAGCAACAGATTCCCAACTCCCACACAACCTCGAGCCACCCACCACCCACGCGCTCCAACACGCTCCAAGGTCAGAACTCCTCCGGGAAGTCCACACAGACCTCCTACCTTTTCAAGCCACAGTCTGCAATCTAAAGGCCAAACATTTCTGCATGCAAAGACAATTTCACTCTGTCACCTTTCACCTCCAAATGAGCTCCACGAACTCACCTCCTTCTTCAGTTTGTTCAATCCCACCCTTCCCCCCAGGGCTTCAAGTTGGCAGGACAGCACCATCTTACGTCATCTCCATCTCCACCAGTGGTCCTTTCACACATCGACTTGCAGTCAAGCCTCCCCAGCCGCTCACCGTCGTCTTACAGTTTGCTCAATTTCTTCCCTCTTCTCCTTCCTCCACTTCCTTAATCCCCTTGTTGTGCCCATTTGTTGTCCAACTGCCCCAATGTCAGTGCATTCATTCTATGCTCTGTCACTTTGCTCTTCAAATAACATAGTGTGTGTGTGTGTGTGTGTGTGTGTGTGTGTGTGTGTGTGTGTGTGTGTGTGTGTGTGTGTGTGTGTGTGTGTGTTATATATATACACACACATAAATATATACAAACTAGCGATACCCGTGTACATGCACGGGACAGCAGTACAACATACCGTACACGGGGAATGACAAAAATACGCATTGTGCAAAATGCAAGTGGTACTATGGAACGCCAAGACTTCCCAAACATTGTCGGCATGTCCACGAAGTGCCACAACAATTTAATAGGGATCGTGTGACGGCGAGCCGAGTTTTTAGTGTGCAAGCTTGGTATTATAAGAGATATATATATACACAAACACACACACACACACACACACACACACACACACACACACACACACACACACACACACACACACACACACACACACACACACACAAAAACATGAGGAACACCTGCTCTTTCCATGAAATAGACTGATCAGGTGAAAGCTTTGATCCCTCATTGATTGCACCTGTTAAATCCACTTCGCTCAGTGTAGATGAAGGCAAGGAGACAGGTTCAAGAAGGATTTTAAAGCCTTGAGACTATTGAGACGTGGATTGTGTTTGTGTGCCATTCAGAGGGTGAATGGGCAAGACAAAAGATGTAAGTGCCTTTGGACGGGGTATGATAGTAGGTGCCAGGAACACCGGTTTGAGTATGTCAAGAACTGCCACGCTGCTGGGGTTTTCACACTCAAGTTTCCCGTGTGTATCAAGAATGGTCCACCACCCAAAGGACATCCAGCCAACGGCAGGCCAGTGGTCGAAAACGGCTCATTGATGAAGGAGGCCTTGAAGGAGGCTAACACAAATTGTGCAGAGCAACAGACGGGCTACAGTTAGTCAACTGATGATCCAGAACAACATTGGTGCCGAAAGATCCATAAAATAATGCACAACTCGTCATACCTCGACACAAATGGGGTAATGGCAGCCGACGACCGTGTGGAGTTTCACTTCTTTCAGCAAAAAACAAGAGCCTGCGGTCGAAGTGGGCTGAGGAACAAAAACACCGGTCACTGCAGGATCGGAAAAACATTGCCTGGTCTAATGAATCCTGGTTCCTTGCTGTTTCATGCTGATGGGAGGACGAGGGTGGAGAAAACCACATGAGTACATGTATCCATCATGGTGTGTGTCAACATTGCAGGCTGGTGGTGGTGGTGTGATGGTGTGGGGTGTGTTTTCACGGCACACATTGGGCCCATGATTAAAGTGGAGCAACGTTTGAATGCCACAGGATATCTGAACATCATTGCCAATCAGATCCATCCCTTCATGGCAGCAGCGTATCCATCTGTGAATGGATTTCTTCAGCAGGATCATGCCCCATGCCACAAGGCTAGGATTGTTCACGAATGGTTCCACAAACACGACAGTGAATTCAGCTTCCTGCAGTGACCTGCCCAGTCACCGGATCTCAATCCAATTGGCCATCTGTGGGATGAGATGGAACGAGCTATTCGGAGTAGAGATCCACTATCAGCCAACTTTGACCAACTGTGGGAAGTGTTGGAGTCAACATGGGCCAACATCCCTGTGCAATGCTTTTGACATCTTGAAGAGTTCATACCCTGATGAACTGAGGCTGTTCTGAGGGCAAAAGGGGGTGAAACTCAATATTAGGAAGGAGTTCCTCATGATTTGTACACTGAGACTATGTGTACATATATATGAATTGGGCGGTTGGGATTACACATTTTTAAAGAAGGAGGCGCTTCCAACCAAAATTAAAAACAAGATCGACTCCACTAATTTGAGCAAAAAAGTGAGAGCAGATCCAGTCTAAAGCAACGTTTCACCGGCTTAATCATGCACAATGGTGGAGTCGATCTTGTTTTTACTTTTGGTTGGAAGCACCTTCTTCTACATATATATACATACACATACATACATATTGTTACAGTGCCGGGTGTCGGCCGCTCTGACGGAGCCGCAAGTCGAGTCGGCCCGACCGATCACCCGGAATATAGATCGCCGCCCGGATAACTCCGAGGGCGACGGGTCCTTGTACAAGAACCAAAATACGCCAATGGGCAGACCACGTGGGGTAGGGTCGATTGCCAACTTCAATTTACCTAAATACCCACGTGATCCAACTACCGGGATATTCCACCCTCGACGGAACTCGTCCGGAACAAGCCGCTTAAGCGAGCCTGTCCCGTGCGCGATTCCGAGCGGTTTAATCGCCGAGAACCGTCGGTCCAAATGTCCCCCTTTTACGGCAAACCAACGGCTTTCTAACTCCCAACACACAAAATGCTCAATCAATGAATGAATCGACGCGACGAGCTGAAAACATTTAACAATTGGGGTATTTATTAATAACGAGTACGTGACCGTAAAAAAAAAAATAATAATAATAAATAAATATTCAAACCGCAGGTGGGAGGGAGTTGTTTACGTCCTGTGATTCAGGACGGGAGGGCTCTTCTTCCTCTTCACAGAAGAGAGGGAGAGGCGTCCATTGTTTTATGATCGCTCCCTAACTATTAAATTGAATCTCACAGCACACTTAATCGATTTCTGCCCATTAACAATGGAAGGTGAACTATCTAGGGAACAAGGACTTATCGACATAACTGACTAAAGGAACCTGAATGTTGTGTGCAATCAAATTCCCAAATTCGTAACAATAATATATATATATATATAAACCCTTTGAACCTTGAGCTGCTACTTTCAGCTACCGCACCCTGGGCTCCCTGGAGAAAAATCCAGCCACTCGGGTATATGGAGGTTTGAATGGCGGTTGGTAAAACGGCCGTTTTGGGTTCAAAGGGTTAAAATTACCATAGACTGGAAGTTCACAGTTAAGAGCAGAAAACAAGAGGCTTCCCCAACAGCCCACAAACTACCCAAATATTTTCAAACGATATTCCCCAAATTTTGTCCTTTAATGCCACAAAATGGTTTCACATTCCTATAAATGTCCCATGATGCTCCAAAATCCATGTCCCACATAGGTGGCATAAAATAATCAGGAACTTGGTGATCAAGAGAAAAATTGTTGGAGAGGGGACAAAAATAAATTGAAAAAAAAATAAACTTTGGAGCTACAAACCAAAAAAAAAATTTTTAAATATAAAAAAATTAAATGTTGTTGCAATATTTCATGCCCTTTGAGTTAAAGGGGAAAGCTTCATAACACTTGTTTTGGTGATTTTATTCTGCTTGGCTCGGGTAAAGTGAAAGAAGCTGAAATATATATTTTTTTTAATAATAAAATAAAAAAAAGAACGAATGCTCATTCTGCTCGGTTCAATCGTGCAGAGCCTGAGGATATCTAGATGAGCCAGGCACAACACCCTGGGGAAACATAGAGCAGGCAAACAGTCAAGGCAGAAGACAAATGTTTCCAGTCAACTCCGAACAAAGCTTGCCTAACCTGGAGCTTTCAATGGTTCGTACAAAATGGCAGAGGTGACTCGAGCATATGACCGAGACGCTTTCAGGTTTGAGGAAGAAACACCGACTGTCGAGATCTTCAAGACTGAAGGTAAAGTCGAACGACCGTTTGCGAGCAACATTCATCCAAAAGATCCAATTTATGGGCATTGAACATCACTTGTAAAAAGTAAAAAAAAAAAAAGTGAGAAATAAGGTTGCAGTTTGCACTAGTGTCAATTGATGCAGTTCTCATCTTCGTCAATCGCAGCTCAGCAAAGCAGCAATGACTGCAGTTTTAAGCTCATCGCTTATATCCAGGTGAACTGGATCATTGGCTTAAACAAGGTAGGGCACAACTGCGATTAATCCGACATCTGGTTCAACAAAACATTGCAGACGTGGGCAACATACAATTGCACCACAATCCGGGTTACAAGTGGACGCAGCATGCTCCGCTCCCACATATCCTAATTGTAATTAAAATCTGGAGTGAAGTCAATTGCGTGCCTTAGCAAAATCTCTACGCTTCCCTCTGAAAGATAGCAAAAAGTTCCACCTGCATTGACCTGATATCAAACTTTTGTGTTTTGACCCCTGTGACCCAAAGTCCCCATTACCTGGGGGCAATGAACCAGGGTAAAATCGAATTTTTTATTTTTACATGTTATATGTGTTCTCAATTATTTATTGCATATGCAAAGTTTCATTGAAAAAAAAGTTTTTACTACCAAATTTGGTGGATTTATACACAACTGTTTAGGAAATAGCATGATGGATGGAAGGATGGACAGAGACAGACAGATATACAGGACAGAGACAGAGACAGACAAAGACAGAGCCAGACAGAGCCGATGACAATATCACCGTTTTATGAAAAAAAAGTTGTGGGGACAACAAGTATAGGAAGAATACAGGTTAACTATACTTCTGCTACCGAAGGTGGATGGAGGTTATGTTTTCACCCCTGTTTGTCTGTCTGTAGCAAACACCACCAATAGAACAGACGTGCAAGCAGCCTCTTCCCTCTCTTCACACCTTGACAAAATCACAAGCTGGTCAAACACTTGGAATATGTCTTTCATTCCAGACAAATCACTCTCTCACCCTCACTCTCACGCTCTCAAAGGACCATCTGGCAAACCCTCCCATCTGCTTTCTTTTAAACAATCCTCTTGAGGAAGTTCAGTCACTCAAACCCCTGGGCATCACTATCAGCCATGACCTTTCTTGGGCAAACCACATTTCAATGTTGGCCTCCAAAGCTAGCCACAGAATGGGCATCCTCCGTCGCACAAAGTCCTTCCTCGACACATCTGAACACACCAAGGCTGCTGGTCTCTGCATCATGCGAGGAGCAGCAACGATGAACTGATCAAGCTCACAAAAACGATCAATGAGTTTTATCCATTTCAAAAAGGTATCGCGAAGAAACTCAATTACATCTTCAGGAAAGGGGGCGCCTTAAGTCTCGCAATTTTGAAATCTTGCAAGTCTCCCCCAGTTACACCTTCCATCTCAGTAACATCGGATATTGAGCGAGTGCCATCAGAATCACCTCTCGTACTCCATATCAAGCACCTTTTTCTCTATATGTGTCTCAGAGACGAAAACGAGCTCAGAAGGAGTCGACTCCTCAAGAAGCGCTTCAGTAATCTTTACATTTTCAGGTCCATCCTCCGATGGTCCTCAGGTATTGGGGTGGACTGAAAGTTGAATACCCTGATCAGCCACATTGATTCTTACTCTACAATCTCTCGGAATTTTATCTTTGCCAGAAAGATCAACAGGCAAACTAACATGCTGAATCTTAAAATTCTCAGGTCCATCATCGGATGGATCTCAGGAATTGGGGTAGATTGGGGATTGAATATCCTGATCGGTCACATGAGTCTCACCATACTCAGACAATGGTGCAATCATTTTCATTTTCCTCGTATGACCGAGTCAGACTGGTTCTTATCAGGGAATGTTTCCTTTGAACTTTTCCATGGCTCCAAAGGAGCCGCATTTTCAACATCAATCGCATTTGATTGTCACTGAGCACCACTTGGGGCAATTATTCTTGAAATGCCCATACTGACCACACCTTTAACACAGCGTAGTGTGGGACGATACGTAGACCCAGTATGTATAGTTTTCATGTACATTTTCACTGACTGGGCATCCTCCATCGTACAAAGTCCTTCCTTGGCACACATGAGCTCTGAACCACATACAAAGCTTTCATCCACAGTTTGATGGAGTACAGCTCTTCCCTCTGGGACAGCGCTCCAGCCTTGCACCGAGCTCGACTTCACGCTGTGGAAACCAAGGCTTTTAGAATCAGTGGTATCTCCCGCAATGAAGCTGAGCTGAGGGTCTCTCACTCCGTCACTGCAGACAGGTCGGTGGTTTTTCTGTCTTCTACTGACTCCTCACCGGCCTTGCACCTCCTGCTTTGCCCCTACAATATTTCTGCATGGCGCTCTAGGTCCGCCAGAAACCCCATTACTGGTAAAACTGCCAAAATCAAGAATCACTGCTCACCTTCACTCTTTCATTCTTCCTTTTTTTCCTGCTTCTGCAACAAACTTCCACACTCTCTTGAATCCCACTCATCCTTCCAGGTCTTCAAAACAGCTGTTCACCACTATCTCATATCTTCCCCCATCCAAAACCTTTATCTTTTCTACCCCCGTTCATCCACCCAAAACCCACCTCCTTCACATTCCATTTTCCTACCTGAAAGTCCCTGTAGTACCATCTTGTTTACCCAGTGTACCCTGCCGCATCCATGTCTCTGTCTCATAGATCTTCTGATGTCTCTGTTCCCTACTGTTGTTGTGATTCCCTATCTCTACCCTCTTGTCTCCTGCTCCCTTTGTTATATGTTCTATGCGTTACCTCTTATATGAGCCTCGACGAAGTAGACCAAAATAAACTGAGAAACATCTGGCTTTAAGACAATAAATACCTGTCACTGAAAAGAAAATATAAATATATATATATATATATATATATTTGGTCGAATGTTCCTTAAACCGTGCATGAACTAAAGTCATGTCAGATAGAACTTTGCCATCCTATTCATGTGCAGTCTTAATATCCTCGTCCACGACTAAAAGGAGAAGCGCCACCTGTCCATCTGTGTGTGCGTCATGCTTCATTATAAAGGATTCCTGCTGTCGTATGGTAATAACTTCGGACACTTGTGCCTGAAAGATGCGTCACAGAACCTTATTGTCAAAACCTCTTACTTGCGTCGACAAGTAGTGATTTCCTGAACTTGTGGGTTGAGATTTAAAGGGTCTTTATTCCACATCCTCCACCCCACTCCATCCCCTCCCGAAAATGTCAATTTAAACCAGTGTTGTGAAACCACACACGACCACGAAGATAAAAACCAAAACATCCAGTGAACTAGAACGGAACTCTTCGACGTCGCTACGTCGACCAATATGCCTCTGCCCACATTACTACATCATTATACATACTTGAACAAAGTTTGATATAAATCCCTTCAGCTGTTCTCAAGTATCACATTTTCACCTGACATGATCTCTGACCTTTGACCTTTCGATGCTAAAACCCAATCGGTTCATCTTTGCTTCATAATATATACTTACACCAAGTTTGGCCAAAATCCCACCGCAGGTTCACAAGTTAGCACGGTAACACAATTTTTACCTAATGAGACCTCTGACCTTTGACATTTTACCTTTTGATCCAAAAATCTAATCAGTTCATCTTTGCATCATTATACATTCCTGTACCAAGTGTGACTTGGATCCCTTCAGCAGTTCCTAAGTTATCGCGGAAACGAAAATCTATCACGGACACACAGATGGACGCACGGATGTATGGACGGACAGACAACACGAAAACATAATGGCTCCGGCGACTTTGTCAGCAGAGGCATAAAAACACCAGTACATTCATTGAAAACCTCTGTTTTTTCTTTTTTACACTTTGAAGATGCCAAACAACTTGTATAAGAGTGAATTCAAATGGTATATCGCCCACTATGAGCAACTGGGTGTGGGCCAGCATTTGGAATTGCAGTTCAACGACCGGCCGGGCGTCACGTACACACCGGCCGCAGTGGGCCTCCGTCAGACCGCGGTTATCAGACATCCATCCCCATTACAACGAAGGGGAAATTATCCCCTGGCATGCAACCCAATGACTTGCTGCAAGCAAAAAAAAAAAAATCAGCCCAAACAAAGGACGTCAGTGCAACCATCATCTTGTGTACCAAGCAATACAAGTGCACAGGTACATGATGGACAACATCGGCATAAATCTCATCACATTCCCTTGAAGACACAAGAGTTAAAACTGCTGCCCAGAAATGAATTCACACAATGGCTTGGATGCCCCGGTTAATGATTTTTCACCATTTTTGGTGGAATGGCCATGAAGATTTTTGGTGGAGATTTCTAAGACTGGCTTTAAATGGCATTTGTCCTCTACCTCTCAATGCTCACAAATCTAACCTTCTAAGACCATCTCATTGTTGTACTCCATGTTTGTTTGTTTTTCACACATTAATTAGTTACTGCTTTGCTTTCAAATTCCTAATTCACCTGGTATTGAATCTACAATCACAATTCAAAACTGAGCAAAGTACAGCAGTAATCATAATGCTACGTCATATATGTGCATGGCACTAAACTACAAGTCTCGTACGGATTCGGGTACCGTGCACCTGGCTCGATTGTGGATTTGTGATGAGCCAGGTTGTAGGGTCACTCCGTGCATCAGTCTCATTAAATATTTCAACTTTGTTTCACATCATTAAAGAAATATTTTGAGGACTAGCCTGGTTGGTGTTCCCATTTGAATACTTCTAAGCACATGATGCGAGGATCACAGGCTCAAATGCCATACGCTGTGTTTATTTGCCCTTCCAGGTAAAAGTACATCGATTTCTCCGAATGTCCTACATGTGGTTTATGTAAAAGCTCCTCCGTGAGCCTGAGACAGGAGTGGAGAGGAATAAAATAAAATAAGAAAGAAAAGTTACTCAACCTATTCCTCTATAATATATAAACAATGTCTGAACCATTTATAATGACCATTCTTTCATATGAAGGTCTTCAGAGTGCACAACTGTAATCCAATCCAGTAGGACCATACACAGTACTCTGTACAGAGCATTGGTGCTGCCGCAGCATTCCCCTGGGCACAATCCTGGAGGGGTCACCACGCCAACACAGGATGCTCGAATGACTCGATCATCCCAGCAAGCTGGTACTCACTTTGCTGACCTCAGAAGGACGGCAGGCTAAGTCAACCACACCTGGTATTAATTCAACAGTCAAGCAGGATTTGAACCTCAGGCCCTTTGGATCCCAAGCCCACCACCCTCACCATTAAGCCAACACCCAGCATACACAATTGTAATAACCGCTATTTTCGGTGCTCTTTCATAAGCAGTTTTTATCTCGATTATGGGTCATGGGTTTCAGCAAATCAGTCATCCTACATGCAAATAAAGGTTATCACTTGTACTGTACTGAATATTGTGAATGTGTACATGAGGAATTGGTACGCATGAGCCATTTTATGTTTTTTTTAAGTGCCAGGTCACGAACAAGGCAACCTTTCTCTCAACCTCTCTTCCCATCTCGCTCACATGCTCTGCTCGAAGACAGGTTCAGTGCCAACAAAGCAGCCCCACAGCAAGGATTACAAAGAGGGGTTTACTTTTGCCTTCCAGCATTAGTCAGAGCAGGAATTTGGAATTTGTTTGGGGTGCCAGCGTTAGCTCACCTAATCTCCGGGAAAGACACAGTGGGATCTTCAACGTCCATCAACTCATGTTAACAGATTAGACAACCCAGCATAAGGTGCATCCCAAGGACAGAATGTTTGTATTTTGCCCCCCACCCAACAGTTTGTGTATATATATATATATATATATATATATATATATATATATATATATATATATATATATATATATATATAAAACACAGTTTGGTATACAGCTGTGGAGGAACTCTGGAAAGGGTTTGAAACAGCAAACGGCTTACCTTGCGTAACCTTTCATGGCTGCTTTATGTAACTTTCTTTTTGGCGAGAAGAGCATGAGGAGTCAATTTATTTTGTTGTGTGTGTGTGTGTGTGTGTGTGTGTGTATATGTGTGTGTGTGTGTGTGTGTGTGTGTGTGTGTGTGTGTGTGTGTGTGTGTGTGTGTGTGTGTGTGTGTGTGTGTGTGTGTGTGTGTGTGTGTGTGTGTGTGTGTGTGTGTGTGTGTGTGTGTGTGTGTGTGTGTGTGTGTGTGTGTGTGTGTGTGTGTGTGTGTGTGTGTGTGTGTGTGTGTGTGTGTGTTATATATATACATACATATAGATGTATATATATATATATATATATATATATATATATATATATATATATATATATACATATACATAGATACATAGGTCATAGGAGGTCCGTCTAAAAAGTAACGGGACTGAGCTTGCTGTGTGCTCCACTTACACAACTTGAATGAACTGGTTGCGTCACAGTCTTTCGCAACATTCCAGCAATCTATATGATTGGTGATGGTTGACTGCGCTCATTGTGTGATTTTTTTACAGGTCGTGCTTTACACGTTGTCCAGTCTAAGTCGTCGCGCTACGAGTTGTGAACAGAGAGCCAATCTGAAGTTTGTTGCCAAGCTTGGCAAAAACCTTCCAAGTCATTCGCAATGCTGCAGCAAGTCTACGGAGAAGAAACGATGTCACGTGCACGTGCATTTGAATGGCACAATATGTTCAAAGAAGGATGGGAGGAGGTTGAAGACGATCCATGGTCTGGAAGACCTTCAATGAGCAGAACGGCAGATAACATCGAGTATGTGAAGCAGATGGTGTGCGCAGATCGCAGAGTCATGGTGCGGATGATTGCTGAGGAACTTGCCATCAATAAGCACACTGTCTGGAGCATCATCACTGAAAATCTCGAAATGCACAAGGTGTGCGCAAAGATGGTCCACAAGCTATTGTCCGAGGACCATAAAGAGCAAAGAGTCACCGTCTGTCAAGACATTATCGAGAGCCTCGAGGATGATCCAGACCTGCTCAGGAGAGTCATGACTGGCGATGAATCGTGGATATTCGAATACGATCCCGAGACCAAACGGCAGAGTCGTTAATAGAAATGTCCGGCATCACCAAGACCAAAGAAAGCAAGGATGTCGAAGTTGAAGGTCGAGGTGATGCTCATCACGTTTTTTGACATCAAGGGCATCATCCACTTCGAGTTTCTACCAGAGTCAAACAGTGAATCAATACGTGTACAAGGAGATCCTCCGACGCCTCATGAGATCAGTCTGGGACAAGAGAAGAGATCTGTGAGAGAACAACACCTGGGTTCTCCACCATGACAATGCCCCTGCTCACAGTGCCCTGAGCATCCGACAGTTTCTAACAGGGAGGAACGTGCCAACTCTGGAGCAACCCACGTATTCAGAGACTTGGCCCCTTGTGATTTTTCCCTATTCCCCAAGCTCAAGGGGGTGATCAAGGGGACCTGATTTCCTGATGTGGAGGCCATCAAAAGGGCCGTGACGACGGAGCTCCGGAAGATTTCAGAAGAAGCCTTCAGGGTGTGTATCGAAGTGTGGAAGAAGAGGATGGACAAGTGTGTGAGACTGGAGGGAAACTATTTTTAGGGGGGACAAGCTGCGATTTCGATATATTTTTTGGAATAAAATTTCTGTGAAGTCAGTCCCGTTACCTTTTTAGATGGACCTTGTATATGTATATATAAATATATCTATTAAAACAAAAGAAGTACACACCCTCGATGTGACATGACACTGACGTGTCAATGTGAAATTACACCGACACCACCTTTAAGCTCGGATGGCCTCAGTGTGGCACTTAGGTCTTTGCAGACCGAGATTTATGCCTTTCTCGTCAGAAATAAATTAAAGCACAGCCACCGGTCCACATTTTACCATTGTTATGAGCTCATCGCGATAACATACCACCAAATTGTTTACTCATGACCATACTAAGCTCGTAAATAAATATAAATTTAACCTCCTAACTTGATGAGGAAAGCTTGGTGTTGGCTTAGTGGTTTATATGGCTTCCTTGGGACCTTAGGGTCCTGAGTTTGAGCCCTTCCCCCCCACCATTGAATTAACGCCAGGTGGGGTGGACTCAGCCTGTCATGCTTCTGAGGTCGGCAAAATAAGTCCCAGTGTACTGGGGTAATAACCATTAGGTGTAACCTGTGTCGCAGTGGAGACCCTTCCAGGACTGTACTCCTTGCCAATAAAACTGCCTCATCAACCCAATGTGCATTTGGGCTGTGGGAGTGTTTTTATTAAATATATATATATATATATATATATATATATATATATATATATATATATATATATATATATATATATATAGTGTGAAAAGAATGTTATTATTATTATTAGTAACTTGACAAGGCAGCAAGACACAGATCGAGTCCCATCACAGCACTTGCTGCGCAACCCGTTCGTAACAATTGTGAGCTGCCACACAAACACATTGTCTCTGCCCTGCTGATCACCAGTTAGGTTTGCAATCAGGAATAATAAATGGAGTTTTACTTTTTCCAACAAAAACTCTCAAAACAGAGCAACAAAAGAGCTAATCTCAGTGCAGTCACAAGGATCATAATCAAAATAGAAATATTCCCCCCGAAAAAATTCCCAAAACACCTTTTACTTGAATCCTTCCATTTCAAATTCCACACTCAGGCTCAGTATCTGCAGGTGAAAGGGTTGTCAACACAAAATTCTAGTTTCTGGACTGTGTTCGAGAAACTACCAAAATTTGACATCATTAAACACAGTCCACAAAATCTGCTGTGAAACTCCCACATGGAATGCTAACACAAACCCATGCAAGAAAGCATTGTGCCTTTTAAGGGCTCAGTCATAAGAGGCAACGTCTCATAGGAAGGGCCTTTCACAGCAGGCTCAAGTACCAACAGGTGTTTCTCAAAATCACTCCAGAAGTGCAAAGCACACATTCTCACAACATTTGTAACCATGGAAACAAAGATATAATGCGACACCAGCAGAGGGCAAATGGAGGAAGCTGTGCCTGAGAACCACAGGCAGAGGCGACCCCCACCAACGAACGGCACCACAACCAGCTTTGGCCGGAACGCCGCTGCGTTTTGAACTTGGAAAAAATAAAAGCGTGGTGCCGGGCATGAAAGGCCTCGCGTTGGAGCCTGGAAAACTTATGGGCAGCTGGAGGGACATGAAAAACGAGATGCAATCCAGAAGACAGATAACCTTGTTCATGGAAACTTAGAGGCTCACACGCACTACTGATTAAGCAAGCAGAGAAACAAAGTCCATCCTTCTCAGAGCTAGCGCCTTAAGCAAGTCCGTTACTCCACTGTTTACGGTACATGATTAATCAAAGTGGTTCCACTTGTGCTCAAGATCATGGTTCTTTACAAATAAACATTTGCCTTAAATCTATTTTTTTTTTATTTTTTTCCAACTTAAAAAAAAAAAAAGTCACATGTCCACTCTGCACAGCAAAAAGTCTGAACTGCACGCTGAAAAGTTTTCATTCAAATCCAGTGGAAAGATAGACTAGTTCCAAAAAAAAAAAAAGCTCCACAATTAATTAAGTCATATCCATTAAATTACCTGATCGACAATTTTTAATAATCAATCGAATTTTAATTCCAAAAGACCACATGACAACTGAATAAGCAACTTTAATTTTGATGTGATGCCAACTGTTGGCAACCACAACTCTACTTTCAGGATTCTCTCCTGCAGCGGTGAGCTTCAGCGTGCACTGGAAAGTTTACGTCCGACGTTGCAGTTTTCAGGAGTTTCTGATGCTCACCATCTCGCGTCGTCCACTCTGTGTGGTTTGGTTAGAGAGCAGCAGCGACTTTCACCAATATTTACATCGGCGACGCTTCTTCAAACTACGTGAGCAATTCAAAAAGTTATTCGAACAAGAAGTTCACAGTAGACCGAGAAATGGCAACACATCTTACTTTATAATATACATCAACTGTGGATATAATTAATAAGAAAATTATGACCTTACAAAACAATTCCACAGAAATTCCTTTTACGTTTTACGCAAACCACGTTTTAGAGTTGGCCTCCAAAGCCAGTCGCCGACTGAGCATCCTCCGTTGTTCAAAGTTCTTCCATGGCACACCCGAACTCCGATCCACCTACAAGGCCTTCATCCGCAGCTTGATGGAGTACTGCACTCCCCTCTGGGCTGGCACCCCTGCACCAGCTTGACGCTGTGGAAACCAAAGCCTTCAAGATAATTGGAATCTCACACAATGAAGCAGAGTCCATGAGCCTATCACTTTCCTATCGTAAACAGGTCGGTGGTCTCTCGGTCTTCTCCCACCTCCTTTCTGATCTTGCACCATCTGCGCTCTCCATGCATCGTTTCCCCCAGGTATCTATCTGCAGGGCACAAATGGTCCGCCAGCAACCGCCTTCTGATGAAATTCCCAAAATCCAGAATCACTGCTCATCTCCACTCATTTAATTGTTCCTCTTTTTTTCCCACCAGTGGAACCAACTTCCACATTCTCTTCAATCTCATTCTCTCCTCCAGGTCTTCAAGACAGCTGTTCACCACCATCTCAGATTGTCCCCAATTCAAAACCATGATCTTTTCTACCTCCAGTTAAACCACCCCAATCCCACCCACCTTCCCCTTTTTCACCCAAATTTTGCTTCTGTATCCTTTCTGTCCACCCCTTGCTTTCTCGCTCCCATAATCATTACGCATGTCCCCTGTTTGTCTGTCTCTGTCTATTTTCTCCATCAGCCCTGCTGTTGGTTTCCCCCTTCTCCATCTGCTGTTCCTTTTGTTCTGTTGCATTCTGATCCATTCTGTATTGTCGCTCTTCCACGAGGCTTGGCTCTGTGTATAAGTATACATATATACATGTAATAGATAGCACACTGAGCAGTAAAATAATGAACTCTTTATTTAAACACCAGTCTGGACTGGTTGTTGTGTTGACATGTGCATACAGAGGGCGCTCTCAGGCGAACGGGAGTCGAGTCTCCATCTTCGGATGTTGTCGTTTCAATCGCTGCTAAATCAAAGGGATCAGAGTCAGTCCTTTGCCGACGCTCACCTGCTGGGTTTAATCTGGAAACCGATGAAAAAAATTTAAAAAATAATAAAAATCGCGAGATGAAATGCTGCCACCACGTCAGTACTTAAGAAGATGCCACACAGTCAGGCTCAGATCAAATCGGGTTTAACGCAGACAACGAAGAGCACTCTGTCAATATGGAGACTCAACTTCCAGACACCTGAGAGCACCCCCTGCACATACATATCAATGCAACAACCAGTCCAGACTGGTGAAAGCCTGACATTTCGAGAACAAGCTAGTTCTCTTCTTCAGAAGCGTGAAGAGCGGTGTGGTGGCGACACCGCATTAAGTTCAGTTCGGGATGGTTTGCGTCATGAATTGGTCCAAGTCCTTCCCAATCACAGAGCTCCCTGCGTTTAAATTATTCTGCCGCTTTTGTTGATGTTTACTGCGTAGTGCTTTGCATGTGGGATGGAAGTTGATGTTTCGCTTGAAGAAGTTTTCACAGGAGTACCAGGCCTCAATAATCTCATGGTTCACAATTAATGACCCTGGTCTGATTCCGTGTGTGTGTGTGTGTGTGTGTGTGTGTGTGTGTGTGTGTGTGTGTGTGTGTGTGTGTGTGTGTGTGTGTGTGTGTGTGTGTGTGTGTGTGTGTGTGTGTGTGTGTGTGTGTGTGTGTGTGTGTCACAACCAAGGACAGCCTGTCATGTCACCTCACAACAAGTTGGTGTTCAGTTAGCCATGTGGTTAAGCATTTAGATGTTTGGCCAACATACTTGGCTTCACAATCTTCATATAGCATGTGATGGATGACATTCTTTTTGTCAAATTTGTTTACACAGTCCTTAGGCTTTGACAGCTGTGCTCGTAAGGACGCTTGTGGTTTGTGGGTGATGTTAACATTGTACTTATGTAGTATGTGGCTTGTGGTTTCAGAAGCGTGTTGCATGTATGGAAGTGACACCGTGTGTGTCGGTGTGGCTGGACTGTTGCTGCTGTAGTTGGGTTTGTGGTGACAGGATTTGATGAATGCACTTGGGTAGTGGTTTTCTCACAGTTGTTGAGCAACTTGCAGTATCTCCATCCGGTCACTGCAATGTATTTTTGCATGGTCAACCAAGCTGCGAACCCAACTTATTTTGTGGCAGGTGGGATGGCCACTTTGGTAGTCCATTACTTTGCGTGGGTGGGTTTACAATACACTTGAGTGTAACTTGCCGTTTCTGTCCCTTGAAAGTTTGACATCCAGGAATGGTAGAGACCCAGCTTTTCTACTTCACACGTGAACTGTATTGCTGCCCATGTTGAGTTGATCTCTGTGGTGGAAACTGTCAACATTTGCCTTATTTAAGATCACAAATGTATCATCAACGTACCGCAGCCACAACCTTGGAGATGATTCACAGCGTTGTGTTAGTTCTTCAAAGCATTGCACCACTAATTCGGCGATGAGCCCTGAGATGGGTAAGCCCTTCGGAGTTCCTTAATGTTGATGGTATATGGTGCTGTCAAATACGAAGTACGTTTATTTGAGACAAATATTAAAGATCGGTACCTTCCAAGTGTCGTAGAAAGTTGAAATTTTGCATGCCGATGGGCATCGAAGCCAATACGGGGGAAAAAAAAAAAAAAAAATCAGAACTGTCGGAAAACATCCATAAATTAAAAATAAAAAAATTAAATGCAGGTGAGCGATCCGAGACAATGGGGAAGCATGGTAATCTTGTGTGCCGACTGACATCGAAGCTGATACACCAGTAAATAAAATAATAATAAATAAAATCACGGAACCGTCGGAAAGCATCCGTAAATGAAAATACAAATAAACAAAAAAAAAATGAACATAATTAAATGACAAATCAAATGCAGGTGAGCGACCTGAGACAGTAGGGAAGCATGGTTCATTATTACATACCCTGCTAGTGTGTGTATGTATGTATACATGCACATGCACACACAAGTGGTGGACAAAAAAAATGGAAACACCTGGGTAAATGAGGACACCAACTATATTGAAAGCAATGTCTTCCAAATAGGTATGGCCCATGTGTTGATTAAGCAAATAACATCCCAGCATGCTTAGGGTCATATATAACAATACTGCACAGGTCTGGTTGCCTATAATTATGGCTAGCATGGCTGCAAGAGACCTCAGTGACTTTGAAAGAGGCATGATTGTTGGGGTGTGTTTGGCAGGAGCTTCAGTGACAAAGACAGCTCAACTTCCTGATGTTTCATGAGCAACAGTGTCTAAGTTGATGTCAGCATGGAACAATGAGGGAAAGACATAATCAGCAAATGGAAATGGGGCAGAAACACATACTCCAGGATAGTGATATCCGTGCATTAATTTGAAGTGCAAGGCAAAGCAGGTGAGCAACTGCAGATCAATCGACTGCAAATTTCAACCTGGGGCACGAGCTAGTTTCATAAAAAACGGTCCGCCGAGAACTCAATCGAGCAGGATACCATTAGTCGGGTTGAAGTGCACAAACTGCTCATCATACCCTGTAATGCACATTTGCAAGTCCCATTGTGCAAAGAGCACAGGCAATGGACTACCGAACAGTTGAGAAATGTGGTATGGTCAGATGAATCATCCTTCATCATGTTCTCGACAAACAGACAAGTGCACGTGTGGCACCAACCTAAAGAACCCCATAATCCTGAGTACTTTTTTTTTCTATACCTTGTCGAGGCTCGTATGAGAGCTAACACGCAACGCACATCAAGGGGGGCATGAGACAGGAGGGGAGGGAGTGGGAAGGACAAAATAGTGGGGAACAGAGACATTTGGAGATCTGTGGAAGGGAGAGGGATGGGACGGGGAACATGGGGAATAGAAGATGGACATTACAGGGACTTTCAGGAAGGAAAGCAGGGAATTTGAAGGAGATGGGCTTGGGTGGATTATCGGGGGTAGAAAAGATCGAGGATTTGGATGGGGGATGATAAGAGGTGGTGGTGAACAGCTGTTTTGAAGGCCTGGAGGGAAGAATGGGAATGAATAGAGTGAGAGAGTTTGTTCCAAAGGCGGGAAAAAAGAGGAATGAAAGAGTGAAGGTGAGCAGCAATTCATGATTTTGGTATTTTTACCAGAAGGGGGTTGTTGGCAAGCCTGGAGAGGAGTCGGTAGAAGACAGAAAGACCACCGACCAAACTGCGGTGATTGAGTGAGAGGCCCAAAGACTCAGCCTCATTACGGGAGATGCCAATGATCCGAAATGCCTTGGTTTCCACAGCGTGAAGCCGAGAAAGGTGAGAGGCAGGAGCACCAGCCCAGAGGGAAGAGCAGTACTCCATCAGGCTGTGGACGAAAGCTTTGTAAGTGGTCAGGAGCTCAGGTGGGCCGAGGAAGGACTTTGCACGATGGAGGATTCCCAGTCGGCGACTGGCTTTGGAGGCGAGGTTTGAAATGTGGCTTTCCCAGGAAAGGTCATGGCAGATAGTGAGACCCAGAAGCTTGAAAGAAAAGACTTCTTCCAGAGGATTGTTGAGAAAGTGGATGGGTGGGGTTTTCTAAATGGTCCTTTCGAAGAGACATAGTGAGAGTGAGGTTTGTCCGGATTGAAAGACATGTTCCATGTGTTGGACCAGTTTGTGATTTTATCCACATCTGCAGTGAGCGAAGAAGCTGCTGCTTGCCGGTCTGAGGGATGACAGATGGTACGGCAGAGGGTGGAGTCATCAGCAAAGAGATATAGAGGATTTTCCAGAGAGTCGGAGAGATCATTGATGAAAACCAGAAAAAGAACAGGGCCCAGAACGCTACCTTGAGGAACTCCAGCATGGACAGGAAGGGGGGATGAAAGAACTCCATTTAGGGCCACACGTTGACTGCGACAGGAGAGGAAGTCTGCGAGCCATGAGTGGAGATGGCCTTGGATACCATGGGAAGAGAGTTTGGTGAGTAGGGCAGGGTGTCAGACTGTGTCAAAAGCACGTGATATGTCCAGGGATACGGCTCGGATTTCCTGTCTGGCATTGAGGACCTCCATCCATTGTTGGGAGAGCAGAAGCAGCATATCCAGGGTAGAGTGACCTGGTCTGAAACCAAATTGATGATTGGAAATCAAGCCATTGGAGAAGAGGAAGGATTTCATGTCTGAAGCGATGATGGATTCCATAACCTTGCTGATGATTGGGAGAAGGCTGATTGGTCTGTAGTTGCAGGGATCTGTTTTTGCACCTTTTTGTTCAGGGCAGTGATGTTTGCCGATTTCCAAGCAGATGACCTTGAGCAAATGAGAGGGTGATTAGAACAGAGAGAGGGTGAGCAAGAGCAGAAGAGCAGGCTTTGAGGACACGTGGGCTGATGCCGTCTGGACCGGTTGCAGAATCTGAGTCGAGGTTTGACAGCAAGCTCTCCACCTTGTCAGGAGAAAAGGACACAGAGTCCAGGGACAGTTGGGTGCGACTGGTAAGGTGGGTAGAGAAAGTGATGAGTTTTGGACACAAGATTTAGCTGCAAACACCGAGTTTAGACATTCAGCTTTTTCACGTGCGGTATCAGCAGTGTTGCCATTTGAGGTAAGGGAGGGTATGGAGGGGGAACATACACCAGAAACAGATTTGATTAGACGCCACCAGGATTTGGAGGACGGAGAGAGGTTTGAGAGTTCAGAAAGATGTTGTTTTCTGGATCTCCTGAGGGTAGATACACACTTGTTCCAAGCTTTATGGAAGGAACTGAGATTGCCCTCAGTTGGGTTTGCTTTCCATGAGACAAAGGCAAGTTGTTTCAGGACAACTGCCTCACCACAAGCTTCAGTGAACCAAGGGCAGGAGGAAGGGTAGGACAACTGAAGACGAGAGGGGATAAATCTGTGCATGACGGAGAGCAAGTTTCTAAGAAAGAATTCCCAGGATGAGTTGATGTTGGAGAAAGTAGGGTTCCAACAGTGCAGGATTCTGGTGGTTCTGTAATGTTGTGGGGCACATTTTCCTGGCATGGTTTGGGGACAGTCATTCCCTTAGGAGGCAAGGTCATTGCCAATCGCTACTTAATCGCAATCTTCACCCCATTTTGCAGAATTTCTTTGCTGCCGGGAGGGGTGTCTTCCAGGATGACAATGCCACCATCCACAGAGTACACGTGGTTGCCCAATGGTTTGAGGAGCACGACACTGATGTTATCCATATGTATTGCATAGCCTTCTCAGTCATCAGATCTGAACTCAATTGAGCATTTATAGGATATTCCGGAACAACACCTGAGACAACATTTTCCATTTCCATCAAACAGGTGCATATTGATTGACCTTCTCATGGAAGAATGGTGCCACACCGCTCCTGCAGAATTCCAGACACTGGTGCACTCTATGCCATGGCGCATACAGGCCGTACTGGCCGTATCTGGTTGCCCAATGTCCTCTTTAGTGACTTTTTACATTAATGCTTCCATTTTTTTGTTCTCTAGCTTTACGTATGTATGTATGCATAATCGCATATTTTTTGAGAATGCAACTACGATGTTAGGTGAGGACTACTTACAAGTTGGAAAAAAATTAACAACAACTTGGTGTTTTTTTTTTGGCTATCGTGAGCATCTCACTCGTCAAACCTTGTGAACAGCACACACACACACACAGAAGATATTTAAATTGGGAAAATCAAGATGAACAACAATCATTTTGCGTTGTATCAATATTGAGAGAGAGATATATGGCATTTCAATTTTCAGAATATCATGAGAAATTTCTGGAAAAATACAATTTTTTATTTTTATTTTTATTTTAGGTAGTCCCCATGAAAATGGAATCCAGACATGCAAATACTTATTATAAAGCAATTATTTAAACCAAAAAATAGATTGAAAATTTTACTCGCTCTCCCCCAATATACACAACTCACCGTTTGGTCGGCATTGCAGGATGGAAGTGTGCTTGGTGGAGATTTGTATCAAAATAAAAGGTATTGACGTGTAGTGCAGTTAAAAGTTTGGCTTGACTACCCCGCAACCTTTGACCTAATTTAGCTCCAGGCCAATTTGTGCATAAGACCGAAGCTGGAGTTATTGCCGTGTGTAGTCTTCGACATCATCAAACTTTTCTCTCATCTGGCTTGACATGTCAATGTCATTTTTGTGGAGTTGGCAGCGACGACGCATGCCGCTCCAAGTGTTAGCGAGTAGAAGCATCGTGTTTTACAGAGCACCACATGGAGATAAAGTGAGAGGAGGTGCGGTGTTTTATAGAGCAAATGTTTGGTCAAGGAAATCAACCTGTGTGGCTTTTATAGGTGAGTGCCTTTCATATCTTCAGAATTGTAAGCCGTGTTGTGTGACCTTTTATTTTTTTTAAAAAACAAGAAGTTTTAAAGCCATTCACACGTCATTGCTTTTTTTTAATCAACACTTCGCATTCCTTTATAAGCATTATAATGGAGAAATGAAAACAGAAAAACATCATGTCCAAGCTGCAAAGGAATTAAATTCACAACATGAACGACGTCCGACCTCAAAATGGCATCTCTCAATCAATCGCACGTCAAGCACCATGCCAGGTGCGTGGTTTGGTCAACTACAACCAAACTTTCCAAAATCTCAGTAGTTACTTTAAAAAGCAGCGTCATCGCTTTCTAATGAACCAGGTGATCAAACATGTACCAGGGCACATCAGATCTCAAAACTGCTCGACCGCGTCGATGCATCACTTGCAATCTCTGGACAGTAAACAAAAACGGAAGGCAAAACGAAGATGAGGCTTCAGCGTTGTTTTTCACAACTACACCAAAACCCACACTTCAACTCGCTGGATGCCATTCATCTCCCCACACTGTAGAAAAATCGCTGGATGTTATCTCCCTGTACTGTCCAACCAGAAAATTCCATCTCTATACATTGTACAACTTGCCTGACACAATCTCCATCCATGTACAATGCAACATTATAAGACACCAAAAGTCATTCCCTATCGATCCGCCAATCACCACAAGATCACAACGTCCCGACGAGGCACGCACATCTTCCTTGGAGCTGCCACGCCGCGTGGCCTTTCATTCATATTTAATTGGAATTCCATTTGACGAGCATTGCGGACACAGACGAGGAGGTAAATGTGACACAACTCGTAGGAGTGTTTGCGCACAAAAAAAAACAGCCCGTCGACACGGCAATCTAGAAAAGACCACAAAATTATGGGCTGTAGAGAAAAAGAAAAGGAAAAAAAAAAAGATGCGGATTACAGAGACAGCTTTTGACACTTCTGACACATCCGCACAAATTAGCTTTCACCACAGCAATCAACGCCGAGTCTGCAATGAGGGGTTGGGTATGATGTTGTTTCATCGTTCGCCGAGTTAAGGAAGCCGATAGTGTGTTTTGGGATTGCTAATGGGAACAGACAAACCTGGAGCTTTACACTTCATTTATTAAAAAAAAAAAAAGAGAAAACAGTTGTGGAGAGAGGTTTATGAAAGAATTCCTCGGCCTGAAACAAGCAAGACAATCCTCAAACTGACTTGTTACAAAACAAAGTAATGGCAGGAACCTGCACTGGATGACAAGTTGACAAAGAGTTGAGTTTGTTGCGGAGAATAAGATTTTTTTTTTTTTAAAGGCACGATTTGGGGTCGAATAAACGTACCAGAACCAAATCCACGAGAACAAAGTATGCAATCCTTCACGCCTCCCTCACCCACCTCGTCCTCCCTCTCACACCACTTTTTTCCATCCACTCTGCTGCCCCTTCATCCTGTCCCCTTGCACTTTCAAACTAAACATGCAGAGATAGGTTTAAAGGTTTATGGCTGCGGCGAGGAGTCTCCTCGGGGTGGCTGTTATCGTCATTCATGGGATAAACGTCCGAGTGAGAAAGCAGGATGTGATCGTTAGAAGAGATAAATATTGACCCGTTCTCAATGCACCCATCTGAACAAATCACTCAATGTGCTGGGATTGTAAGTTATCAAGGAGTACATGATCTTTTTAAAGTACAAGGATCCTCCACAAGCACAAGTTTTGATAAAATAAGACATTATAAGGGAATGCAGTTAAACGATGCTGCATCACACCGTCATAAGCAAATTTGAGTCGAACAGACGCAGGTGGGATACCAACACGAGTGAGACCAAGTGACTCAGGATACCAACACGAGTCTGAGCACAATGCAAGGTGTACCAGAAATTAAATTTGGCAGAGATGGCGAAGGACACGTATCCACGGCATGCGGCATGTTTCAGGCTAGTAGCATTGCATCGGCCTTGGAGCCAGCGAAGAACCCCCTTCGCGCAGCCCGCTATGCTGGCCTTGCTAAACCACGCGCCGCACTGCACCAAATGCATGACGCAAAACATTACCTCCTCCTTCGCTGATGCCATTTCACCGCATTCTTTGATGGTGCCCCCATTCCAACTGGCATGCTTTTCTTTGGCCCAGGTGTGAAACAATGCGAGGAATTACATACAGACATGCCAAAGATCGATACTTTCTCATTTGCAAGGGTCAAAACAGGCATCGATGTAGTCTTGTCCACAATGCACACATAGCTTTTTCTCTGTACCCCCTGCCTAATCTCAATCATAAATTTTACCAATGTCACAATTAAACCCTCATCCTCTCGACACCCTTTCACTGAAAATATTGCATGGCCCACCTCCCCCACCCATTCTGTATATATATATATATATATATATATATATATATATATATATATATATATATATATATATCATCATCATACTAAAATACGCAATTTGACGTATCGTGGTCAAAGAGACAGACAATCGGTCGTTACTTATCCAATCTCAACCAGACTTGACAGGAGGACAAAGGGCCACACGATGGAGGTTGTAGGGGCTTCATGTTACCCCTTCCCCAAAGGGGTTTTCTGCCTTGGGTGAAATCCATGTTGAGATAGCCAGTCGTGGTGTTCTTCCAAGGCCACTTCTAATAAAAGTAATAATGCCATCTTCAGCGTCGTTTTACGTTATCGTGGCATTTTACCAAAGCCCCTTCCAATAACAAAATTGATAACAGTAACAGCACTTGAGAGAGCGTCTTGTATCCCACCTCCATCAAGCTGAATAGTTTATGTTTTTTTTATCCCACCAATAGGCGGGATCCGGATCCGGCCTTCCACAATCTAATTGGCTTGTTGTCGTCACCTACCCAACTCAACCACAAAGTTTTATCCGAATCCGTCCACAACTTTTTGAGATCATGCTATATATCGTTTTTGGCCTCATCACTCAATGGTGAAGAGTCAGTTAAAAAAATCAGAACAGCACTCTGACGTCGCGACGTCGACCAATATGCCTCAGCCCACATTTTAGACAGGACTTATTTTTTTTTTAAACGTGAAAGCACGAAGCATTTTTTGGTAGAAGTGAATGTTGTGGCTATTTTTGATCAATTGAAAGTGATCAATTCAAAAATGGTTGTCACCAGGCTGGATTTTTAGTTATTTGGCCACTATACAATAGAAAACAAGATGGCCAACAAAATACACAATTGGGTGGTTGCCAGACTACCATTATTCTCAGGTTTTCCGTCTGTCTGAATGTTTGTATGTAATGGACAGCTCTAGAGGCCAGAGGAGTCAACCCATTTTGATGAAACTTGACAGGCAGTTTCACACCAGGATGTAGTTGTATGCTTTTGAGCACCGTTTCTATGGAGACCACCGTTGCCAAGCAATGGGACTTTGAAATTTTTGGAAAAAAAACTAAAAAAATTGTTTTTTCGAAAATCAAAAATCGGCTTCCACGCTTTTATGCGTACCATAATCGACCTCTGTTAAAAATTTTCAGCCCGATCCGTGAAAAACTGACTAGTATGCAATTATGTCGCGACCACCCATGTTGCATACCGGCTTGTTTTAGTTCTCATTGTGAATGGTTTTTTCTTTCTTTTCTTTTTTTCCTCATAAACTTGCTATTTTTTTTAAAGTCTTTCAGAAGATACTAAGACCTCAGTGCACAAGAAATATGTTGCTGCTCTGTCACTTGTTGCTGTGAATCATGTGAAAAATTGGAATGGTACAAAGCCGAGGCTTTGTGAACCATTTTGCATTTATGACTAATATTTCACTAGTTCCAAATCTACCAAGGATCTAGTCACTGATGCAATTCAGGATTCCGTTTTGAATGCCAAAGAACATGGAAAGCAGCGTATTGAAACATTCCTTGAAGAGACACTGGCAGTAAAGAATGGAGAAATCCCCGCAGTCCCATTCCATGCGACAATACCAAGGAAGAATGTACGAATTAGTGAGACACAAAAGATAAAGAAAATAAAAAATTTAAAAAAGTCCTGAAAGCCGATAGAAGTGTCATGCAAGGCCTTATCATTGCCTATGAAGCTGGCCGAAAGGTTGACCTACAACATGTGTTGAATCATTTGCTGATGAAGGTGGCAATATCACCAGCAGAGATGAATGGATCATTGAGAAATGGCACTAAATCTGTGCTGGCAGATATACTCACAGCAGACACCGATTGCCTTCAAACCATTGAACTGTGAGGTGTGCCTTCATGTCGAGCAATAGATGGACAGGCACTAGTCGTTGCCCTTGGGAAGCCCACTGAAGCAAACACATTCGGAAACCTTGAAGATATATTCACATCAATGTTGCATGCTAATCCATCAGACAAGTGAAAAGATGTTTTGACAGATATCGGGAGGAATCCATCAAGATCGGTATAAGAAAGCGATGCACCAAGACCACTTGACCTATTCAGCATATCATTGAAGGGCGTTAAGTGCCTCTTCCCATTAGCTGGCCAAATTTTGCCGTCTTGCCAAGAACAAGGCTGACTTGGCATGCTTCCTATCAGAACAGCTTAGAGCAAAAGCACTATCTGATCTGTTAGATCTTGCTGCGACACACGACGAGGGTGACACACAACTAGTTGTGCAGAGCTTGAACAACAATTTCAGCAATGTTTTCGTGTCTGCAAGAGATGCCAATGTTCTTCCACTACTGATGCCACATTATCCTCATTTCCCATGCCAGAATGTATGGATGAAGTCAGGCACAGCAAAGAAACCAAAGTATATTCCATAAAGGACATCTTTGACCAGCTGCCTCCTGGGATTCCAGCATCTCTCCTGCCTTTCTATGCACCGACAGGATGACACCACATCATTTATATGCAATCACACAAAGCGCTCTTCATGGAAGGTGTTTATCAAACACCACGTCCTTCTTGCTCGTTCAGGTGATGGACAACTTACAGAAGAGAATATTGAAGTGGCGGAGAAATTTGTATGTAGGATGTACAAGTTGGACCATATTGACTCTGTAGACATGGCGCGCTGCATCATGTTTGCTAAAGCATGCAAACCAGAGGCCATGCCGAAGGCAACGAGCAATGCTTTGCGGTTTCACATGATGCGAGTGCATTACCGCAAACTCACCACCCAGATCCAAATCTGCAAAAACCAGAGATGATGGGATGGGAGTGGCCAGGGAGAGAAACTACAACCTATCTTAATGACACCAGATGCAATTCCTGAAACCTGCCAGGAAGTAATCTCCTGCTCATGTCACACTCGATGCAGAAATCTCCACTGCAGCTGTAAGGCCAAACTATTCTGCATGGCAGCCTGTGGATGCAGCAGCTATCCCAATGACAATGCCTGTGCTAATGTGAACACAACATAATGGTCGATATCTGAACACTGATGCAGATGATGTGTGGTATCTATATTTAATTATGCATCACATACAGATTTGCTTGCCAGATAACTAAGTATGTCACTTGCACACTTGAATGAAAATCGTGACTTAACCACATTATGCTGAGATTCAAGCGTTCAAATATATAGAAAGTAGTTTAAAAGTGACTAAAATCTGAATTACCTTCTAAATTGCCAATAAATGTATATCAAGAAGTTAAAACATGAGCAAACTTTGTCGTCTCCGGTGAAATTATGCCAGAACTACATTTTTGTGGCGTTTGTTTTAATTTTTTATTCTATTCAGTCGGAAGCAAAGAATGATACAAGCCAGTATGCGACATGAGTGGTTGCTACATAATTGCATACTAGTCATACAGTTTTTGACGGATCGGGCTGAAAATTTTTGACAAAGGTTGATTATAGTGCGCATAAAAGTGCGGAAGCCGATTTTTGAAAAAATAATTTTTTTAGGATTTTTCAAAAAAAATTCAAAGTCCCGTTGCTAGGCAATGGTGGTGTCCATAGCAACGGTGCTCAAAAGCATAGAACGAGATCCTGGTATGAACCTACCTGTCAAGTTTCATCAAAATTGGTTAACTCCTCTGGCTTCCAGAGCTGTCCATTATATACAGACAGACAGAGACATACAGACAGAGACATACAGACAGAAAAAGTGAAAATAAGGGTACTCTAGTGACCACCCAACAGACATACAGAAAAACTGAGAATAAGGGTAGTCTCACGACCACCCAAAAGAAAGTTTGGTAAAGGCCCGGTCACACCTTGACGTTTTAGCCAACGTATGCCGATTTTTTAATTTTTTTTCTAAAACGCTGGCACACGTTGAATACGTTATGGGTAAGTTTTGATAACATTGAGAGCACGCTGAAAAACACTGCCATACGTCGTTGTACGTTGGCTTTAAACGTTGTACTTTTTGGTTGTCCTCAAATTTTTTCATGCTTGAAATTTCACGACGTATGCCGGCGTATGACTCACACGTTCCGCTACGCTGGCCACAAGTTGTATGCACGGTCTGCGATCGTTGACAGATGCCAACACATGCTACTTGTAAGTTAATCATAAGTTGAGACACGCCGAGGTAATGTTTAGCGTACCCGAAACTTGTTTCTAACCTATGATTAACGTGTTGTTGGCACGTTACGCGATCGTTGCCACACATCGACAGACGTTACTTTTAAGTTACTCATAGGCTGAAAGACGTCGGTATAATGGATCGTCCTTGCGTCAGCGTCCACGGCCACGGCCAGGACACTTATTTGCAGCATTCTTCAAACTTTTCTTCGGCATGACGAGGATGTTCACACTTCGATGTCTAGCTTGGCTATGATTCCAATTGTCCATCGGCAGCGTCTATTTAAAATAGTCGAGTTTGAGCGTTTTAACACGTTCAGAAGAAACGCTTCAAATTTCAAAACCCCAGCGTCAAAAAACAAAGGCGAGTGACAGCAATTTAAATCGTTCATTGTAAACAATGAAAATAGCTGAGTTGTACCGTTTAAAAGTCGTTGAGTGTAAAAAAAATCCAATTGTTGAGCGCAAGCGTCTACTTTCAATAGTGGGGTTTGAGCAATTTAAATCGTTGAGTTTATCATTTAAATCGTTAAACGCAAGGACGATCCATCATAACCCACACCCTCCCCCTCACACTCACTTACTACTGCCAACATGAACAAACTAATACTAATACTGATACTAATACTGATACTGATACTGATACTGATACTGATACTGATACTGATACTGATACTGATACTGATACTAATACTGATACTAATACTGATACTAATACTGATACTAATACTGATACTAATACTGATACTGATACTAATACTAATACTGATACTAATACTAATACTGATACTAATACTGATACTAATACTAATACTGATACTAATACTGATACTAATACTAATACTGATACTGTTACTGCTGACATCGACTCAAAAAAGGACTCGAAAACACTGTTGGGTTCCCCTTTTATGAACACCATTTTTATATACCAATTCCCAAAACCGCTGGGAACACGTCTTTATATGGCAGTTGTAAGTTAGAAACACATTAATTTATTTTTTTTTTGTCGACCGGAAGACGTCATTGGAATACGTCTACATACGTCGATGTGTGTTGGGACTACGTAAAGAATTGGTTCAAAGCACGTCAAATATAGGTTAGAAATAAGTTTCGCGTAAAAAAGACATTACCGCGACGTGTTTCGACTTATGAGTAGCTTATAAGTAGCGTTTGTGGACGTGTGTAAGCGTCCACATATCGTGTGTACAACTTATCCCCATCGCATGCGGAACGTGTGTCATACGCCGAGTACGTCGTAAAATTTTGAACATGTTTAAAATTTCTTGACGTACTCTACTTACTACGACGTATGATAGCGTACTTTAGCATTGTACTCACGTATACCAAACTTACTCATACCGTATTTGACGTGCCCCAACGTTTTAGACACATTTTTCTTAGGTCGGCATACGCTGGCAAGATCGCCAAGGTGTGACCGCGATGTTGTCACTTCCATTTCTACGGCAGTTATGATTCGAATCGTTGTGCGTCAGCCTTTTAATAGGCTACGTCACGACATCGTCGGCGATGCGTGCAACGCGCTATGCCTAAGTTAGACTATCGTTGGGCATCGGTTGTGTAGGCCGACAACAGGTTCAGCATTCGTTGGTATAAGTTATCTATAACACAACGAAACGTTCTGTGTCCGTTACCAATGCGTTATACATAAGACCAAGTCACTATGAATACGTCCGAATCTTTAAAAAAAAACATCAAAAGTTCAACGTAAGCCAGCGTTTTACATACATTTTAATACGTTGCCATCGCTGGCTAAAACATCAACGTGTAACCGGGCCTTAACAAGCACATTAGTAATTAGTATGTCCCAATGGCCTAGTATATGCTTGTATAAAAAAATGAAGAGAACATTACACAAGAAAATATTGAAGCAGTGGAGAAATTTGTAAGTCAGATGTGCAAGTTGGATCATATTGACTCTGTAGACCAGTGGTTCCCAAACTTTTTTTGTCCATGACCCAAAATTTGAAATCACATTTGCCTCATAACCCAAATGATACTGGTACCTATGATAAAAATTGTCAGAGAAAATGCTTTTTACATGAAACACCCCCCCCCCTCAAAAACTGAAATTTTGAGGGGGGAGTTTCAAGTTTGGGAACCCCTGCTGTAGACACTCATAAAGGAAATACACCGGGGGAGGGGGGATCACAGAACCGTTGGAAAGCATCCGTAAATAAATAGAATATTAAATGCAGGTAAGCGACCTGAGACAAAGGGGAAAGCACGGTTCGTTATTGCTTTCAATGTGAAAGCACACTCCACCCGTGTGTATGTATGTATATATATATATAAAAAATATATATAAAATATATATATATATATATATATATATATATATATATTGTTCTCCTTTCGGCTGCTCCCGTTAGGGGTCGCCACAGTGGATCATCCATGATGATCCGCATTCTGATTTGGCTTCGTTTTACGCCGGATGCCCTTCCTGACGCAACCCGAGTCGCCTCTTATGACAGAGGGATAACGATTGGGTTTCGCCATGATTCCGGGCTGCCCTACACATTCTTATAGCTCAGCTCAGCGCAGAGCGCCCATCCTCAAGTGATCCTCCAACCAAAGCCTCCAAGTAGCCGGATTACAGGCGCATGCCACTACGCCCGGTCCGTGTATATATATATATATATATATATATATATATATATATATATATATATATATATATATATATATATATATATATATATATATATATATATCCTTATAACCACTGACTGACTGATATTAACGATTGGTACCTTCCAAATGACGTTGAAAGCTGAAATTGTGTGTGCCGATGGACATCGAAGCCGGTACACTGGAAAAAAAATATATATATATATATAAATATATAATAAAATAAATAAAATAAAAATTGCAGGCGAGTGACCCGAGACAATGGGGAAGCACAGTAATTTTGTGTGCCGATGGCTATTGAAGCCAATACACCAGGAAAAAAAAATTAATAAAATCATACAACTGTCGGAAAGCATCGTAAATTAAAATACAGTATTCATAAATGAAAAAAAAATGAAAATAAATAAATTAAAAATCAGTGACCCCAAGACAATGGGGAAGCACGGTTCGTATGCTTACACAATGTGGAAGCACATATCTATATCTATATATATATATATATATATATATATATATATATATATATATATATATATATATACACGAGCCACCACACTCCTGTCCTTATTTCACCTAATTTAAAAGTAATCAGTGATAAAATACAATTTAGAAGGAATTGAAAGATTGTGTGCAAACAGAGAAAGTTTCTAAATTACATCGAGTACCTCACTTCATAAAACTCCGCCAGTTAAACAACTCAAAGGAAAAGGAAAAGGAAAAGGCACAATCTGGGTTCACAGGGAGTTTTCCATGAAACAAACAATTTGTAAACACAAGCCTGGAACCCACACAAATGACACACCGCCATACTTTGCCATGAGGACACTAATGGTTTTCGTTTGCCTAAAGCCAACGTTTGTGGCGGCTTCCACCCACAAACTTGGGTGCCTCCATCGTGTTTGAATATCGCAGGGATAACAGTCACGATGTCTGAACAAATGAACCGATGGCACAATCCAAAAGGGCTGGTCGACTCTCCAAGAAAGAGGGAATGGTGGGGAAGGACTTGTGGCTGTGTGCTGTAGTGAGAGGCACCAACATAATTAACAGCTTTCCAAACAAATGTCAACAGGTGGGTGTTAAAATGGCAACAGCCAAAGTACTCTCAATCTCTTCCTCCAAGTCACATTTACTCCATGGGCAGAAAAAAAAAACAAGGGCAGCAAAGAGGGGGAAATCCAATTTTGAGAATGCGAAGTCAGCAGTTTCAGTGTTAATGGGCCTGCAGTGAGAAGCTCTGGTGTAAACTAAATTGGCAGCAAAGTGGATCCAAGAGCTCAACCAAGGTGTTGTCAATGATGGAAACAGGAAGGCTCTGCATAACCTAAGCCAGCACTCTAAATGCAACTCGTCTAACTCACCAAAATGCATACGACAAGTTTCCTTCTCCAGAGTAGCAGGACGACAGCATCCAACAAACCAAGATAGAATAAAAAAAAAAGTTTTAAAAAATCAGATTTAAAATAAACTGCAATAATAAAAAAAAATTGTGGCATTACCTGTGGGCACTCACCTGGTAGAATAATGATACTGAGGAGGAAGTCAACATGGGACGGAATAAGCAAAATGTACCAATAAACAAATGTTTTCGCCACGGTTTTTTTTTTTTTTAATGTTGTAAACAAACTTTGGTACATCACGGGTGATGAAGGTTGTGGTCAAGTTTCATCGGAATTGTGTGTGTAGTTTCTGAGAAGAAAGCAAATACTTTTTGGGGGGGGTGGGGGGACGGGAAGGTTCAAAGCTGGACCGACCCACTTTGACCCCCGGTAAACCCCCTTAGATGCAGACTTTTTTAAACGCCATGAACAAACTTCAGTTGCAACATACCAAAGACGTATCATTTCAGCCATGTTTGGTCACAATCCCATCAGCAGTTTTAGAGAAGAAGTTGCAAGTGTTTATGGACGGACAGACTGATGAACGGACGACGCGCCATCCCATAAGCTCCCCAGAACTACGGTACATTCCAGGTGAGCTAAAAATGAACAATGTACAAAACTTTTACTTCTACTGTACCATAACATGCTGAGATTCGTGATGCCACACTCAACAAAATACGTGAGCACAGGTTACACCATTCTGGGGATTTTTTTTTTTTCAAAATATTGCATTATTAATGAAATGGCGATACTGTACTTATAAAAACAATAGGAAAAAAATTAAATAACCTGAAACTGCATATAAAATACAAAGCTAAGTCTTCATTCTGCAATAAAGAAAGCATTGACTGCAGGAAGGTATAAGTAGCAGAGGTCCACAAAAAAAATTAAATTTCAAAACAAAGGCACAGGGTGAGTGTTAGTGTGACAATCGCAGTCTGTACGAAGACGTGTGTGCTGCGATGCACTGACAGTAGTACCGATCCAGTCGGACAATTTCTCCCATATTTGAGCCAAGGAAGGGGGCTTGAGCTCGCTGAACCCACAGACACCCTCCCCCCTCCCCCCCCCGCACCCAATGTGCCAATGTCCAACATCCCCTCTACCTAGGAGACGTGGAGTGGATTGTAGGTTCTTGCCTGGGCACAACTGAGTCCTGACGAGCATGCCGACAAACACACAGATAAGAGGCTACGGGAAAGCAAGTAATATCCAAGAGTTGCAACAAAATGTATTCCACATTCGGCAAAATCTGTATCAGGCTGTCGAGAGATGTACAGGAAATCAGCGATTTAAGGCCTTCACAGGTTCAATCAGCATAGGATGATGGAGGAGATACTAGCAGCAAGGAATATTATACATACATTCAGTGTACAAGTAAGCCTGGTGTTGCCTTAGCGACGAGGGTGACTGTCTTCGGATCCTCGATCCTGAGATCCTCGATCCTTGATCCTGAGATCAAGCCCCGTTGGCCACCGAACACCAGGTGGGGTCAACTCAGCCTGTCATCCTTCCGAGGTCAGCAAAATGTGTACCAGTGAACTGGTATAGGGGCACAGCATCAGCGGCACAGCCGTGCGTCCAATAAATGATAGCTACCCAGCAGCCAAGCTGCCATATGCAAGAACAGAATATTCAGAACACCTTCCTAATATTGAGTTTAACCCCCTTTTGCTCTCAGAACAGCCTCAATTCGTTGGAGCATGAACTCCACAAGATGTTTGTTCCACAGGGATGTTGGCCCCATGTTGACTCCAACACTTCCCACAGTTGTGTCAAAGTTGGCTGATAGTGGATCTCTACTCCGAATAGCTCGTTCCATCTCATCCCACAGATGGCCAATTGGATTGAGATCCGGTGACTGGGCAGGTCACTGCAGGAAGCTGAATTCACTGTCGTGTTTGTGGAACCATTCGTGAACAATCCTAGCCTTGTGGCATGGGGCATGATCCTGCTGAAGAAATGCATTAGCAGATGGATACGCTGCTGCCATGAAGGGATGGATCTGATTGGCAATGATGTTCAGATATCCTGTGGCATTCAAACGTTGCTCCACTTTAATCAACGGGCACAATGTGTCCCATGAAAACACACCCCACACCATCACACCACCACCACCAGCCTGCAATGTTGACACACACCATGATGGATACATGTACTCATGTGGTTTTCTCCACCCTCGTCCTCCCATCAGCATGAAACAGCAAGGAACCGGGATTCATTAGACCAGGCAATGTTTTTCCGATCCTGCAGTGACCGGTGTTTTTGTTCCTCAGCCCACTTCGACCACAGGTTCTTGTTTTTTGCTGGAAGAAGTGGAAATCCACGTTCATCGGCTGCCATTACCCCATTTGTGTTGAGGTATGATGAGTTGTGCATTATTTTATGGATCTTTCAGCACCAATGTCGTTCTGGATCGTCAGATGACTAACTGTAGCCCGTCTGTTGCTCTGCACAATTTGTGTTAGCCTCCTTTGGCCTCTTTCATCAATGAGCCGTTTTCGACCACTGGCTGGATGACCTTTGGGTGGTCAGGTCAGGTATGGGAGCATGTGCCAGAACAGCGCATCGCTGCGTCCACTTTCCGCCGGTACTCCAGGGGCCTCCGTCTGGCCATCCCCCAGGCAGATGCCAGGCCCATCCCCATCTCCTTGAGATGATGGTCAACCTGCTGCAACCACGAGGCACGTGGTCAGCCCACTGGCCTCCTCCACTCATGAGACTCCCCCGCTGAGAGAATCTGGTGAGCAGGATCAGCGTCAGGAAAACGAGCCACATGTCCATACAGCCGCAACTGACGCTCACGGACTATGCAGGTAACAAATCTCATCCGAGTCTCTCTCAGCAACCGCTCGTTGGAAACAAAATCCGACCAGCGATAGCCAAGGATTCTCCGAAGAGACCTGGTACCAAAGGAATTAAGTCTCCATCTCAGATCCTTGGTCAGAGTCCAAGTCTCGCATCCATAGAGCAAGACTGGAAGTACCAAGGACCTGAAGACTCGGACTTTCGTCCTCCCGCACAAGTACCGGCAGCGCCACACCCCATGATCCAGTGAATCCATGACTCCCCAGGCCCGACCCAGACGTCTATTGACCTCGGACTCACAGCCAGCAGAGACATGAATATCACTGCCAAGGTAAGTGAATCTTTCCACGAGCTCAACATCCTCACGACAAACAGACAAAGACAGGACAGCAGCATCCAAGATGTCACCGAAAGCCTGGATCTTAGTTTTGACCCAAAAAACCCGTAATCCCAACGGCTCTGACTCCTCATTCAGCACCTCGAGGGCCCCCAAAAGGGTGTCTAAAGTCTCCGCAAAGATGACTGCATCATCTGCAAAATCAATGTCCGAGATCTTGACATTCCCAAATGATGCACCGCAGCTTGATCTCTCCGACATCCTCCCTAGAATCCAGTCCACACAAGTGCTGAAAAGTGTGGGGGCAAGTACACACCCCTGACGAACTCCAGTAACAACTGAAATAAGCCAGAGATGGTACCACCACACTTCACAGCACTCTCAGTACCAGAGTAGAGTTCAGACATCAGATCGATCAGTTTTGTTGGCACCCCACGAAGACCAAGAATCCTCCAGAGGACATCCTGATTCACTGAATCGAACGCTTTACAGAGATCAACATAGGCTGCAAGCAGCCCCTGCCGAAACTCTCGTCTGTGTTCGGTGAGGACACGAAGAGCAAGGATACGGTCAATCGTTGACCTCTTTGGTGTAAAGCCTGACTGCTCTGGACGCTGGTGCTCAAGCAGATGGTGGCGAACCCTATCAAGAATTATCCGAGCAAAGACCTTACCCTGCACTGAGAGCAGCGTCACCCCTCGGTAGTTGTTGCAGTCTTGGCGATCACCCTTCCCTTTCCAGAGAGGGACAACAAGGCCCCTCTTCCAGTCAGTTGGGATGATGCCTGTGTTCCAGGCAGAGCACAAAACTGCATGCAACGACGCGAGTGCAGCATTTCCACCAGCCTTGAGAAGTTCGGCATGGATGCCACAGATCCCTGGAGCTTTGCCCCGTTTCAACTGGTTCACCGCAGCCCGTGTTTCCACAAGCGAAGGTGGACCACAGTTGATTCGAGGGTCAACAACAGGGATTGTAACACCCTTGACGTCCAACTCGACAGCTGGTGGATCAACCGGGTACAACCGCTCAAAGTAACCGGCCCAGCGGGCCTTCACTTCAGACTCCTCTGTCAAGAGCCTACCACTCTCTGCTCGAACTGCAGTGCTCCGAGGGATGGGCTTGGATGAACGTAATGTGCGAATTCCCCTGTAAGCGGGACGAGAATCACCTGTCCACAGGTGATGCTCTCACCCCTCACAGATTCCTCGCACATAGGCCTCCTTGTCCACCCTCAGTGCACGTACAGTTTTATGCTTCAGCTCCCTGAACAGCTCAGCTCTGCCATTCAGCCTGGCCCTGTGACTCTGGTCAATGGTATCCAGTGTCCCTTGAGAGACAAAATTCTTCTTTGCCCTGCGGTGAGCTCCAAGGCATCCACCGGCAACATCAAGGACGGTGGTCTTGAAGGCGCTCCACAACTCTTCAGCCCTTTCATCAATGAGCCGTTTTCAACCACTGGCTGGATGTCCTTTGGGTGGTGGACCATTCTTGATACACACGGGAAACTGTTGAGTGTGAAAACCCCAGCAGCTTCGCAGTTCTTGACATACTCAAACCGGTGTTCCTGGCACCTACTATCATACCCCGTCCAAAGGCACTTACATCTTTTGTCTTGCCCATTCACCCTCTGAATGGCACACAAACACAATCCACGTCTCAATCGTCTAAACTCTAAAGGCTTTAAAATCCTTCTTGAACCTGTCTCCTTGCCTTCATCTACACTGAGCGAAGTGGATTTAACAGGTGCAATCAATGAGGGATCAAAGCTTTCACCTGATCAGTCTATTTCATGGAAAGAGCAGGTGTTCCTCATGTTTTGTACACCGAGTGTGTGTATATATATATATATATATATATATATATATATATATATATATATATATATATATATATATATATATATATATATATATATATATATATATATATATATGTTGTCTCCATTTAATTGTGCTCCCATCACAGTTTATTTAAAGTGACATTTGTTTACCATCAGGGCGTTCATTTTATTTTGGCAGGACAATGTACATCATGTGGTTGCTCGACTACAAACCGTTTGGCAACCATGACGGAAATATGAAGAAAAAATTAATAAAAATATTTTATAAACCACCAGAGGAATGACAAAGAAGGTCTCTAAACAAACATACTTTTACCGCTCGGTGATATCAAATTGATCAATCATCAAATCATCAAACCCAAGGCAAAGTTTGCAAATAACAACTGAACACTGCAAGTGTTTCGTGACGATTCAAACCCGAATTCATGCCAAATAAACGATTAATGGACCGGGCAAAAATTATTAGAACCACAAAGATCTTCCAGAGAGTGCAAAACAACCGCAAGTTGGCAATACCAGCACAGGCTTTGATGTGCCCAATGGTCTCCTCATCATCATCATCATCATCATCATCATCATCCTCTTCCTGCAGTGAAGTTCCTTGTGATCAGGGATCATACTGTATGTTATTATATTATATTCATGAATGGCAAGAGATTCATTTAGCAAGGCTGGACTCTCAAAAGTCTGCTTTATGGACAGGTTTGTGCACACACCCTGTAAAAGGTGTCAAAAGATTCGCAATATCATTTGCACCTCTTATTCGTATTATACTCGCTCCACAAAAAATAAATACACAATTCAATAAATAAAACACACTTTTACTTTCCTTTGGACCCAAACTCTTTGATTAACATTTCCACCTTGATTTTGAAATCATTTAAACCAAGATAGTCATTTGCTAAAACTTGAATGCTATACTTTCACAAATAGAGCATTCAAAACTACAACGGCCACTCGGGAGAGCACATACCTCCGCCAGGCTGAAAAGTTTACAGTTTGTATCCCACCGATCGACCGGATCTGGATCCGTACCCGCACCAAAATCCAATTGCCTTGATATTGTCGCCAACCCAACTCATCCACAGAGTTGTCAGAAGCCGTCCACAACCTTTTGAAATTTTGTGCAAAACGGTGTATGGTTTTTGGCCCCCATCTCTCAATGGTAAAGAATCACTTGAGAAATTAAAAAAAAAAAAAATCTCGGATCCAGATCTTCACCAAAATCAAATCAATTAGTCCGTGTCGCAAACCCATCATGTCCACCAAGTTTCGTCTGAATCCGTAAATAACTTTTTTGAGATTTTGTCCTAATCTCGAAATGGTGAGGAATCACTTTTATAACTCTCGCATCCGGATCGACACCAAAATCTACTTAATTTGTCCGTGTCACACACACCCAACCTGTCCACCAAATTCCATCCGAATCCGTCCATCGCTTTTTAAGATATCGTGCTCACAGACAGACAGACTGGGAGTGAAAACATAACCTGCGTTCACCTTCAGTGACGGAGGTAACAAAGGTCTGACTGTCTCAAAAACTTTTCACCTTCGCTGCACAAATGTAACCACAGAATTGCACACCCGGGTAGACCGACAGCGACAGCAATGGCTTCCCTCTCTGATGACCAGGAAAGGATCCGATTCTGATCTAAAACGTGGAACGCATCCTTTCATCCAGACTCTTCAGAAGTATCGTCAAACGAGGCCACCTGTCTGTTCCCACAATCTACCACCGCAAGTTCTGCTCCTCAACCATCTGGACCTCACAGACAGATACAACCTCTCCTGGGAAGACTGTATACAGTCATCAAAGCTGTCCTCAAACTTCAGCTGCAGAATGGCCATCTTCAGTCATGCAAAGTCCTGAGCAAATCAACCTCTCACAACATATGAGGTTGTTGGCTGTCCCTCAATGGAGTGCAGCTCCAATAAAATCGATTCGTTACCTTGGGACAAGGATTGGCCCTGATGGTAAAAGGCAGCACGGTTGACTACCAAGTGACATGACCTTTTCCATCCTCACTACCCTTGGGACAAGGATTGGCTCCGATGAGATGGCATCCCCACTTCACAGCATGCCATGCTCCGTTACTATCCAGGACCTTTGCCGTCCTCACTATCCCACCCCCATCCCCCGCCACCCTCACCAAGTTTTCTTCCCTTTTCTCCTGATTTTGTTCCTTCATCCCCTTGTTGCGTCCATGTGTTGACCGACTGCCCGGATGTCAGTACTGCATGTTGACTTCTACCCTCATTTTGTTCCACCAGGAGTTTACATTTGATAGACAATTAGAATAAATAAAAAACCCATCATGAAGCATCAATTGTTTTGATATCCAGAGACTCCAGAGCCTGGAAGTGATTGAATCGACTCAACAATGAGAACACAACAGGATTTCTATACGTGTGGCACTTGATTGAATCAGTTATAAAGTGGTCTATAAAACAGAGCGTTCCCATTTCCATCGACTTGTGGAGAAAAACAAAACCCTGGCAGCATGTGGAAAGTCTTCGAGGAGATTGAGAAGGTGGAGGTTCAGACACCACCTGCACCTCTGCTGTGACCCATCAGCTCAAGAACAATTGAGGAACATGCTGCACCATGCGGCTCTGCATAGCAAGGGAACACCAGGGTTACCAAGAACTCAAGACCTGAAACTTGTTCATCGGATGCAATATGCCAGCAAATAGCTTTCGCTTTCCGATGAAACACATTCTGACGTCCCATAGTATAGAAGTGCACGCCAGCCAAGCCCCTTATCATCATTTCAATCCCAGCATGGAAAAATACCTTGTTAGTGTTTCATGAACCACAAAGCCCAGAGTTCAGTCACGTCATGCATCGATATGTTTTAAAAAGACTCGCCCCTTCTACCCTTCCCCTACCCCCTGAGCCACGACTCTTCCCCGACCGCCGCAACACAGTGATCTGCCATCTGCCCGGGTGGGGGAACAGACAACAAAACTGCAGGTCTTTGCTTCAGATAAACACAACCAATGGCTCTCTCTTCATGAATCACAGAATGAGTGAGGGAAAAGCAGATTATATTCCCATACATGTACATGTGCGGCTCGTGCGGCTCAGAGACAAGCCGACAAACCGTCCGATGGCACAGGAGTGAAAGCGTGCAACATCTGAGCAAACTACGGCACGTTCCTCCAATAAACAAACTCGAACTCGAGGTCTTCGCCGAGCGGTCATTCTGTACACCCTGTACATCTACCTCGGGGAACGTGCCTTCTCGTACATCGAGCGCTCTTCCATTCATTGAAGCACACAGCTCTTTGCTCGAGTTTCCTTTTCTTTGTCAACTCTGCTCTTCTATACTCCTGTTTCTGTCATCTTTATTTGGATGACTGCTCGTGTGCACTCCACCCAGTGATGTCACAACCTTTCGTTTGGATTTTTCAGCTTCATGTTTGTGCATTTCCAAAGTGTATGCGCCTCCATGAACCTTGCCCTTGAAAGAGGTTGAAGAAAAGAAAAGAAAAGATGAGCACATCTCAAACCTGCTCAAGGATAAATGCTTTGTTTGCAAGGTCTCAATAACATTATTGAAACACAGTGACTTTCCACAAGGTCTGTTTGGGAAAACATTTTACCTTTTTTGTTGAAACAGTGAGCTGTATCTGCACCGCTTGGTATGGCCTGATCACAGAGGATTCTCCTTTTTATTAATTACCAAGAAAGGTGTTCATTGGTACATTAGCCTGACTCCTGGTGAGACCTATCCTTACCAACCATGCATTGTTCAGATCGATTCAAAAAATAAAAATAAAAATAAAAATGTTCCAATTTAAATTACTTTGCGGAACTCTGAAGTTATAAAAGTCACCAAACTCAAAGGTATCGCACAACCCACAAACACCCTTAGCTCCACAGCAATGCCAAAAACACAACATGATCACCCCGGCTCAACGGGGAGGGGTGGGTGAGCGACCCGGCTCAACGGGGAGGGGTGGGTGAGCGACCCGGCTCAACGGGGAGGGGTGGGTGAGCGACCCGGCTCAACGGGGAGGGGTGGGTGAGCGACCCGGCTCAACGGGGAGGGGTGGGTGAGCGACCCGGCTCAACGGGGAGGGGTGGGTGAGCGACCGGGTTCGGGATGGGGAGGGGTAGGTGAGTGACCAGGTCTAAGAGGGGAGGGGTGGGTGAGCGACTGGGTCCAAGATGGGGGAGGGGTGGGTGAGCGACCAGGTCCAAGAGGGGAGGGGTGGGTGAGCGACCGGGTCCAAGAGGGGAGGGGTGGGTGAGCGACCGGGTCCAAGAGGGAGGGTGGGTGAGCGACCGGGTCCAGCGACCGGGTTCGGGATGGGGAGGGGTAGGTGAGCGACCGGGTCCAAGAGGGAGGGGTGGGTGAGCGACTGGGTCGAAGAGGGAGGGTGGGTGAGCGACCAGGTCTAAGATGGGAGGGGTGGGTGAGCGACCGGGTCCAAGAGGGAGGGGTGGGTGAGCGACCGGGTCCAAGAGGGAGGGGTGGGTGAGCGACCGGGTCCAAGAGGGGAGGGGTGGGTGAGCGACCGGGTCCAAGAGGGGAGGGGTGGGTGAGCGACCGGGTTCGGGATGGGGAGGGGTAGGTGAGCGACCGGGTCCAAGAGGGGAGGGGTGGGTGAGCGACCGGGTGAGGGGGAGCGACTGGGATGGGGAGGGTAGGTGAGCGAAAGAGGAGGGTGAGCGACTGGGTCGAAGGTGGGTGAGCGACCAGGTCTAAGATGGGAGGGTGGGTGAGCGACCGGGTTCGGGATGGGGAGGGGTAGGTGAGCGACCGGGTCCAAGAGGGGAGGGGTGGGTGAGCGACTGGGTCTAAGAGGGGAGGGGTGGGTGAGCGACTGGGTCTAAGAGGGGAGGGGTGGGTGAGCGACCCGGTTGATGAGGGGAGGGGGTCGTTCTCCATCCTCCGTTTGTTCGTGTTACACAGGGTACGAATAACAAATGATCTTTCACGTGTCGAACATCAATGGACGAAGACCTCCTCACCTTTCCGAGAGCTTTCCGGTAGCGGGTCGTGGCCTGCACGATGAGGTCTCGAACCGAGAGGCGACCGTCTCC
>NC_140964.1:109800410-109832910 GCF_056783735.1 Eptatretus burgeri | reverse complement strand
TTCAGATTGTTTCTGTGTGACGTGCTGTCGTGGGGGTGTCGCAATAGCCACGGTTGGTGCAACGGCGTCCATGAGATGGTCAGCCAGATCTTCAGTGGCAGGTAATGCCAGCTTTGCCTTCGCTGCGTGGTAAATGTTGCCAGCTAAATCATGTGTGTGGGTGGTGGTAAATGTTGCAAGAACAGCTCACGAAGGAGAAACTTGTTGAGGGTGGTATGGTGGTCACCGAGAAGTTGCTGCACATGACGCAGTAGTTGGGTGAGTCTTAAATCTCCTAAATCCTCATTTGTAAGAAGTTGTTGAAAGCGACGGTGCTCAGAGGGAGTCATACGCTTTATGAGCAAAATCTTCAAAGTCGTTTACGGAGTGTTTGTTGGAGGTTGTCGTAAAATATCTCTCACTCCATCGCATACTCTGGTGACAAGGAGGCAACAATGTATTTGAATCATTTCAACGAATTGCTTGCTGTCAACTAAATACTTGCTTGCCTGCCATTGCCAATACAAGCTTGAAACTGTCTTGGCTTGTCATGTCCTACTTTGATCGTGACATAGCATGCCTGAGGGCCAGTGACACAGGGTTGATTGGCCTCGGATAGACAATAGGGTGTGTCACTTAACGCTGGTTCACTTGGCCAATTAACATCCATTGCGTAGCCGTCGGCACAGCCCCTATATGCTTCAAACATCTCGCAGGTACGGTAAAATGACCCTGGGTGCGAAGATCCAGTCGAAGGTGAATGTTGCAGATAGTGTCCGTGATCTTTTTATCGGCGCCTCGGACTCTCGGAGTTATCCGAGACCAGCGAGGTCCATCACAATATCGTAATACTTCTCTAAGCAATAGAAAAATGTATAAAAGTACACGGAAGCAGCACACAGATGACAACAACCACAACTACCATGACAGCAGCAACAACTACGTGTTATAAAACAGCCATTTTTCATGCGTTTCACTTCGATACTCATTGAGATTCACAGATAGACATGCAACATGTTTGTGAAGTACAACATGCTGTCTATTGTTTAAATCTGTCAGCGAAGCGACGGGGTAGGCACGGCTCTTTTGACTGAAAATCACGCCTTCTTTGGAACCACGGCTCACACGCTCTACACACTTGACTGACTGAATGGTCTTTGCATTCATCAAGTACTACATCGATTCTGTGACTTCCCTGGCCAGCATGAAGCATCTGGACAAAAATAAAATCAGAGAGCTCATCAAATGTACGATTCTCACCATGGAGTTTCTGAAGGAGTCCCACATGGCATCAGTAAGTACATTGGCGGGGGGTCCTCTCGGCAGATGCCACTTTGCTCTCCAGGTATTTCGCTAAAATGGCCGTGTTGGATTTCATCATCGTGCAACCACCATTCGCCAGCATGTTCGGTAAATGGCAAAGCAGGTGACAGAGAACATCCCTCACGTCCAGTTTTCCTTTTTGAGAAATGCGAACCATGTTCCCAAATGCACTTCAGTCACCTTTCAATATGATCTCTAATTTGTTTGTCCTCTTGACCGTTTTATTATTCATCTCACTGAAAAATTGTAAGTTCAGCTTCCTAATGGTGGTATAAAAATCTTCATCCTTATTTAGTAATTGTTCCTCGAAATTCAGGTGAAATTCTCCCTTATTGGTATGCATGGTTATAAGAAGACTAAAAAAAATAAACCGCAGGTGGTGCTGCTGCTCCAGTAGATGTGCACACAAGATCTGAAGGATCAGCCACAAAGTCAAAAGTTATCTTTTTTCCATTTCCAAAGAATGCAGAGGAACAGCTTGTGAACACAGAGAGAACAATCAAAGTTCAATGAACGCAAGCAGACCAATCAAACACGAACCAAGAGTTCAAAGTGATTACGCCAAAGGCATTGTGTCAGTCCCGATGGTCCAAATGACCTTCTCACTGTGATTTCATTAAAAAAATTGGAAAAAAAATTATTTGCAATTTAAGATATACTGTCAGACCCCACTATTTGCGGATTTGCTATTTGCGGACCCCGCATATTCGCGGTTGATAAAATGTCACCTGCTTCTTCATTTGCGGCCCTGTGCTTTGTGTATTCGCGGTTTTTCATGGGCTATTCGCATTTTTTTTTCGTGTCGTCGCGAGAGGATTCGCGGGGTTTTTTTTTCGCGATTTAGCGGGGTTTTTTGCGGGCGTATTCATATTTCTTCACGAGTGTTTTTGTGGTTTTTCCATGGGATTTTTTTATTTCCCTGATGAATCACGAACCGTCGGGAACCTATCCCCCCTTTTCCCATTGAAACAATGCCCTGACATTCGCGGATTCGACATTCGTGACATTGTCCAGCAACGTATCCCCTGTGAATAGCAGGGTCCGACAGTACTTGAAGTAAACTCAACTATTCACTGTGGATGCACATGCAGAAAAAAAAGAAGCTTTCACACAAATGAAAACTTTATTGAAATATTGCTCTTTATTATCAGTATAAAGGGAATGATGACACAAGTCTTGATTATTAAACCTTTCAATCTCAATAAAAAGGCCTGGAGTTGGCAGGGTAGTGGGCTCAGGATCCTCGGGCCCTGAGTTCGAATCCTACTTTGGCATTGAATTAATATCAAGTGGGGTTGACTCAGCCTGTTATCCTGAGGTTGGTAAAATGTGTACCACCTTGCTGGGATGATTGAGCCATTTGAGTATCCTGCGTCGGAGTGGTGCCTGTCCAGGATTATGCCCAATAGCCCAGGAGACTGCTTCGGCAGCATGGATGCTCTGTACAGAGTATGGTCCCATTGGATGGATGGTCTCTTGCTGTGACCACTGATGCTTCAAGGAAGGTAAGACTTCACTCTTTTTTTTTTTCCAGAGCCTCCTGACTTCCCTCTTCAGTTTCATCTTCCAGAGGTGGGGTATTACTCTCCAGCATATTCAGTATTAAGCAAATCAAGTTCATCCTGCTTTTGGTACCTTCTGCTTCGTCCGTTATCATGTGCAGGGCAACACAGATCTGCTTCAAATTGCACAGTGATACGCTTGGTAATAGTCTGCCAATCTCAACTCTCAATCTCTCCGTGGGGTCGCCTTCCCGGGTTTCGGCGCCAAATGCAAAACTCCCAACTCACTCGCACAAACCGAGTCGTTGGTAAATCACTTTATTTCTGAAAAGGAGTAACGGAGACCATTAGATGGAATTGAAAAATGGAGGTGATCGTCACACACGGCACACGTGCATGATCCCGGCGTGCATCTGCAACCCCACAATCTCCGCTACCCAATCCCAGGGTCATGTAACTTCCGCTCCCCAGGCAGTTACTTCCCAAGTGAATTAAACAATTCAAGTCAAAGGAATCAACCTTGGCCCACAACCCGCATGGTTGTCAGACTCCATGCCCGAGCGTACCACGTCAAGCTTTCCCACCTTGATGTCATCTCAACAGGACAGGTCATCTTATTGAGGTGTTCAAGATTCCTTGGGTAATGACAACCTTGACCAAAATCAGTTTTTCATCTTTCGTCATGATAACACCTGGCGTGGACATCCCTGAAAATCGTGAAGTCACGAATGCAAAGGAATTTTTGCTCCCCGGCCTTTTCCCATTGAATTGTGAACCTGTGGAATGTCCTCCCTTCTGATGTGGTTCTCGTAGCATCAATTGCTGCGTTTAAACCTCGACTGGATGCCGAATGGGCCTAACTAGTCCCAGACATTATTTAGCATCTTTGCCGTTAAAAACACGTCCTTTTCCCCCATTTTTAGATCCTCATGGAGGATCTCTCGGTCTTACTCACGTTGTTGTTCTTCATCTTCTTCTTGTGGACATTTTGTTGTTTCACAGCCTACAGTTTTCATCGAAACTTCCTGAAACTTGGCGTATATATGTAAAAATTCCCTGCGCAGACGGTAACCATCTCCGATTTTGAAAATTCCTCCTAGAAAAAAAAGTTATGACGTCAAAATATCTCCGCTAATGGAAATCGCCTAAAAATTTATCTCCGAAACTGGGCAAGCTTTTTGAATTCTGTTTGCGGGAATCGAACAAGGCATTAGCAGAGATGAATTACTGCACGTATGATACATCACTATGACGTCATATCAATTCTGATGACGTCATTCCTATTTTTTGACATTTTTTGTTTCACAACCCAGAGTTTTCATCGGATCTTCGTGAAACTTGCCATGTATATGCAGAAAGCCCACGCGCAGACAGTAACCATCTCCGATTTTGGAAATTCTTCCCAGAAAAAAGTTGACGTCATAATATCGCCGCTAATGGAAATCGCCTATACCATTATCTCCAAAATTGGCAAGCTGTTTGAATTTTGTTTGCGGGAATCAAGCCGGGCATTAGCACAGATAATTTATCGCAAACCTGATACATCACAATGACGTCATATTCGTTTTTATGACGTCATCATTAAGAAGACGAGGATCTTAGCTCATTTGAGCTTGTTGTTGTGTTTTTTTTTTTTTACTCATTCTTGTCTGTTTTCTGAAATACTTTTTCCAGCAACCAAACCTTTGTCCACACCCAGTAGATTTCCAAATGGACGCAGTAATGCACAAATGTACCTTGTGGAACCGACCCATGAATATGATCATCATGGGGCCAACCGGCCCACAAAGATCAATATCCCATTGTGCCCAAGGCGTTGTATAAAGGCCACTTCTCCATTGAAGGATAACCTGGGTCTTGCCTCGGGTACTGTCGGGTCAAGTAGAGGTTTGGAGGAGTCGAGCCAATACTCGCAATCAGCGTTGCTGGATGACAGCCTCCGCTTTGCCTCACTTGCAGCCAGCCAGTTCCACGTTGCAATCTCCGCTTGCGCTGTTTTCTCTTCTCTCTCCACTTGTGACCATAAGGGTGGGGAAGCCTGGTGTTGGCGTTATGTGGTTAAGGTGGTTGGCTTAAGGATCCTCGGGTCTTGAGTTCAAGGCCCTGCCACACCATTGAATTAGCACCAGACGGCTCTACTCAGCCCGTCATCCTTCGGAGGTTGACGAAATGAGTACCAGCCTGGTGGTTCAGGGCTATTTTCTGGGGCACAGCCACTCCCCAGAAAATGATGCAGCCAAGTAGTCACTGAAATAATGGTGGGGCTCGCCCAAACCATTGTCATCCATCTTCCCAACCCCCTACTTCGGTGTGTGAAATATCTTTCCTGGGTATCAGGCTCAGAAGACAAGGACAGAGGACGAAGCCCACGTCGTCCTGTCGTGGCGGTGACTACTACAACTGCAAGACATTGTCCATCCGCGTCTTGAATGGGTCCACCGACGGTGCTATAACGACAAGCTCAGGTTGCCCCCCTCCCCCCGGAGAGGCTGCCCCCCCCCGAGGCTGCCGCCCCCCGAGAGGCTGCCCCCCCCCCGAGAGGCTACCCCTCCTCCCCCCCGAGAGGCTGCCCTCCGAGGGGGAATGCCATTTTGGGACACCCAAATTCCTGCCATGATCGAGCAACGCAGCCTTCTTGTCGTGCTCTCTGGGCAAGTTACTGCACCACCTGGATCCCACAGGTAAATCTGTCTGGTGAATACGTCATGACGGTATAGTTAGCTTGAGAATCGCAACGTACAAACCAAATATTGAGCTTCTGTTACACCCGTGTTATAACAACGTGAAACTTGGAGGACGATCATACAGGATATAACCAGTTGTTTGCCATTGAGCCCTCGCATTGGGATATTCGAGCTGTGATCGACGAACGTGACCCCGGAAGTGTTTCCCTGCAACACAAAACGAAGTGTGAAACACGTGGGGGGAGGGGTAATGTATTAGCCCTCGTGACGTCGTCGTTTTCATTAATAAACGCTTCGACTCGATCTTCACCAGCCATGGATGATCTCGGAAACACGTGGTGGGAGGAACCTGGAAACGAGAGTGAGTGAGTGAGTGAGTGAGTGTGAGAGATTGAGTGCGAGAGTGAGAGAGAGAGAGTGAGTGAGTGAGTGAGAGTGAGTGAGTGAGAGAGAGTGAGTGCGAGAGAGAGAGAGTGAGTGAGAGTGAGTGAGTGAGAGAGAGAGAGTGAGTGAGTGCGAGAGAGAGAGAGAGAGAGAGTGCTAGAGAGAGAGAGAGAGAGTGCAAGAGAGAGGGTGCGAGAGTGAGAGAGAGAGAGAGTGCGAGAGTGCGAGAGTGAGAGAGTGCGAGAGAGAGGGTGCGAGAGTGAGAGAGTGCGAGAGAGAGAGAGAGTGCGAGAGAGAGAGAGAGTGCGAGAGAGTGAGAGGGTGCGAGAGTGAGAGGGTGCGAGAGTGAGAGGGTGCGAGAGTGAGAGGGTGCGAGAGTGAGAGGGTGCGAGAGTGAGAGGGTGCGAGAGTGAGAGGGTGCGAGAGTGAGAGGGTGCGAGAGAGAGAGAGTGCGAGAGAGAGAGAGAGAGAGGGTGCGAGAGTGAGAGGGTGCGAGAGTGAGAGGGTGCGAGAGTGAGAGGGTGCGAGAGTGAGAGGGTGCGAGAGTGAGAGGGTGCGAGAGAGAGAGAGTGCGAGAGAGAGAGAGAGAGAGAGAGAGAGAGAGAGGGTGCGAGAGTGAGTGAATGTGCGAGAGAGAGGGTGCGAGAGTGAGTGAGTGCGAGAGTGAGTGAGTGAGTGTGAGAGAGAGTGTGAGAGAGAGAGAGGGTGAGAGTGAGTTAGTGAGTGCGAGAGTGAGTGAGTGAGTGCAAGAGAGAGAGAGAGAGAGAGGGTGCGAGAGAGAGGGTGCGAGAGTGAGTGAGTGCGAGAGTGAGTGAGTGAGTGTGAGAGAGAGTGTGAGAGAGAGAGAGAGGGTGAGAGTGAGTGAGTGAGTGCAAGAGAGAGAGAGTGAGTGTGTGCGAGAGTGAGTGAGTGCGAGAGAGTGAGTGAGTGAGAGAGTGAGTGAGTCCTTGTATCGAAGGTTCAATGTTTTCCGATTGTTTAATACACATCTTGATTTACTTTATTTTACATTTTAAAAGAGACCATTGTGTTCCGGCCATAAGTATTCAAGTTTTCAGTGGGATTTGTAAGTAAATGATGAAAATGTGTGAAGTGACATGATTAGTTTCCATAGTAACGATGAATAAATGGGTTGAGTTTTTTTGAGTTTGTCGAGGATTTCTAAATTGTTGAGTTCTGGTACAAGCAGGATGGACCCCTGTCATGCATGCAGGTGCTTTGTGCTTGTTTCCTGTTTTTTGTTTAGAACTTTTTGAAGATCCCAAAGGAAAAGCCAAGTCTGGGACGGTGTCCATCAAGCCGAACGAGGTCTGCTCAATGACACCTGCCAGGATGTTACTGCAGTTCTCAAATTGATCTCTCCATTCAAATCCCCAAACCCCTTTTCGAGCCTGGTGTTGGCTTGGTGGTTCGGGTAAGCCTGGTGTTGGCTTGGTGGTTGGGGTAAGCCTGGTGTTGGCTTGGTGGTTGGGGTAAGCCTGGTGTTGGCTTGGTGGTTGGGGTAAGCCTGGTGTTGGCTTAGTGGTTGGGGTAAGCCTGGTGTTGGCTTGGTGGTTGGGGTAAGCCTGGTGTTGGCTTAGTGGTTGGGGTAAGCCTGGTGTTGGCTTGGTGGTTCGGGTAAGCCTGGTGTTGGCTTAGTGGTAAGGGTAAGCCTGGTGTTGGCTTAGTGGTTAGGGTAAGCCTGGTGTTGGCTTAGTGGTTAGGGTAAGCCTGGTGTTGGCTTAGTGGTTAGGGTAAGCCTGGTGTTGGCTTGGTGGTTCGGGTAAGCCTGGTGTTGGCTTAGTGGTTAGGGTAAGCCTGGTGTTGGCTTAGTGGTTAGGGTAAGCCTGGTGTTGGCTTGGTGGTTCGGCTAAGCCTGGTGTTGGCTTAGTGGTTAGGGTAAGCCTGGTGTTGGCTTAGTGGTTAGGGTAAGCCTGGTGTTGGCTTAGTGGTTAGGGTAAGCCTGGTGTTGGCTTAAGCCAGTATCTCACTGGGCTGTGACAGCTCGCGACAAAATGCGAACGGGATTCTCCAAAATGTCTGGAAACGTTCGCGGTAGTTCTAAATTTCCTCGCCTGAGTCGCAGGACGTCGCTCTGTTGTCGCTTGAATTTTGAACATGTTCAAAAAAGTCGTGCGACAAATTTTCTCTCAAAATAGTTGCAGAGTTGTCGCGGTTGTGTCGAACCGGTCTCGAACCCTTCTCAATTTAGTTTCGTGAGTCAGAAGGTGTGACAAATGTTGCAACTTTGTGAGGGATTGGCGACCTATGAAACTAAATTGTGACTGATTGGAGAAAAAAAAAATGATAATCTGTCCTGGGACCCCTGAGAGTTTCGTAATTATATCGCAACTTGTTCTCAATGACGTGAGACATACACAAATGTGAGATATTCGTGAGACGCAAAAATAAATTCAGTGTGATTCCAAGTGAAAATTATCGCTATTTTATCGCAATTTTGTGTCTCCAACTAGTCACGAGCTGTCACAGCCCAGTGAGATGCAGGCTGCAGTGGTTAGGGTAAGCCTGGTGTGGCTTAGTGGTTAGGGTAAGCCTGGTGTGGCTTAGTGGTTAGGGTAAGCCTGGTGTGGCTTAGTGGTTAGGGTAAGCCTGGTGTGGCTTAGTGGTTAGGGTAAGCCTGGTGTGGCTTAGTGGTTAGGGTAAGCCTGGTGTGGCTTAGTGGTTAGGGTAAGCCTGGTGTGGCTTAGTGGTTAGGGTAAGCCTGGTGTGGCTTAGTGGTTAGGGTAAGCCTGGTGTGGCTTAGTGGTTTGGGTAAGCCTGGTGTGGATTAGTGGTTAGGGTAAGCCTGGTGTTGGCTTTGTGGTTAGGGTAAGCCTGGTGTTGGCTTAGTGGTTAGGGTGGTGGCTTGGGATCCTAGTACACCAGGAGGTTGACTCAGCCTGTCATCCTTCCGAGGTCGCCAAAATGAGCACCAGTGTACTGGTAAGGGGGACACTGCATCAGCGGCATAGCCGTGTCCCAACCAATGATGCAACCAGCAGCCATAGGCTGCACTCGATAGAGTGGTTCGGGTGGCTGGTTTAGGATCTTCGGGTCCTGGGTTTGAGCCCCGTTGGCTGCTGACTTAACACCACGGTTGAGTTGACTCGGCCTGTCGTCCTTCCAAGGTCGGTGAAATGAGTACCAGCGTACCGGTCGAGGGGCACAGCATCAGCGGCACAGCCGTGCTTCCAAGAAATGATAGCTACCCGGCTGCCAAGCTGCCGTACGCAAGAACAGAGAACGTGTCTTTTTTTGGAGGAGCTTTTGCATTTCTCATCCATTGCACGAAGATTGGTGACTAATGAATGTTGTGTGTACTGTGTATGGGATATGAACCTGTGATCCCAGCATCATGAGCTATATATGCTCAGGTGGGAATGCTGTGAAACGATAAAGGTGAAATGCAGTCACAAAGCGTTTTTACCTCCGCCACAAAGGTGGACAGAGGTTATGGTTTTGCCCCTGTCTGTCTGTCAGAGCACAATATCTCAAAAATTTATTGACAGATAAGGACAAAACTTTCTGGACAGGTTAGATGTGTCATAAGCACTAATTGTTTCGATTTTGATGAAGATCCGGATTCAGGTACTTGCATTTTTATTCATTTTTTTCACCATTATGCCTGGTGTTAGCTTAATAATAAGGGCGGTGAGCTTGGGATCCGAGTTCAAATCCCGCTCAGCCATTAAATTAATACCAGGTGGGATTGACTGAGCCTGTCATCCTTCCGAGGTCGGCAAGATGAGTACCGGCTTGAAGGGATGATTGAGCCATTCGAGTATCCTGCGTTGGAGTGGTGACCTGTCCAGGATTGTGCCCAAAAGCTCAGGAGACTGCTTCGGCAGCACCGACACTCTGTACAGAGTATGGTCCCAATGGATTTGGATTTTATTTTTCACCATTGAGAGATAGGGCCAAAAAACGATAAACACGATGTTTCCAAAAGTTGTGAATAGATTCAGACAAAACGAGTTGGTTAGGTGACAAGAACACGTCAATTAGATTGTGGTTGCAGTCCGGATGTAGATCTGGTCGATCATTTGGATACAGAATATAAACTATTCAGCCTGGTTGTTTTTGTTGATTGCCAAACTAAGTTTGTTTCCCTCAACGTTGGAATTGGACCTCGCTCGTGGATTGTTCCAACACTATGGTGCCGGTTTGTCTCCGGTAATGCATACATATGTTAATGTTTTATCAATCTTCACCAGACATGGATCTTTCAATATCACCGTGTGTGCGTAGAAACGTGCGGAAACAAAAGGAGAAGTGAAGGGTACGTCATCCACAAAGAAGAGAAAGATGAAGAAGGTGGAATTTGGATTGTACTGAATTAATTTGATTTTGAGAAATGGATACTGCACTTAAACCGCAACCACATTACTAATAATGGTTCTTGTAAACTGTGTGTACACAGAAGGACTTGGACATGAACATGGCAAAGGAAGAGGAATTGCCAAAGAAGAAGCGGAAGATTAAACAGGTTTTTCTGTTTCGTTTTATTTTTTGGAGTTTGATCGGAGAGCCAATTGATGATTGAAAATTAGAAATATCCATCAATATACCAAGAGATGTGAAAACTTCTGCCATGTTTCTGTGTGAATAATGGATAATCCTTTATTAGTGGGGCAGATAACAGCAATTTTTTAGAGGAATCGTGCAAATGATGATACAAGCATCAAATTTGGCACATTTGTTCTCCAGGGGATTCTAATCAAATCTGCCTGATTGGCCATTTGAAAATCCAAATTTTGAAAAATTGGCTAACAGCCACAGACTGCATATGAAACAACAACAAGGGGTGTCATCTGTTTGAGTCAATCATCAAGTCAAAAATGTCTCTATTTATCTGAACTGAATAGTGAAGGCAAGCTGCACCTGGATTAGTTGGGCCAGTCTTTCGAGCTATGCCGATCACACATAGTGGGGCAATGCTAAGCACACCTCTACTTTAACTCCGTCACCCACATCATCAAGGAGTTTGCCCATCGATTTGGATAAGGGTATGAAGGTCTGACCTATTGAGCTTGCTATCCTCAATCACAAAGCTTCCGAGGCCAGCAATCGTGCAAGAAGCAACTGAAAGTAGCATTTGACGATTTCCATGCCTGCATCCATGTCAGATGTCAACCCCCTGTTGTATTTTATCTCAAAGGTCACATAAAAAAGTAGAACAGCACTCAGTTGAGCACATACCTCTGCCAAGCTGAACAGTTTATGGTTTGTATCCCACTGATTCAGATCTGAATCTGGACCTGAACCAAAAGTGAATCGATTCGTCCTTGTCATGTATCCAACCTGTCCACTAACTCTCGTCCGAATCCGCCCATAACCTTTTGAGACATCCTGCTCAGACGGACAAGCAGAAGGGTAAAAACACAACTTCCGTCCACCTTTGGTGGCAGAGGTAATTAAAGGTCAAGAGACAGAGAGAAAGAAAATATATATCAGATGCTTCTAATTTTAATTGTGATCTGCAAAATAATTTTCATTTTGCACTTGAACTTTGACCTGTTGAATCCAAAAATCAAATTAGTTCATCTTTCTATCACAATCCATACTTGTGCCTAGTCTGGTTAAAATCCTATCTGTGGTTCAAGTTATTGCGGTAACAAATATTTTCAATTAAAGGTCACATGACCTTTAACCTTTTGACCGTTGAAAATCCTTTTCAGCGGTTCACAAGTTATCGCGGGAATGAAAAATCTGATACACACGCACACCCATAGAGAGACGGAAACAAAAAACACAATGCCTCTGGTGTCTTTGATGAAGGAGGTGATGTTTTCACCCCTTTCTGTCTGTCTGTCTGTCTGTTTGTTTGTTTGTCTGTGTACAGGATATCTCAAAAAGTTGTGGACGGATCCGGATGAAATAATGTTGGACAGGTTTGGTGTGTGACAAGGACGAACTGATTAGATTTCGGAGAATAACCGGATCTGGATCCGATTCCTCGATTTATATTTTATTTTTTTTTTTTTTTTTCAGTGCTTCTTCACCATTGAGAAAAAGGGCCAAAAACGATATAGTTCTGGATAAGCTTGATATTTTAAAAATGTCTTGGTCCTGATATGTTCTCGTGGATCAGGCATTACGTGGCGAAGGTATACGCTCTACCAAGTGCCCTTCTAGTTTAAATATGTGTTTGAATAAATCGACAAAAGCACATGCTTGAGCAAAGGGCCATTGGTTCAATTTTCTGCTGGACACATAATTTGTATAATTATGGATTTATTTTATTATTTGTATTACAATCTATTCACACCTTCTTCATGTTCCTTTGACAGCATCTCGTCGTGTCGGCAGTCAAAAGGGGAAAGGCAGAAGATTTTGTGACTGCTTTGCATAACCATTACAAGGGTAAACTTTCTTCTGTAGAAATGGATGAAATACAATTGCCAGGTAACCACTAAAGAAATCCACGCTTAAATCATCTTTGGTTTCTCGGTGCTGACATTCCGTTTGAACGGGAAAAAAACGGTTAATGTTTTCTGCCAGATCTCGATTTTAAAAGCGTTTGTTTTGATCCCAAGGTACTTTGTTTGTTGCACCTACTGTTTTCTTTATGAACATTGCAGAATCAGCCTTTGCCCTGCACAAGTCTACAGACTCTCTCCCTTGCTACTTGAGCAAAGGTACCTGATGATTTAACTCGTATCCAATTTCTACAAAAACCAGTTCTCTTTTGGAGTTTCCAGTTTGATGTTGTCAATGCATCAACGAGTGGGTTAAAGTTTCATCCACAGGACGATCCATAATGAAGTCCCCATTTTAAAATATATAAATACTACTACTACTACTACTACTACTACCTTCACCACCATGAATCTGCAAAGTCAGTTCGGTGGGGTAGTGACACCCTTGGGGGCTTGACCCTTTTGCACTTTTTCCCTTGGGATCGTGCAAATGGGGAATGCAGAAATTACGTCGTTAATGTAAATATAACGTCAAAATAATTTTTCCCTGAAAGGCCAGTTATTGTCGTTTTAATATATACAAGTCTGAAGACGACAATGGTTCACGAGCGGTATTTGACGATGTAGATTGTTTCAGAAGTCAAGGATGAGACAATGTGATAATGTTTGACCAAGTTACAAAAATGATCAACATGATGTGGTACGGGTGACAGGTTATGAGCTGCAAAATGTCGAAAACCCGGTTTCGTTCAACAACTTTAAAAATTTGACCTTTGCATAACCTTTAAAGGTCCCAAAACAATGTTGTGGACATTAAAATAAGGAAACATGATACGTGCTATTGCTTAATGGAGTTAGTTCGTCGAAGGTCGAAAACCCGGTTCGATTCCCACAACTTTGAAAATTTGACGTTTTGTGAACTTTAAAGGTCAAAGGTCAAGGATTATGACGTTTGGTGCAAAACTTCCTCTGCAACATTCCAGGAACAAGATAACATCATATAGGCTATATGGCATTTCGCACTCCTCAGATTATCCATACTTTGATGAAATCAGCATAAAAACAAAGTTGAAGGGGGCGCCACAGGCAAGGTGTTCGAGATAGAGAAAAATGGTTTCAAGACTTTAGGTGGGGAATGACCTCAAGATTATGCATAAAAAATATTGTCATCCTAGCTCTCAAAGTTTGGGCGGTCATCTGATTTTTATGCCAAAATTCTAAATTTTCTAAGTTCATGACCTTGTGACCTTGACCTTGGGACTAAAATGAAAAATCGAGCTCCGTGGGGCTATGCAGGTGCCATTGGGCTAACCAAACACCGAAACCCCTGCCAGATTCGACAAACCCCCGAGGAGAAGATGCAAACTGAAATCGGCTACCCCCTAAAAACACAATTCGCAATTTTCTAAGTTCGTGACCTTGTGGCCTTGACCTTGAGACGAAAATGAAAAATCGAGCTCTGTGGGTCTAAGCAGGTGGCATTGGGCTAACCAAATACCGAAACCCCTGCCAGATTCGACAAACCCCTCGGAGAAGAATTTTTTATGTCAAAATCGCAATTTTCTAAGTTCGTGACCTTGTGACCTTGACCTTGGGACGAAAATGAAAAATCGAGTTCCGTGGGGCTATGCAGGTGCCATTGGGCTAACCAAATACCGAAACCCGTCAGATTCGACAAAACCCCGAGGAGAAGATGCAAATTTAAATCGGCTACCCCCTAAAAACACATGTTTTACCCCATAATGGGCGGACCACGCCCATTTTCAGGAAACAACTAGATCATGATATAAACCTCCCACCAAAATTTCATTAGGATCGGATCAAAACCCACGGAGCTATGCTCGGGACAGACAGACACACAACAATAACGAATATAGTGGTCACTTATATTTTTCGTGAACCAATATATATATTTTTAAATCAAATTTCAACATAACGTTCTGCGTTCTCAGCACACTTATTCAATCGTTCGACAACATTTTCCACTCAACGTCGAAGAAACTCCTCTGGCAAAATGGTAAAAACATTCCAGATAGAACTTTTATAATTCATCCAAATTATCAGGTTTGCTGGCTTTTCACTTTTCTTTCAAACCATCCCCACAAAAATAATCACAAGGGGGTAAATTAAGACTACTTGATGGCCACTCTATCTGTGGTCTTCATGGTCTAATCCATGTGTGTGGAAAGTGTGTATCCAACCAATTGAGAAGCGTGGAGGAGCACCATGTTACATCAAGAAATCATTTTATCTGTGTTTTCCCATTGCTGAATTTTCCAAAGAAGAAAGATTTGAGGCATTTCCAAGTACAGTATCTCTGTCCATTCATTATATCGTGGAGGATGTAAGATCCATTGAGTTGGGTTGAAGTCATTCGGCACCAAACAAGAGGTTTTGGCTGTGCTCAACAATCGTTTTTGGATCGTTTCCTGACCAGTCATGGAAACTATACCTGTTGACAAAATCACCAACATGGATCAATGGCAACAAACTCGAAAATTAATGCTCGAACTATAATACCAATACAGAATTTCACGATTGAAAATACAGTGCCTTCAGAAAGTATTCACAGCCCTTGACTTGTCACATTTTGTTGTGTTACAACATGAATATAAAATGGATTAAATTTAAATTTTTTTGTGACCGATCTCTTTTGATATCCTTTCGGAGGCCCACGAGGTGCTGAATGAGGAGTCGGAGCCGCTGGGATTACGGGTTTCCTGGGTCAAAACTAAGATCCAGGCTTTCAATAACATCTTAGATGCTGCTGTCCTGTTTGTGGTGAGCATGTTGAGATTGTGGAGAGATTCACTTACCTTGGCAGTGATATGTCTCTGCTGGCTGAGTGTCAGAGGTCAATATATGTCGGTTGGGCCTGGGGAGTCATGGATTCATTAGGTAATGGGGTGTGGCACTGCCGGTACCTGTGCGGGAGGATGAAAGTCCGAGTCTTCAGGTCCTTGGTGCTTCCAGTCTTGCTCTATGGATGTGAGACTTGGACTCTGACCAAGGATCTGAGATGGAGACAATTCCCTTGGTACCAGGTCTCTTTTGGAGAATCCTTGGCTATCGCTGGTCAGACTTTGTGTCCAATGAGCGGTTGCTGAGAGAGACTCAAATGAGATTTGTTACCTGCATAGTCCATGAGCATCAGCTGCAGCTGTATGGACATGTAGCTTATTTTCCTGACGCTGATCCTGCTCACCAAATTCTCTCAGCGAGGGAGTCTCGTGAGTGGAGGAGGCCAATGGGCCGACCATGTGCCTCGTGGTTGCAGCAGGTTGATCGGCATCTCAAGGAGATGGGGGTGGGCCTTGCATTTGCCTGGGGGATGGCCAGACGGAGGCCCCTGGACTACCGGCAGAAAGTGGACGCAGCGACGCGCTGCACTGGCGCATGCTCCCATGCCTGACCTGACCTGATCTACAAAAAATACCACATAATGACAAGGTGTAAACATGTTTTTCGACGTTTTTACAAATTAATTAAAAATAAAAAGCTGAAATGTCTTGCATCAATAAATATTGAACCCCTTTGCTGTGACACTCCAAATTGAGTTCAGGTGCATCCAATTTCCTTCGATCATCCTTGAGATGAGTCTACAACTTGATTGGATCCCACCTGTGGCCAATTCAATTGATTTGACATTATTTAGAAAGAAACATACCTTTCTATGTAAGGGCCCACAGTTGACAGTGCATGTCAGAACAGAAACTCGACCATGAAGTCCAAGGAACTGTTTGTAGAACTCGGAGATGGAATTGTGAGAAGGTATCGATCTGGGGAAGGGTATAAAACAATGTATAGAGTGTTGAAAGTTCTCAAGAGTACAGTGAGCTCCATCATTAGGAAATGTAAAGAATATGGAACTATCCAGACTCTTCCTAGAGCTGGCCGTTTGACCAGACTGAGCAACCAGGCAAGAAGGACCTTGGTCAGGGAGGTGGCCAAGAACCCAATGACCACTCTGACAGAACTACAAAGTTCCTTGGCTGAGATGGGAGAACCTGCTGGAAGGACAACAATCTCTGCAGCACTTCACAAATCTAGACCTTATGGGAGAGTGGCCAGACAGAAACCACTCCTGAGAAAAGGCACACGACAGTATACCTGGAGTTTGCAAAAATGCACGTGAAAGACAGAGCATGAGGCAAAGGATTCTGTGGTTCATGAGATGAAAATTGAACTGTTTGGCCTGAATGCAAAGTGCTACATCTGGCGGAGACCTAGCACAGCTCATCACTCATCAAACACCATCCCTACCGTGAAGCACGGTGGTGGCAGCATCATGCTCTGGGGATGCTTTTCAATGGAAGGGACTGGGAGACTTGTAAGGATAGAGGGAACAATGAAAGGAGCCAAATACAGGCAAATACTTGAGAACCTGCTTCAGAGTGCCAAAGACCTTATACTGCGGCAAATATTTACGTTGCAACAGAACAATGACCCCAAGCATACAAGCAAAGCAACACTGGAATGGCTTCAGAACAAGAATGTGAAAGGCCTTGAGTGGCCCATCCAAAGCCCAGACTTGAGTGCCAATTAAAATCTGTGGAAAGACTTGAAGATTGCTGTTCATTAACCCTCCCCATCCAACTTGATACAAAGCTGATACAGACATCCCCAAGAAGACTCGAAGCTGCAGTCGCTGCCAAAGGCGCTTCCACAAAGTATTGACTCGGGGTTGAATACTTATCGACGCAAGACGTTTCAGATTTTCATTTTTAATTGATTTGTAAAAAATCTCTAAAAACATGTTTTCACTTTGTCATTAAGGGGTATTTTGTGTGGATTGGTGACGACGTTTTTAAATTTGATCCATTTTAAATTCAGGCTGAAACACAACAAAATGTGACAAAAGTCGAGGAGTGTGAATACTTTCTGAAGGCACTGTAGAGACTGAGTTATGGATCACCCTGTGGAAGTGAAAACAATTCAACTCATGACAAGTTTCTTTTCCTATCAATTTGTACAAAAGGTTTTGTGATTGCATTCGCAGTTTGTCCGAAATTGACGGACATGTGTCGAGATCATACGATAAAATCTGAGCCACTCGTGCTGATTGTGTGCAGTTCAGCGCTTCGCTGCCTCGACATAATCAGGTGCTGCCTCTTTGCGGTTATTTTGATATTAAGTTTTTGACCAATCTGATATGGATAGTGAAAGTGGAATGGTCTGTAACCACATATAGTTTGTGACCTCTGCTCACCTCCACTCATTTGTTCCCCTTCCCCCCCCCCCCCACCTGTAAAACAAACTTCTACATTATCTTCAATCACATTCTCCCCCTCCATGGCTTCAAAACAGCTGTTCACTACCATCTCAGATCATCCCCATTCCAAACCATGATCTTTTCTACCCTCATAAACCCCCTCCCAATGCCCATCTCTTTCCAAGTTTGCAGTTTTTCCTTCTTGACAATTTGCAGCTGTCCACGCCGTGTCCTCCCCTACCCCTTATTCTTCCCCACATCCCTTATCTCTCCAAGTCTCCCTTAAATTTTGTCCCTCAACCATGTGGTTTGTACGTTTCCCCCCTCTCTTCTACTGTTCCTTTCTGTTCTATTACGTCCTGATCCATTCTATGTTCTAACTCCAGCTCTATGAGCCTCGACATTGTGTAAAAAAAGAAATGGTCTGTCCCAAGCTTTCTCTTTCACTGTAATTCAGCTGTAGGATGGTGTGTATTACATGTATCATTAAAAATATGCAACATGTTTAACGTTAAAATAAAAATTCATAGATAAACACTCTCGGTATAACAAATTCTATTTCCACATGATTTTTAAAGCAATATATATATATATATATATATATATATATATATATATATATATATATATATATATATATATTTTTTTTTTTTTTTTTAAACGAATACTGTAGTCTCTCTTGACCGCCCCCTCAAAATGGCAAACTGTCAAAAACCTTTTTCATAGACAGGTGGAAAGAGGGATGAAGGAATAAAGTTGGATAGGTAATCTAGATCTAAGGAGGTGAACGAGTCTGTTGTCAGAAGAGCACACGTGGTCCAGCATTGATGTGGAGAAGTGGGAGAGAAAACCGGAAACGCAAGACCATTGTGAGAAAGCACAAAACGACGACAGACGACCGACCTACCTGCAGTGTGAGAGCAGCAGGTCTTGTGGTGTATGTCTTGCCACATGATGCCAGGAGCCATGTTCTCCACAGTACGTGGAGATCCAGCCAATAATTGGAAGCAATCCTCCACAGTCTTGCACACAAAAGCCTTGAATGTTGTGAGTAAGGTTTGACTTGTCCCTGCCAGGATGTCCACATGGTGCCAGCTTTTACATGCCAGTTTTAATACATGTTATGCTCACCTCAAACAAACGTGGAGTTTAACTCGAGAAACACTGGGCTGGTTGTAGAAATAGACCGCAGAGTTTGCCAAATGGTCCTTTTCCTTATGCGAGATTGTCAGGATGTTGCACATTTTATGAAACCCCATCTGTAATATGGCCATCCCGGCAAGCATTCACAAGTCTCATTGTTTCGCCTTTTTCAGGACCTTGGGAACGTTCAAGGAACAATGCAAGATCACAAAGTTATTTGCAAAGCATATAAAGGTATTTTTGTGACATTAATTGGTTTTCTTGTATAAACCTAAGGCAATTTTGGCATCTGCAATGCTGTTGTCTATCCCCCTTCCATTCAACTGATCCATTTCAACACCTTTTACAGATGGAAGAACAACAGAAAATTCTCTCTTCACGCACAGTTCATGTTGGTGTTGGAACTCCAGCAAGAATTACCGCCCTCATATTAAAAGGTACATTCTTTACCAGGCACAGTGCTGCCGTATGGTTCCCAACGTATATATGGAAAGCACCAAACCGTTCCTAATCTGGTGGGAGTGTGAAGGAATCTGTGTTTTGTAAAACCCAGCTTGTAATGGAGCTGCCACTCACACAAGGACGCACAGACAAATACACAAGACACAACACAGGACTGTTAGACGAGACAAACACAGCCACTGAGATTGGGGGGAGTGCAGTCATTACCCGGGGCACTGGGGGTACCAGCGACTTCACAACAATAACACCGCCTTTCTCATCGCACCCAGTGGGTCTTTTCCTAAGGAGGAATTTCGTCCTCCCCATGGATGCTGACTTGTAGGGATTGTCCGTACTCTTATCCTTTTAAATGCCGAGCGTCCAGCAAGAAAGCAGCATGTACCATTTTTTCGTCTTTGGTATGACTCAGACAGGATTTGAACCACCAACCTCCCAGACTCGGAGTGGATGCTCCAACCATTACACCATCAAGTGTTGAGAATTGCTTTCAATGATTTTAACCTGTTATATCCGTAGGATTTCTAAAAACATCCTCACTGAAATACGTGGTGATCGACTGGAATTGGCAGGATCAGAAGCTACGGCGACTGGTGGACATCCCAGAGGTAGCGCACCTGACACCTTTTTATTATTATTATTTGAAACTACAATGGGCCACGCAGTTCTTTCCAAATTTGGTGTCTTTTATCGAGGTCACACCACATTCACTGCAACCCTTTATTCAGGCAATTTCAAGTTTGATAAAGAATGAAAACCCTAGCATTGATCTCTTTCATTAAATACTCGTATCATTTTCTGCGAATAGCCACTCACTATGCGCTGGCGTGAACTGTATGCAGGAAGTGATAACCAACCAAGGACACAAACTTTATTCCCCTCTCCCCCACAGCTGAAGGTGGAACTGTTTGAACTCTTCCGAAGCTTTGTGATACCCCTGGTGCACGAGAATTCTACTTGTATAGCACTGTTCTGATTGGTTGTTTGTTCAACAAATTCCCTTGTACATGCAGTACTGTCATTTGATGTAAAGATAAATAATCGAGTCTGTGACCAACCTTTGATACTTTATTTATATGGTATTACACAACATTGCATTTTATAAGAATGTCAGTGAGAGCTTTGATATTTCGTCTCGTCCACATTCCCGCTTGAGAGTGGAACGTTTCCTGCAGACAGATGAGAGGAAATCTGATGTACAAAATATCGTAAATTATATGCTCAAATGAACTAAAGAGTTGATCATTTTAATCTTTATAATGAATGAAATATAAATATTCTTTCAAAGTGTTGAAACACCTTGTCTAAAAAATCCAACTGTTACAACATTTCTTCTCTCCATTCTCTTCATTTGCCTTCATTGCATCCCTCAAGAAATGTCTTTAATCGCATTTCTGACCTAAAAAAATTTAAAACCCCAGTTTGCTATGCTTGTTCGCTTTCCATCAACCATTCGTTTTTTCCAAGTTCAGTGCCAATTCACCTCTCTCACCCCTCCCTCTCAAAGCCACCATCACAATCTTTCTCTTCCAAGCTTCTCTCTCACGGTTATTAAAAACTCCCCTCTCACCTTTCTCCCTAAACTCTCCCCTCACTCACCCTTTTCAAAGTGCCCCCCCCCTCATCCACAAACCTTCCTCCTTCCCCTGCCCTCTCTCCTCCATCTCATCACTCAACCTCCTCAAATCCTCAACTGCCTTCTGCATCCTCTCTTATTACTCCCCACTGTACCTCAACCCAGCACCACAGAAGCCTTTTCTCCTCCTCAACCAGCTCACTCCCCGAGCTCTTCTGCAATCCCCCACACTCTTTCAACAACTCTCCTTACCTCCCCCCTCCTCCCTTGTCCTACCCTCCCCTCACCTCCCCTGCACCCAAATCCTCCTCCCCTCCCTCTTCATTAACAGTGTGGACCTCAAATATCCAGGGCCTTTACTCAAACCTGACAGATCTTTCCATACAGGTTGCTACTGACAAACCAGACATAATCTGCCTAACAGAAACTTTCCTTCCTCAAGACATCAATGACTCCCGAGTATCTCAACCTGGTTACTTCCTCCTCCGGTTTGACAGACCTGAGCCTCGTCATGGTGGAGGAGTTGCTCTCTTCATTAAAGATTATATTCTTGCAAAAGACTCACTCTCCATGCACTGCCCTCACTCCCCCACACCCCCAGGAATACCTCTGGCTACAGCTTCCCTCCACTCCAACCTCATGTTTATATGTGTACTGTACCGTCCACCAAACAGTGATGACTCCATTTACACCTCACTATCCGAAAACATGGATCAACTTCTGTCTTCTCATCCGAACTCTCTCTTCCTCATATGTGGTGACCAATTACCATCACACCAGTTGGCGAGGTGTGGGTATCTCTCTCACCTGCCATGGCACTTCAGCAAAAGACTTCTGCGACTCAGTGGGACTGACTCAATCAGTCAACTTCCTTACCCGGATCTCAACCAATGGTACTCCATCTCTTCTGGATCGAATTTTGACAAATTTCCCTGAAATATCTGCTGCTCTTACTCCGCTCCAATCAGTTCTTCTGACCACGTGCTTGTCTAAGTGGACATCTCTCTGGTTATTATCAGAGAACCACCTCACCGACGTCGAGTCTGGCATTTCACTCAAGCCGACTGGTAGGGTCTCCGAGCAGCCATCAAACTTCTAGACTGCTCTCCCATCGCTACTTTCTCCAACATCACCTCATCCTCGGAATTCTTTCGAAGAAACTTGCTCTCTCTCCCTTTCTCTCTCTTTCTCTCATTTTCAGTTGTCCTACCCTTCCTCCCGCCCTTGGTTCACTGAAGCTTGTGGTGAGGCAGTTGTCCTGAAACAACTTGCCTTTGCCTCATGGAAAGCAAACCCAACTGAGGGTAATCTCAGTTCCTTCCACAAAGCTCTCGGAACAAGTGTGTGTCTACCCTCAGGAGAGCCAGAAAACATCTTTCTGATCTCAAGTCTGAACTTTTAAACCTCTCTCCCTCCTACAAATCCTGGTGGCATCGAACCAAATCTGTTTCTGGTGTATGTTCACCCTCCATCTCATCCCTTACCTCAAATGGCCGCACTGCTGATACCGCAAGTGAAAAGGCAGAATGCCTAAACTCAGTGTTTGCAACAAAATCTTGCCTCTGAAACCCATCGCTTTCTGTACCCACCTTACCCAGTCACACCCAACTGTCCCTGGACTCTGTGTCCTTTTCTCCTGACAAAGTGGAGAGCTTGCTGTCAAACCTCGACTCTGATTCTGCAACCGGTCCAGAGGGCATCAGCCCAAGTGTCCAAAAAAACCTGTTCTTCTGCTCTTGCTCACCCTTTCATTTGCTCAAGGCCATCTGCCATCTCCTTGGAAATCTGCAAACATTACTGCCCTGCATAAAAAGGTGCAAAAACAGATCCCTGCAACGATAGACCAATCAGCCTTCTCCCAATCAGCAGCAAGGTTATGGAATCCATCATTGCTTCAGATATTAAATCTTTCCTCTTCTCCAATGGCTTTATTTCCGATCATCAATTTGGTTTCAGACCAGGTCAGACCAGACCCTGGATATGCTGCTTCTGCTCTCCCAACAATGGATGGAGGTACTCGATGCCAGACATGAAATCAGAGCCATATCTCTCGACATATCACGTGCTTTTGACACAGTCTGGCACCCTGCCCTGCTCACCAAACCATCTTCCTATGGTATCCAAGGCCATCTCCACTCATGGCTCTCTGACTTCCTCCCCTGTCGCAGCCAACATGTTGCCCTAAATGGAGTTCTTTCATCGCCTCTTCCTGTCCAGGCTGGAGTTCCTCAAGGCAGTGTTCTGGGCCCTGTTCTTTTTCTGGTTTTCATCAATGATCTCTCCAACTCTGGAAAATCCTCTTTATGTCCTTGCTTATGACTCCACCCTCTGTCATCCTTCAGACCGAGCTTGTTCATTCTCTGCAGATCTGGACAAAATCACAAACTGGTCCAACACGTGGAACATGTCTTTCAATCCTGACAAATCTCACACTCTCACTTTGTCTCTCCGAAAGGACTGTTTAGAACCCCCATCTACTTTCTCAACAATCCTCTGGAAGAAGTCCTTTCATTCAAGCTTCTGGGTCTCACTATCTGCCATGACCTTTCCTGGGAAAGCCACATTTCTAACCTGGCTTCCAAAGCCAGTCGCCGACTGGGAATCCTCCTTCGTGCAAAGTCATTCCTCAGCCCACCTGACCTCCTGACCACATACAAAGCTTTCGTCCGCAGCATTATGGAGTACTGCTGTGGAAACCAAGGCATTTCGGATCATTGGTATCTCCCGCAATGAGGCTGAGCCTTTGGGGCTCTCACTCTCTCACTGCAGGCAGATCGGTGGTCTTTCTTCTACCATCTCCTCTCCAGTCCCCCCCCCCACCCCCCGCTCTGTCTGCGATATGTCCCCACCATATTTCAGCAGGGCACTAAAGGTCCGCATTAACCCCTTTTCTGGTAAAACTACCAAAATCACTGCTCACCTTCACTCTTTCATTCCTCTTTTTTCCTACCTTGGGAATAAACTCCCTCTCTCTTCAATTCCATTCTTCCTTTCAGACCTTCAAAACACCAGTTCACCACCACCTCATCCCCCCCACCCATCCAAAACCTCGATCTTTTCTTCCCCCGTTAATCCACCCCAAGCCCACCTCCTTCAAATTCCCTGCTTTCCTTCCTGAAAGTCCCTGTAATGTCCATCTTGTATACCCCGTGTTCCCCGTCCCATCCATCTCCCTTCCACAGATCTCCTCATGTCTCTGTTCCCCACTGTTTTCTCCTTCCCTCTCATGCCCCTCTTGCCTCATGCCCGCCTTGCTGTGCGTTTTGTGTTAGCTCTCATGAGAGCCTCGATAATGTATACAAAAAATAATAAAATAAAAAAAACATGGGCAAACAACCAGTCCATAAGATTTGTAATAATAGTGCAGGTTTTGATGGGCCTGATGGACCTAATGGCCTCCTCCTGCATTGAAGTTCCTTGGAAGGGAACACGTATTATATTATTATTTTTAGTTCCACCTTTCGTTTTGTTTTGTTTTTTGTTCATGTGCATGAGGTCACAAACTAATCCCAGTGTGTCTTGGCTTCTTGACAAATCGAGCTACCTCATTCTGTATGTCTGGTGTTGGCTTAATGGTTAGGGTGGTGGGCTTTGGATCCTCGGGTCCTGAGTTCAAATCCCGCTCAGCTGTTGAATTAATACCAGGTGGGGTTAACTCGGCCTGTCATCCTTCCGAGGTCGGCAAAATGAGTGCCAGCTTGCTGGTATATTGTGTCGGAGTGGCGACCCGTCCAGGATTGTGCCCAATAGCCAAGGAGACTGCTTAAGCAGCACCAACGCTCTGCACAGTATGGTCCCAATCTCCTCCGCCTCCTCTTCCTCATCATTCCATGAGGTACCAACACAGAGCTAAGGTGTAAAGTAGCACCAAGGTCAGCTCTATGTTGAGATGTGCAACAATTTGTTCAGGCTGCACAACCAAACCATGCCATCCCAAGAGCACTGAATAACCAGTTGTGGTGAAATGTTGAGAATAATCAATATGGTGAAAAGTTCCATCAATTCTCCCACCCTTCTTGTCTGCAGTGTGACGTGCTATTAGCTTGTGCTTAAGCATCGACTTGGATTCATCATCTCGGCATTAGTGGCCAAAACATCAGAATAAGATTGTACTCATGTAAAGGGCAGAACTCAAGAAATTAGAATTTGAGCTGATTATCAACTTATTTACTTTCATCATTTGATGAAAAACACAATGTACCGTGAAGCAGAAAATGCAGCCTATTAGAATTCCCAGTCATTTTTAGAGGCAGCCAAAGCTTTATTTGCACAGCCAATTGAAGACCAACAAACAAAGGCATCTTGTGTTTTTTCAACCAATCAGGATAAATACAAAAAGTAAATTTTCGGAGGCTCATGGAGGAGTTTATACAAACACTAAACAATGTACGCAAGTCAACATTACCCACCCACCAGATCTGTCCAAAAATGCCACACACTCCTTATTTTGTTAACGAGTGAAAAAGAAGCGTACCTTAAATGCTTTATCGATGACGCACACCTGATAGTCATGTAAAAGATGGTGAACCCATGTCCACAATATTGGCCTGGAAGGTGTGGTGCTTCATGATTTGGTACTTTTTCATCATCTCAGCAGATGTTGGAGGTTTTACTCGTTTGCATTTGGTTCTCGAGGAAGAGAAAACACGTTCCCAATCTCTGATCTTGTGCTGCAGGGTTGTCTAAAAAATGCTATTTTGCTGCAGCCCGACAGATACACAGATGCCAACCCTCCCGATTTCATCGGGAGGCTTCCGAAAATTCACCCAAACTCCCGCCCTTACGATCACTATCCTTATCCTCCCGAAATTTTGATATTTTTGCACTGTTCACTAATCAGAATGTACTAGTATGAGAATTGAATGAAAAGCATCGTCTGCTACGTATAGCATGTGGTAACTCCATAACGTTCGCTGCTACCAAATTGTACGTAAAAAATTGCAAATTCAAATGAGGAGCAGCGAAACATTGGGTCTGGATCTCGCTTATGCGATCATGCACTGAGATTTAGTGCATGCGGTATGTGTGCAATACAGTGCATGCGGTATGTATGCACAGTGTATATGCATGCGATACGCTCACTGCATGCAGCTGGGCCCCGTACCAGCCCGGCGGTCGCGACCACCGTGCGGTGTTTAACAGCCGCTAGAGTTCTACGAGTCGCGCTGCAGCTGTGGAACATCGACTTCGAAGTTACCGATGCTTCAAGCCCTCGATGTTGATTACGAAATGGCAGAAAAGAAGCTTACGAAGACCAAGAAATGGTCTCAGAAGTACAAGACCGAATACAGTCTCCAATACCCGTGTATTCGAAAGTCTGAAAGAGGAATTCATCATGCGTATTGTACAGTATGCAGCGTTGATATTTCAGTTGAGCACGGAGGTCGCGATGATATTCGGAAGCACGTTGGAAGCAAACGGCACACAGACATTGCAAAGGAGAGATCTTCGAGCACGAGTACCGGTACACTTCTGAATTATTTCACCAAACAAGGGACAAGCGAGGAAGAGGATGTTACCCGAGCGGAACTTCTCTTTAGTGGATTTATTGTGGAACATAACTTGCCCATATCAGTCTCAGATCATGCTGGACCTCTATTTCAAAAGATGTTTCCAGATTCAAAAGTTGCTTCAAAGTATGGATGTGCAAGAACAAAAACTTCAGCAATAATTGGTGAGTTGTCAAATGTTACTGCTTCATCTATTGCCGATATTGCTAGACTAACTCCATTTAGCCTAGCTACAGACGGTAGCAATGACAGTGGTGAGGCCCAGCTATATCCTGTCCTGATTTCGTACTATGACAACAGTGCTGGGATTGTGAAGCAAGGTTTGCTAAGTTTGCCTGCGTGCAAACAAGATTCCACTGGAGAAAACATTTTCAAACTGCTTGATCATGAGTTCAGTGACAGGAAAATTCCGTGGGGAAATTGTGTTTCCTTTTGTGCTGATAATGCCTCTGTCATGGTGGGCAAGCACAAAGGAGTCGCTGCTTATATCCACAAACAAAATCCAGAGTGCTACATCATGGGATGCCCTTGCCATATGATGCACAATACGGCCAAGAAGGCGGCTCAGGCCTTACCCATTGAATTAGATGACTTTCTCATCGATATTTACTACTACTTGGACAAAAGTAGTAAACGCGTCAAAGGAGTGAAAGCACTGCAAGAACTCTGTGATGCCCCGACACACAAGATTCTGAAGCATGTCGCAACAAGGTGGCTGTCCCTTGGTCAGTGCCTAGACAGGCTGATTGAACAGTGGGAGCCACTTCGCCTCTTCTTCAAAGAAGAAGTACGAAGAAAAATGGAACCAACTGTAGCCAAGACTCTAACAACGAGCAAGAAGGACGGCACTGTATCTACTGCCAGTACTGGCACTGCAGGATCAAGCACTAGTGGAGCAGCATTCACCACTACCACTGCAGTATCTGCTGCGAAGAAGACAGCAGGGACAGCACCAAAACCAATGCTGAGAGCAGGTAGCATCACCGGCCCTTCATCACGTTCATCTACAAAGCAGATCCCTTCAGAGTCGAGAAAGACTGTGATAGTCCCATCTACAGGCAAAGAAGGACCCAAGTTAAGTTCTGCTTTTGCCAAATCACTTGATAGAAGCTCAGCAAAACCTTCGAATCAGAGGTCTTCTTCCTTGGCTGCACCTACCTCAAGCTCTCTCCTCAAACGTAAAATTGGATCTGGTACTACGAGTCTGACCTCTTCTGCTGGCAGTAAACGCAAGTGTGATCGCCCTGCGGCTAAGTGTACTACGAGTTCTACAACTAAAAGCGCATCTTCCTCAAACACTGTGCAGGAATCTAGAGAAAAACGTGTCAACAGGATGTTCTTGTCTCCACAAACAAAACTCTATTGTTTCTTCCTTTGATATGCTAACAAGCTTTTTGAGAAGGGGAATCTTCTGCTCCAAAGAGACGAACCCTGTATTCATCTCCTGCACGGAGAATTGAATGGTCTTCTGAAAGATATCTTCGTACGGTTTTTGAAACCATCGGTGTCATCGGTTGCTCTGGTAAATGTACCCTTCTCTGACAGAAATCATCAGAAGAATGATGAGGACCTCATGATTGGGAACGATGCCAAACTGTATATAAGGGAACAAAGGAGTCTCAAGAAATCCACCTTCACTCTGAGTGAGTCAGACATCCAAGGTTTCTTCAGTGCAGTTCGCTCATATTATGTGAAAGCCTGCAATTACATCTTCAAAACCTGGCCGCTAGATGATGAATTAGCCAAGCATGCTCAGGTGCTGGATGTTAAGCTACACCAAGAAGTGGGGTTTGACTATGTGGAGTTTTTCATCAAGAAATTCCCCTGTCTGTTCAGTGGCGGTGATAGTGACATAGACAGTCTTGAGAGTGAATTCGCTCACTACCAGGCAGACGCCTCCATAGCTACAATTGCTACTGAGACAGTGAGAGTGGATGAGCAGTGGCATCAGATTTCACAGCTCACAGATCCCTGCACTGGTGCCAAGAAGTATCCTAATTTGAGCAAAGTGATGAAGGGAATCTTGGTCATTCCTCATTCGAACGCATCATGTGAGCGGGCACTCAGTCTTGTACGGAAGAATCATACTGAATTTCGTCCCAATTTGAGTGTCAAAACCCTGGAAGCTCTCTTAATTGAAAAACTAGCTCATAGCACCCCTTGCTACCAGAGAGAATACAGCAAAGACATAATCAGAAGGGCTAAAAGAGCCACACAGCTGTCACTCAGCAAAGCTGCCATGGAAAAAGCAAGCAGCAGTAGTACCAGCCAGTAAGGTAAGAAAAATATTGCTTCTTTTGTGCTTTTTGTTAATCTTTGATTGTCCCCTAACTTACTAATATTAACATACATGTAACATTAAAAAGTGCACAATTTTCCCCTTTTTTTGTTCAAAAAGTGGGAATTCTTAACATGTTAAATGTTAAATGTTAACATGTTAAATGCCCAAAATAGGGCTCAGAGGGCACTAGAGAGCGTCTAGAACCCCAGAGCTTCCAGGGCCCTAAGGCGGGCCCTGGACCCCGCCGCAAGGGTCGAGCGCTCCGCGCTCGAGATGTGCGCTTAGCGCACATTATTTGGTGTCGGTTGCAAATCCTCCCTAATTCTGATTTCCAAAAGTTGGCATCTCTGCAGATATTCAAACCAAAAGGCTACAGTGGTGGCCTATTGATGAGCAGACTGAGATTATAGATGTTGTGCATTCAAATGCCCACTTCTTTCATATGCAGCATATGGCTGCATGTAGCATTATTTGCTGGAAAAAGCGGGAAGGGGGGGGGGGTGCAGAGAGGGTGCAGCTGTGCCATTGATACAATGCCCCCCTGTAGGGTGTGTAACAAAGCAATTCGATTTTGACAAGGTAACAAGAACAATCCAATTCGATTTTGGTCAAGGTACAGATGCAAATCCAGCCCATCAGTGGGATACAAAACATAAACTGCTCAGCCTGGTGGAGGTATGCATTCTACCATGTGCCGTTCTAGTTACCTCCGCCACGGAAGGTGAAGGGGGTTATGTTTTCACCCCTCTCTGTCTGTCTGTGTGCAGGATATCTCAAAAAGTTGTGGACCGATTCAGATGAAACTTAGTGGGCACGTTGGGTGCGTGATCACGATGAATTGATTCGATTTTGGTGACTATCCGAATCTGGATCTGGATATGAATGTTATTTAATTTTTCAAATGATTCTTCACCATTGAGAGATCGGGCTAAAAACAATTATATAGCATGTTATTTCAAAAATGTATTGCGCCTGATCTGCAGTGGATGAGATACAATAGGCTGGTCAAGTCAAGTCATACTTAACGTTTTCATTGGGCAATTCTGGGGAAACAAATAGTTTGAGGAACATGGAAAAAGTTGAATATGCAGCACAAGTGCATTGTTTACACACCAATCGTACATGCAACGTTTGGAAACAAATATTCTCATGGAAATGACAAAGAAACAACTCACCAGGAGGTGCCACAAAATATTCCTCCAACGATTTCGAAGCGTTGGCCAGTATCTTTTCTTTGATGCTTCCTTGTGTCACGTGGTCATCACGGAGAGGTGCGAACCTGTTGAGATTTTTATCATGCCAATTGGAATACACCTGCTGCTAAATACAAATACCTGCTTTTGAGTATCAGTGGCCACTTGTTTTGAATGCACAGCATAAATAAGCCGGTGGCCAAAACCAAGTTTTAATCCAGGATAATACAGTAATAAGCAAATACAAGCAATTCACAGCCTGGTGTTGGCTTCGTGGTTCGGGTGGCTGACTTAGGATTAGGGTGGCTGGCTTAAGATCCGAGGGCCCTGAGTTCAAGCCCTGTTAGCTGATGAATTAACACCAGGGGTGGGTTGACTCAGCCTGTCATCCTTTTGAGGTCGGTGAAATGAGTATCAGTGTACTAGTATAGGGGCACAGCATCAGCGGCACAATCATGCTTCCAAGAAATGACAGCTAACCGGCAGCTAAGCTGCCAAACTCAAGAACATTTATAACAGCGATTCACAATTCTTATTTGCTAACTTCTGTATAAGTGTAAAGGAAAAGACTGCCCAAAAGTATGTTGGGCATGTTAAGTGTTTTATTTATTTATTTATTTTACCCAGTATGATGGAAACCATCAAAATTTCTCCGCCAACACTGTTGGATAAAGATTTTTCAGTTGTTTGAGCACACAAGTGTTCCTTCAGTTCAATCAACCGTTTTCAAACCGCAAAGCTATGGAATTGTTTTTGGAGCATATTGCCAACACCAAGTAGGTAGGGGGTCAAGGGTCGAGGAAGGTTGTTTTTTTGAGAGGGTGACATTAATTAAGTTTTTTTGGGGGGTTTTTTGTGCCGGTAACCTAAAACCTTCATCAGGACTTCCAGTTTGAATTGATGAAAAACGTTACAATGTTAGAATCATTCAAGCCAACAACCACATGTACATTTGAAGTTTCACTTCGAAGCTGATCACTTATGACATCAGCATGCCACTAGGTGGCCATGTAACACCATGGACGTTTGAGTGTAAATCTGGATTGATATGTCTCTACCTAACCACCATGACGGCTGGCCGGATGGCCTACCCAAGAGGTATGCACACTCACCTCTAAGCTCTTTAGCCTGGGTTGGAATCCCGACCCAGCTATAAACTGTCGTCCTGGTGTTTCTCAGGCAGGGTGATTCATCAATGTACGTATCGTCCCTCGGATGGACGTTACATGGGCGTCTCATCTGCCGGCATTAGTTGGTGGATGTTAACGATCTCATGGTGTACTTTGTGAACAGTAGGTTAGCTATTGCCGGCAACATGAACAAATTACAAATTCCTGCCCGAATGACTGCTGGGGAAGGCAATGGCGAACTACCCAGCATGACCCTTGCTAAGAAACTGCTTCTGTAGCACCGACGCTCCATAACAGAGGATGGTACATCAGAATCAGAACTACTAAAAAACAAAGTGTCCACGGCATCTTGCACAGTATTTAGAGAAAAATGCCCTGCTTGATATTTAGAGGAAGAATCAAAATAGTACAATGTGGTAATTCACCGTGAATAAAGGAAAAAAACAAAACAGGATGATACAGTAAGAGGCTGATCAAGGGTCAAAGGTAAGCATGCATGGGACATCGGAAAGTTAATAAATGACTCATAATAGTCCAAGACACCCCCAATGCTTTTTTTTTTGTATATCTCAACACAATTATTATTAAGACTATCTAAATATATATATCTTTATATATGCATGGTCTCATACTAAATTCTGAGGTGTATCTTGGACCAAATTGTGAAAATATTTTGTTAAAAGAACATTTTGAATGCCCCACAGCCCGAAAACAAACAAGAAAGGGTCATGACGTTCATACGTACCCCTCTTCAAACAAAGAGTCCAGCGGTTCTACACCTGTCGTATCAACTGACTGAAGCTGTTCAGCAAATTTGACTGCTTGCTTCAATCGCTCTACCCCTTCCGCTGTCGCAAAAGCCACCAAAGACAAACGTTCCAAATGTTCCACCATTGCGGGTTCAATCGAAGGCTCCTGTGGAGCCATAATGAGTGATTAGACGACGTCAAAAGCTTTTGAAGGTCTGCGAGTACTCGCTCACCGAGTACTCAAATTCGGAGAATCAAACAGGCTGGGATGGTTATGGGGTTTACCTTGCACGTGTGAGAAAGTGAATCCATACTCCATGTTGGTTTTGGTGGAACCTGAAAGTAAAAGTTGGAAAACTCCACATGTTTCATGCAAATTTAGTCAAAAACGTTTAAGCTGATCATCTTCTTATATAACCTCTCCCCAAACCACTCTTTTCCTGAGTTTTGTTTCACAATACCTTGAGACGATGGATGTACCCATGACACTTGATTAAGCCTTCTCGATACGATAGGCTTATATCTGTTGTGGTATTTGTTTCTCCAATTAGTGCCCCCCCCCCAATTTTTAATAGTACCCCACAGTTTCTTTCTTAGACCCCTTGGATTACTCAACCAACATTTAGGTTTTTTGTGGGTTTTTTATTTGTTTTTAGCTCGCCTGTTCGAAGAACAGAGAGCTATAGTGATACCCCCGGCGTGAGCATCAGCGTGAGCGTGAAAATGTTAAAGTTTTTGGTGCAAGTTATTTAGAAGCTTTCCATTCATTTAATATGTGTACTAGGATGCTGATATTTGGCATGGAGGTTCCTTTTGGGTATACGATTGGTGTAGTGAAGTTGAAATTAACAAATGATTTTAAATTTTTTTCGCTCGCCTGTTTGAAGAACAGAGAGCTATAGCGATACCCCCGACGTGAGCGTCAGCGTGAGCGTGAGCGTGAAAATGTTAAAGTTTTTGGTGCAAGTTATTTCCTT
>NC_140964.1:109767910-109787910 GCF_056783735.1 Eptatretus burgeri | reverse complement strand
TGTGGCCACGCTGTACAACTAGAAGGGCACTCGGTAGAGAAGGTATACCTCCACCAGGCTGAACAGTTTACGTTTTGTATCTCGTCGAGAGGTCGGATCTGGATTCAAACCTGAACCAAAATCGAATCGCCTTCTTCTTGTTACCTCACCCACAATGTTGTGCATAAACTCGTCCCCAACTTTTATAAATTCCTGGACTCATCACTCAATGGTGAAGAATCACTTGAAAAAAATATACTTTCTGGAATTTTACCAAAATCTAATCATTTCATCCTCGTCACACACCCAAACTATCCATCAAATTACAACCAAATCCGCCCACAACGATTTGAGAAAGACAAACAGCTCGGTTAAAACAAAATCATTCCACGTCCGGTGATGGAGGCAAAGTTTGGGAGGTAATAAGAGAGGTAATAATGGAGATCATCATGGAGGTAATCATGGAGATAATAATGGAGGTAATAATGGAGATAATCATGGAGGTAATAATGGAGGTAATAATGGAGATCATCATGGAGGTAATCATGGAGATAATAATGGAGATCATCATGGAGGTAATCATGGAGATAATAATGGAGGTAATAATGGAGATAATAATGGACGTCATAATGGAGATAATAATGGAGGTCATAATGGAGGTAATAATGGAGATAATAATGGAGGTCATAATGGAGATAATAATGGAGGTCATAATGGAGATAATAATGGAGGTAATAATGGAGATAATAATGGAGGTCATAATGGAGATAATAAGAGATAATAATGGAGGTAATCATGGAGATAATAACAGAGGTAATAATGGAGATCATAATGGAGGTAATAACGGAGATAATAATGGAGATAATCATGGAGGTCATAATGGAGATAATAATGGAGGTCATAACGGATATAATAATGGAGGTAATAATGGAGATAATAATGGAGATAATAATGGACGTCATAATGGAGATAATAATGGAGGTAATAATGGAGATAATAATGGAGGTCATAATGGAGATAATAATGGAGGTAATAATGGAGGTCATAACAGAGGTAATAATGAAGGTCATAATGGAGATAATAATGGAGGCAATAATGGAGATAATAACGGAGGTAATAATGGAGGTAATAAATTAAGACAAAGGTTGGGCGTTTCCACAACCCGAAAACATAATCATCATTTGACTGTTCTGATTGAACCCCAATCCGTGAAACCTGAGAACGAGGCGTGACACGGTTCGAGATGTCTAATATTGAAGATCATGCGGTACCTCTTGAGCCGAAGCCATTATACAATCCCTCCCCATCACCGACATCCTTATGAGCCTGACCGAAGGAAAGGCTATCGTGTCTGTTTGTTTACCCCAACGGTTTTCAAACTTTCTTTTAGTGGCGACCCAATTTCAGAACCCCTCGACATCGCGCGACCCAAACGATTCAAAACCCAATTGATAATATATAAGATAAGATTTAATGTGACACAAGAACATTTACTGTTTGCTTTATTCACCATCATCATGTTTTCAGACGAGTAAACGGAGAATAGCCGACAGTATCCAAATAGTACAGTTGAATGTTTCAGAAGTTTAGTACGAATGACATTTAGATATATCAGTGAGAAGGATGAGTCTGTTTTTCAGAAACCAACTTCTCTATTCGTGGAGAAGTAGATGACAATGCCAGGATCATATCATGCTCCATTTCTAGGCGATTTCTGTACTTTGTTTTAATCACCACCATGGTGGAGAACGACTGCTCACAAAAGTATGATGAAGGATATGGCATGAGAACCTTAATGGTGCGCCGTGACAGGGTCGGGTACGACGGCAGCATTTTGCACCAGAATGTCGACAACGAATTCGTCCGCGCAAGAGCCTGCGCTCCTGAATCCTGCTGGAGCTGTACAAGCTCTTCCTGTGCTGTACCATCTTCATCAGCAATCGAGTCCAGTGAAGCCGTGAAAGGGTCCCGAACCACAGAAAAGGACTGCACATCCAGCTCAGGGAAATAGTGCTCGAACTGTTCAATGAGCGACCGAAGGTGACGTGCTATCTCCCCAGAAAGACTGTCGAGCTCAGTATCATCGTACTGATGTTAGATGCTCCACCAGACGGGGGAAAAGGCTGAAGCGCTTAACAGCTGCTTTGTCTGCCAGTAATTTTAGAGTCGCCAGAAATCCGCTCATTTTGTCGTGAAAAATCATGAGGTGGCGTCTTTGCCTTGGAGGGAGTGGTTGAGGACATTGAGACGTTCAAAGATGTCAACGAGATAGCACAGTTCTGACAGCCAAGAGTCCGACTCAAGCAACGCTACCCATGCCGTTTTCCCTTGTGTGCGTAGGAACTCCTTCAGTTCATCCTTGAGCTCGTAAGCGCGCAGGAGGTTTCCTTGAGATAACCATCTGACTTGAATGCAGAATAGTAAATTCTTATGGTCGGCGACCATCTCCTGGCAGAATAGCCTGAATAACCTAGTGTTGAAGGCGCTTGATTTGATGTGATTCACCATTTTTACGACTCATGAGAGAACTTGTGGCAAAGTACGAGAGGCGAGCGCTTCTCGGTGAATCATGCAGTGTACCATGGAGGTCAGAGGGGCCACCTCAAGCAATTTAGCCTTGAATCCAGAACCCACTCCTAGCATTGCTGGCACGCCATCTGTTATAGAACCGAACAACTTTCCGAAGTCCAGATCATGGTCAGGATAAAACTGCTCTACTTTCCCAAAAATGTCCTCACCTTTGGTGGTGGCCTCCAATGGTTTGATGAGCAGAGGCTCATCGACAAAGTTATCAGCCTTGATGAAGCGGACCGAGACGATGAGTTACGCGTACGATGCGATATCAGTGGACTCGTCCAACTGTATGGCGTGCCGCGGCGATTCCTTGATCTTCTGTACGACCTGAGCCGTTACGTCCAGATCTTCAATTCTGCATTGGATGGTGTTGTCAGAGAGGGGTATAACTGCCAGTTTCTTCGCCGCTTCCTCCCCAACCATCAGAGATACCATGTCCTTTGCACATGGCAGCACGAGGTCTTCCGCAATGAAGTGAGGCTTTTTAGTCTTGGCAACATGGAGCGACACTCGATACGAGGCCTCTAATGCCCGAGAATTGGTCTGATGGCATGTACCCTCTCTGTCAAGACCCGTATTCTTGAGTGCAAGAAGTTTCCTCTCAAAGAACGCTCTCTCCTTATCCTGATAAGGCACATGTTTTGTTGTCAAATGCCTCTGCAACTTATTTTGTTTCATTGACTCCATAGAAAGCACTTCGAAAAAAATCACACACTGAGGCCGCTGTGCCCCACAATTATCCACCACGTAGTAAAATCCAAGGTCCAGAAATTTTTCCTGGTAAGAACGTACTCGAGATTTGCTGGTGGCCAGTGCTGCCATTACAAATTACTAACCCTAACCCATTTCAAGTCCAATTGACTTCCAAGTTATGATCATGACCAAACTAAAGGCCCTGTCACACCTTTATGATTTAGCCAACGTATGCTGACGTGTGAAAAATTTGTCTAAAACGCTGGCACACGTCGAATACGTATGGGTAAGTTTTGTATACGTTAAGAGCACGCTGGCATACGTCGTAGTACGCTGAGCTGTTAGACAAATTTTCCATGCTTGAAATTTTTCGACGTATTCCAGCGTATTTTTCGACGTATGACTCGCACGCTCCGCATAATGCTGGCCATAAGTTGTAGGCACGTTACGCGATCGTTGACACACGTCGACACACGTTACTTGTAAGTTACTCATAAGTCGAAACACGTCGAGGTAATGTTTAGCGTACCCGAGACTTATTTCTAACCTATGAGTAACGTGTTGTCGGCACGTTACGCAATCGTTGACACACGTTACTCATAAGTCGAAACACATCAAGGTAATGGTTAGCGTCAGTGTTCGACTCCCTGGTTTTTATTTTTGGATTCGATATATATATATATATATATATATATATATATATATATATATATATATATATATATATATATATATATATATATATATATATATATATATATATATATATATATATGAGATATCCCTTATTGTCGGGTTTTCCGGCTGTCTGTCTGTATGTGTGTATCTGCAACGCGAGGCTCCACAGCACGAACCAGTGAACCGATTTCGATGAAACTTTGCCAACAGTTGCCATATGATCTGGGAATGTGCGCGTTTGAATTTCGTTGCCTAGCAACCACCCGTTGCTGTGCAGCGGCCGAAAAACCGCGTACAGTATTTTCAATACTTGTCCTTCAGTTTTGAATGTAGAGAAACGAGATTTCGGAAGTAAACACTTCGAGATATTTAGAAAATTTTACTTGAGCCGATTTTTGATTGAGGTTTTATTTTTCAAATGGTAGTCCTTCAAAAATTGGGTGTCTATTTGCCGTCATTTAAGGTGTGTATACAGTGTTTGTAAGGAACTACACCGTCTGTCCACCTTCGATCTCTCCTCCATCCAAACGTTATTGACCAAAGTGAAAAGGATCCAAAATAAATGGAATCACCGGCATTTCTGTCTTTGTGGAGTTAAAATAATATTTTATTTATTTACCGAAAACGATCCCACGACCCACACACCACCTTCAATTATTTATTTATTTACCGAAAACTATTCCACGACCCACACCACCTCCAATTATTTATTTATTTACCAAAAACAATTCCCCACCCACACACCACCTCCAATTATTTATTTACCGAAAACGATCCCACGACCCACACACCACCTTCAATTATTTACCGAAAACAGTTCCACGACCTACACACCACCTTAAATTATTTATTTATTTACTGAAAACGATTCCACGACCCACACACCACCTCCCATTATTTATTTGACTGCAAATTCCACGACCCACACACCACCTCCCATTATTTATTTATTTACTGAAAACGATTCCACGACCCACACACCACCTCCAATTATTTATTATTTAAAGTGGGAGTGGCTTATGAAAAATATTGTGTGGCTCAGGAGGTGTGGTAAAACAAGAGCATTGGGAGAAGTTTATCAGGGTGTGTGTGTGTGTGTGTGTGTGTGTGTGTGTGTGTGTGTGTGTGTGTGTGTGTGTGTGTGTGTGTGTGTGTGTGTGTGTGTGTGTGTGTGTGTGTGTGTGTATCTGCAACGCGAGGCTCCACAGCACAAATCAGCAAACCGATTATTTTTCAAATGGTAGTCCTTCAAAAATAGGGTGTCTATTTACCGTCATTTTTTATGAGTGCCAGTTGGCAAAATACGCAATAGGAAAAATCTTGCCAGGCAGAGGAACAATTGCATGTGAACCAATACGTCTTGGCAATGAATCTTCATCGGTGGATCGGTCAGAATGAAAAGCATTGTATCCAACGCTTCGATCCTAGCGAATCCCTCGTCACCTACCGGCTTGTTTTATTTTTTCTTCGGTATGACGGTGATGTTACCACTTCGATTTCTAGTGCGGTTATAATAGAATCTATCTATAATTCCAGCAATCTCTGTGTGTCTGTCTGCCTGTCTGTCTGTATGTCTGTGACCGCAGTTTCTCGACGACCGCTGGTCCGATCGGATTGAAACTTGCCAGAAATATTGCCGGGGCCCCGTGGATGTGCCTTTGAGGTTTGATATCAATCGGACGAGCGGTTCCCAAGTTACCGCCATTTATCTGTCAACCAATGACAAGACACGGTGGTATGACATCACGAATGACGTCACAATTAATGTTTATTTATTAATTATTTTTTTTGCATGATTGACGGACGATCTGATTGAAACTTGCCAGGAATATTGTCGGGGCCCCACGGACGTACCTTTGAGGTTTGATATCAATCGGACGAGCGGTTCCCAAGTTACGGCCATTTATCTGTCGACCAATGACAAGACACGGTGCTATGACATCATGAATGATGTCACAATAAATGTTTTTTTTTTTTTTTTGCACGATTGACGGTCCGATCTGATTGAAACTTGCCAGGAATATTGCTGGGGACCCGCGGATGTGCCTTTTCAAGGTTTGATATTAATTGGATAAGCTGTTCCCAAGTTACGGCCATTTATATGTCAACCAATGACAAGACACGGTGCTATGACATCACGAATGACGTCACAATTGTTTTTTTTGCACGATTCACGGTCCGATCTGATTGAAACTTGCCAGGAATATTGCTGGGGACCCGCGGATGCGTCGTTTCAAGGTTTGATATTAAGGTTTGAGAGTGGGGCGAGAGAGGAGGGGGGAGAGAGGAGGGCAAGAGAGGGGGAGCAAGAGAGGGGAGGTGAGAGAGGGGGCGTCACAATTCAAGAGAGGGGAGAGAGAGGAGGGGGCGAGAGTGGGGGCGAGAGGAGGGGCAAGACTAAGGGGAGCGAGAGAGAGGGGTGTCACAATTCTTCTTCTTCGTTTGATAAGACATCACAATTGACGCTGGGGACCTGAGTATGTTTCCCAGGTGTTTCCCAAGTTATGGCCATTTATGATACAGTTGGTCCGATCTAATTGAAAAAATGCCCGAATCCAGTCGTCGATTACGAGAGCGAAGGAACGAAGATGCACATACTGGCACGCCTCACCCACGAGAGAGGGTACTGGCATGAGGGGAGAGAGGAGGGGCGAGAGAGGTGGGGGGAGGGGCGAGAGAGGTGGGGGAGGGGCGAGAGAGGTGGGGGAGGGGCGAGAGAGGTGGGGGAGGGGCGAGAGAGGTGGGGGAGGGGCGAGAGAGGTGGGGGAGGGGCGAGAGAGGTGGGGGGAGGGGCGAGAGAGGTGGGGGGAGGGGCGAGAGAGGTGGGGGGATGGGGTGAGAGGGCGGGGGTGAAAAAAATGCCCCAATCCAGTCGTCGTTTACGCACCTACAGGCACGCACCTACGGGCCCGCGTCCTACGGGCCCGCACAAGTATAATTAATAGGCTGCCGCTCAACGATTTAAATCATAACTGCACTAGATATCGAAGTGTCAACATCACCGTCATACCAAAGAAAAAAATAAAAATAAAAAATAAAACACCAGGGAGTCTGGATCACTGACGCTAACCATTACCTCGACGCATTTCGACTTATGAGTAACTTACAAGTAACGTGTGTCGACGCGTGTCAACGATCGCGTAACGTCCCTCCAACTTATGGCTAGCGTATGCGGAACGTGTGTCATACGCCGAATACATCGAGAAATTTTCAACATGCTGAAAATTTGTCAACGTACTCGGCGTACTACGACGTATGCTAGCGTGCTCTTAACGTATACAAAACTTACCCATAACGTATTTGATGTGTGCCAGTTTGGTTCGGCAAATTTTTCATACGTCGGCATACGCTGGCTAAAACATCAAGGTGTGACAGCGGCTTCACACTTCGATGTCTAGTGCGGTTATGATTTGAATCGTCGAGCCGCAGCCTATGAATAGCCTACGCCACGTGATCGTCGGCGATATGCTGCCGCGCTATGCATAGGTTGTGAACGCCGACAGCACGCTCAGCATTCGTTGGTATAAGTTATCCATATGCGATTGAAACGTTCTGTGTATGTTACTAATACGTTATGCATACGTCCAAAACTTTAAAAAAAGGACACTGATCTTAAATTTTGAATAAAATCCCTTGAATAGATAATTTTAACATCCTTTTTGTAGGACCTTTTCAATACAACTTTGGAAAGGATGAGCTGCTTTCTGACCAGTCCATACAAAGCAAACTGGATAAATCATCCATCAGATCAAACTGCAGGTTTCACTATACCAGATATTTTTTGTACACAGTCAAGGCTGGTGGAAGAGCGAGAAGTCAGAATGGATAAACAATACAACAGAACAAAAGGAACAGCAGAAAGAGAAGGGGGACCAACAGCATGGCCGAGGACCCAAATAGAGGGAGATGACATGAGAAACAAGGGATGTGGATAAGAATGAGGTGAAGGGGATGATGTATGCGGTGGACAAGATGAATACAGAAGCAAACTCCCAGGAAGGAACGAGAACCACACTCCTCAACATCAAAGATATATATCCAGCCACATTATTAATAAAGTCCTTTATACGAAAAAGAAGAAGAAAAAAAAAAGATGGCTGCCAAACAACATGACCAATGACATCATCAATTTTTCTCCCCACACAATTTGGCCCGAAATGACACTCAAATTTTCATACTGATCGGATAAAGCATTTGACGTATGCAATTATTAAGTCATAACGAAGCCACCTTTGACATAAAAAAAAATCACACTCGTTTCCGATGGGACCTGAGGTGCCAAGTTTCTTTTTTTTCCATGGAGTGGTTTTGGAGAAACAGAGGTCCAAAGTTTTTCCTATTTTCCAACATGGCTCCCATACCACATGACCTATGATGTCAAAATTATCATTAAAACATTCTCCATGAGTAGTCGCATCGAGGGTGAAAATTTAGTGTCAATTGGAGAAGCAGATGCAGAGAAAACAGAAATAATTAGCACGGACATACAGTGGGGAGAACAAGCATTTGATACACTGCCGATTTTGCAGGTTTTCCCACTTATAAAGCAGTTAGAGGTCTGTAATTTTTGTCATAGGTACACTTCAACTGTGAAAGACAGAATCTAAAACAAAAATCCTGAAAATCACATTGTATGGTTTTTAAATAATTAATTTGCATTTTATTGCATGAAATAAGTATTTGATCACCTACCAACCAGGAAGAATTCCAGCTCTCACAGACCTGTTAGTTTTGTCTTTAAGAAGCCCTCCCATTCTCCACTCATTACCTGTATTAACTGCACCTGTTTGAACTCGTTATCTGCATAAAAGACAGCTGTCCACACTCAATCAATCAGACTCTAACTTCTCCACAATGGGCAAGACCAGAGGGCTGTCTAAGGACATCAGGGACAAAATTGTAGACTTGCACAAGGCTGGGATGGGCTGCAGGACAATAGGCAAGCAGCTTGGTGAGAAGGCAACAACTGTTGGCGCAATTATTAGAAAATGGAAGAAGTTCAAGAAAACAGTCAATCTCCCTCGGTCTGGGGCTCCATGCAAGATCTCACCTCATGGAGCCTCAATGATCATGAGAAAGGTGAGGGATCAGCCCAGAACTACATGGCAGGACCTGGTCAATGACCTGAAGAGAGCTGGGACCACAGTATCAAAGAAAACCATAAGTAACACACTACGCCGTCATGGATTAAAATCCTGCAGCGCACGTAAGGTCCCTCTGCTCAAGCCAGTGCATGTCCAGGCCCATCTGAAGTTTGCCAATGACCATCTGGATGATCCAGAGGAGGAATGGGAGAAGGTCATGTGGTCTGATGAGACCAAAATAGAGGTTTTTGGTTTCAACTCCACTCGCCGTGTTTGGAGGAAGAAGAAGGATGAGTACAACCCCAAGAACACCATCCCAACCGTGAAGCATGGAGGTGGAAACGTCATTCTTTGGGGATGCTTTTCTGCAAAGGGGACAGGTCGACTGCACCGTATTGAGGGGAGGATGGGGCCATGTATCGCAAGATCTTGACCAACAACCTCCTTCCCTCAACAAGAGCATTGAAGATGGGGCGTGGCTGGGTCTTCCAGCATGACAATGACCCAAAACACACAACCAGGGCAACTAAGGAGTGGCTCCGTAAGAAGCATCTCAAGGTCCTAGAGTGGCTGAGCCAGTCTCCAGACCTGAACCCAATAGAAAATCTTTGGAGGGAGCTGAAAGTCTGTGTTGCGCAGCGACAGCCCCGAAACCTGAAGGATCTGGAGAAGAGCTGTATGGAAGAGTGGGCTAAAATCCCTGCTGCAGTCTGTGCAAACCTGGTTAAGAACTACAGGAAATATCTGATCTCTGCAATTGCAAACAAAGGTTTCTGTACCAAATATTAAGTTCTGTTTTTCTGATGTATCAAATACTTATTTCATGCAATAAAATGCAAATTAATTATTTTAAAATCATACAATGTGATTTTCAGGATTTTGGTGTTAGATTCCGTCTTTCACAGTTGAAGTGTACCTATGATAAAAATTACAGACCTCTACGTGCTTTGTAAGTAGGAAAACCTGCAAAATCGGCAGTGTATCAAATACTTGTTCTCCCCACTGTACGTACGTACGGGACAACTCGAAAATATAATTCCTCCGACAACTTCATCAGCAGAGGCATAAAAAGTCGAAACTTTGGGGGGGGGGGTGCTTTAACGGGAGTAGAAGAGATCATGGTTTTGGATGGGGGAGGGGGTAATCTGGGATGATGGTGAACAGATGTCTTGAAGACCTGGAGGGAGGAATGAAATTGAAAAGAATATGGAAGTTTGTTCCACAGGCAGGGTTAAAAAACAGGAGGAATGGATAAGTGGAGATGAGAAGTATTCCTGGGGTGAGGTAGTTTCACGAAAAGGGAGTTGAGGGTGGACCATGTGTACCCGGCAGATACCGAGGGTGGCAAAGCACGGAGAAGGCAGAGGGTGCAAGACCAGAAAGGAGGCAGAAGAGGACAGAGAACACTGACCTGCCTGCGATGGCAAAGTGATAGGCCCATAAATTCACATTAATCATGGGACAATCCAATGACCTTGAAGGCCTTGGTGTCCACGGCGTCAAGCTGAGCAATATGTGAGACAGGGACACCAATCCAGATGTTTCAAAAAAACACAAAAAAAAAACTTTATTAAAAAGATGTCAAACAACAGCAGAAGAAGCACAAAAATTAAAACAGCAACTATTCCTTGGTTTTATAATGGCTCTTCGCCATACCCGTTTGACCTCTTCCTCGATTTCTGGTTCCTCGGCGTTTTATACCCCTTCGGGAATGGGTCTGAAGCATGCCTCTCCCAGCAGGGAAACGCGTATTGTGGCCAAGAGGCTGCCAGTCCTGCTCATATTCCGCCGCTTGTTGTAGAGGGCGTTGCAACGAGTGCAGGGAAGCCGCCATCCCTTGCATGAGATCATTAGCTCTGAGCAGTCTGTGGTCTATGACTTCACGGAAACAGCGCCATTCCCTGAGCATGTTAATACGGTAGTGTTCATTTCTCTCGTGCTCCATGCGCACATGTCGTAGACATTCACTGGCAATCCGTGCAAGACCGGGAAGGTTACTGATGTTGCTATCTGCACTGCTATAGTGCTGTTGGCTTTGTTGCATTGAAGGCATATCATCAAATACCAAGGAAGAGGACCTCGGGGAGACCTCTTCGGCAGAGCCAATGTGGGCTGCACGTGCTGCACTCGGCGAAAATTCTGTGGCCTCGGCAGAGGTGGAAGGGTTTGCGTCGAAGTTAATGCCATTCGCTTCCTTTTGATCTACTGGAGTCACCTGTCTGACCATGCCAGAGAAATTGGACAAACTGTAATCCATTGTGTTACTTCCCTCCTGACTGTTTGGATGGTATGGTGGAGGAGGTCTAAACAATCCTGGAAAGATGAAACAAGGGATTGTGTCAATTTTCTGTCACCACTTTTATACATTCTCAAACATAGCGAGTGGAAAAGTATTTACCTTGTTGTGATTTTCGCAGTGCAGTACTGCCAGGGTCGACCTCGAAGGATTGATCGCTGGAACAAAAATTCTTAAACGGTATTGGTGGTGAAAAATCCACCAAGGATCGTTTATTCAGATCCCGTGGTTTAGAAAGTTCCACTGGCAGTGAAGTCTCGTCCCAATACTCTTGCTTGTTCATCAATTCTGGGCATCATGTGGTAAGGAGAAGGTGAGAAAAAAAAATAGGAAGCAAAGATCTCCCACTTCATCACCATCATCATCATCATCATCATCATCATCATCATCATCATCATCATCATTATCCTGTGCAACGCCCTGTACAGAGCGTTGTTGCTGCAGAAGCAGTTAACTGGCTACAATCCTGGCCGGGTCACCATGGGATTCAGCAAGTCAAAGCAAGAATTTCAAATTTGTTCTTGGTGCCGGCAATAGCTTGCCAACTCTTCGTAAAGGACACCGTGGGATCTTTAACGTCTAACCAATGAATGCTGGTAGACGGTTCACCCAGTTTAAAGTCCATCTGAGTGACGGCACACACACAGTGATGAATCACCCTGTATGTGAAACATTGGGATGACGGTTTATAGCTGGGCCGAGATTTGATCGCAGGCAAGACAGATCGAGGTGAGTGTGCATTCCCTTCGGCCATCCTATCAGCCCTCATCACCATTATAACATTTAAAAATAAAAATGATGCACATAAAAAGCTTAAAAAAACTCATCATCATCACGTCGTGAGATTCAGCACACCATTAGTCAAAAGACATAGACATGAGAGTTGCTGCCTTTCAAAACCACGATATGACGAATCAAAATCAACATCTGGCAGCAGGAAGTTTACATGCTACAGAACAGTGCACTGAATTTTTCTTGCAGAGATTTTGTTTGGCAAAATAATTCGATGAAATGAGGATTAGGTCCGTATTAATAGTTCTTTTTTTTCGGTAAAACTGTATCTCCAGTCAAGCCTATTTGCATTTCACGTTTTGCTATACGACCACGAACCGCATCCCTGCCAGTACATTAAAAGTATTCGCGGATGGAACAAAAGTAGTGAATCGGACTGCGGCACAACCTGGCTCTGTGCTTAGACAATGCTACTATCACTTTAATGGGCCCAATTATGCCCATTTTAATGTCAGGTTGACCAGGGAAAACTCTTTGCCCAAGGCTTTCATGAACCAGCTGACCAGGCCTGAAGTTGGAGTTGAGTCGGTTTGGGCAGGAATTTGGGCAGGGTGCTGGCGATAATTTGCTTACTTTTCATGACTTGTCAGGTCAGGTCAAATTAGATCTGTGACTTGCTACAGGTACCACATAAACCTGTACTAACCTGTTTCATGGTCGGGTTGTCAGCAACTAAAGCGTCTCCCCCACCATTTTTTTCTGGTGAGGACCGTGTATGATATGGACACCCAACAGGATTAAAAACAAAACCTGTCAAAAGGCAGAGGAGTCCTTGTGAACTAACAGCCATCCATATATAGCACCCAACTGTGTCTGCGGACGTCCTCCTGCAGTTGGGTTAATTTTTATTTGGAGGGTGGTGGCAAGATTTGCACTCCGGCCACCGTAAAGCACTTCATCCTGCAAAACATACTAAAAACAAAAATGAATCTGAAAACCCACTCCATGGGAGTACCTCCTGTGCTGCTGCCCTTCGCAGGGCAGCTCAACAGATGACGGGATTGGGGCAAAGCCTTCGGGACCCCCAATCTTTGACAGGAGGGAAACCACAGGGTAACATTCCAGGGTTAGATTGCGGTCGAGTGTGTCGGGGTGGAGCTGAGGTGACATCCACCAGACGGCGGTCTCCTTGGGTTAACCCGAGGCAGTCCCTTCAGGTGGGTGCCTGGAATGTCCTATCTCAAAGAGACGATGATCACCTGTCTGTTCTGAACTCAAGCGTTTGGACATCGGTATTGCAGCACTCTCTGAGGTTCGGAGACCGGATTGCGGCGAGATCATGGTGGGTGGTTACCCCTACTGTTGGTCTGGTCGCTCTGATGGTTACCATTCCCAAGGAGTTGCTGTAGCTGTGTCAAATAAGCTGACTCCAATGATAATTGAGGTAACACCAGTCAATGAGTGTATTATGAGACTAAGGATTCGTCACTCCTTCGGTGTCATTTCCCTGGTCTCTGTTTATGCTCCAACTGAGGCGAGTGATCTCACCGTGAAGGATGCATTCTATGCCATGCTCGAGTCTGTGGTTGATCAGTGCCCCAGGGGAGATACTCTTCAAGTCTTTGGGGATTTCATTGCATCGATTAGAACTGATAGGGATGGTTATGAGATGTGTATTTGCCCCCATAGGCCTGTAACTGTGAAGCAGAATAGCACCAAGTTCCTTGAGTTTGCAAGAAGTCATGGACTTGGGGTGGCTGGTTCATGGTTTCATCGCCAACAGGCTCATCCCTCGATTTTGCATTCCAACGCTGATGGTGTAGCAAAGGAGATTGACCATGTGCTCGTTGATGCTTGCTGGAGGATAATCCAGAACTGCAGGGTTTACCAGAGTGCGTAGTTTCTCACCACAGGCTTGTTGTAGCAACTCTGAAGTTGCAGCTTAAATCCAGGAGAATGATACCATCCCAACCTAGGCTAGTTGTTGGCAAGCTCAAGGATGACAGTGTAGCTGAGGAGTTTGCAAACAGGCTGAGTGGAGATTTTGAGGGGTCTGGTTGCTTTGAGGAATCCTGAAAAGTTGTGGAGTGCCTTCAAGCCCACCGTCCTTGATGTTGCCGATGGATGTCTTGGAACTCACTTTAGGGCGAAGAAGAATTTTGTCTCTCAAGGGACACTGGATACCATTGACCAGTCGCAGGGCCAGGCTGAATGGCAGAGCTGAGCTGTTCAGGGAGCTGAGGCATAAAACTTTACATGCGCTAAGGGTGGACAAGGAGGCCTATGTACGAGGAATCTGTGAGGGGGTAGAGCATCACCTGTGGTCAATTGATTCTCATCCTGCTTACAGGGGAATTCACACATTGCGTTCCTCTAATCAGTGTACTGCAGTCAGAGCAGAGGGTGGTGGGCTCTTGACAGAGGAGTCCAAAGTGAAGGCCTGCTGGGCCAGATATTTTGAGCAGCTGTACCAGGCTGATCCATCAGCGAGTTGGATGTCAGGGGTGTTACTCTCCCTCTTGCTGACCCTCCAATCAACTGTGGTCCACCTTCGTTTGTGGAAACAGATTGCGGTGAACCGGTTGAAATGGGGTAAAGCTCCTGGGATCTGTGGCATCCATGCTGAACTTCTCAAGGCTGGTGGAAATGCTGTACTCGTGTCGTTGCATGCAGTTCTGTGCTCTGCGTAGAACACAGGCATCATCCCAACTGACTGGAAGAGGGGCCTTGTTGTACCCCTCTGGAAAGGGAAAGATGATCGCCAAGACGACAACTCCCGAGGGATGACGCTGGTCTCAGTGCCAGGCAAGTTCTTGGCTTGGATAATTCCTGAGAAGGTTCGCCACCATCTGCTTGAGCACCAGCATCCAGAGCAGTCAGGCTTTACACCAAAGATGTCAACGATTGACCGTATCCTTGCTCTTCAGATCCTCACTGAATGCAGGTGAAAGTTTTGGCAGAGGCTGCTTGCAGCCTATGTTGATCTCTGTAAAGCATTTGATTCAGTGATGATTCAGATTCAGGATGCCATCTGCAAGATTCTTGGTCTTCGTGGGGTGCCACCAAAACTGATCCATCTGATGTCTGAACTATACTCTGGTAGTGAGAGTACTGTGAGATGTGGTGGTACCATCTATGACATATTTCCAGGTGTTACTGGAGTTTGTCAGGGGTGTGTACTGGCCCCCACACTTTTCAGCACTTGTATGGACTGGATTCTGGGGAGGATGTCAGAGAGATCAAGCTGCAATGTATCGTTGAGAATGTCAATATCTCTGACCTTGATTTTGCAGATGATACAGTCATCTTTGTTGAGACTTTAGATATCATTTTGGGGGCCCTCGAGGTGCTGAATGACGAGTCTGAGCCACTGGCATTACGGGTTTTCTGGGTTAAAATGAAGATCCAGTCTTTCAATGACGTCTTGGATGTTGCTGTTCTGTCTGTACCTGTTTGTGGTGAGGATGTTGATGTCACTGAGAGATTCACTTACCTTGGCAGTGATATTCATGTCTCTGCTGGCTGTGAGCCAGAGGTCAAAAGACGTCTGGGTTGGGCCTGGGGAGTCATGGATTTACTGGATTATGGGGTGTGGCGCTGCCGGTACCTGTGTGGGAGGACAAAAGTCTCAGTCTTCAGGTCCTTGGTGCTTCCAGTCTTGCTCTATGGATGTGAGACTTGGACTTTGACCAGGGATCTGATACAGAGACTTAATTCCTTTGGTACTTTGTGTCCAACGAGCGATTGTTGAGAGAGACGCAAATGAGATTTGTTACCTGCATAGTCCATGAGCATCAGCTGCGGCTGTATGGACATGTAGCTCATTTTCCTGACACTGATTCTGCTCACCAGATTCTCTCAGTGAGGGAGCCTCATGGATGGAGGAGGCCAATGGGTGGACGTGTCTTGTGGTTGCAGCAGATTGATCAACATCTCAAGGAGATGTGGATGTGCCAGGAATCTTCCTGGGGGATGGCCAGACGGAGGCCCTTGGAGTCCCTGGGGAAAGTGGACACAGCGACGCGCTGCTCTGGTGCATGCTCCCATACCTGACCTGACCTTCATGAAAACCTCCGTGGGATCATTTAACTTCCACCGACTAATGCTAGCAGATGAGACACCTGGCTCAACGTCTGTTGAGGAAAAAAAAATCTGTGCAAACAAAATCCAACATTTTATGGTGAGGTTGGATATCGATCCCACACTTGAGGGCTGAAATAGAGATTTCAGTCTTTTCATTCAACTAAAACTATCTTCTGCTTATTAAATATTGTTTATGGCTTGCATATACTTAAACTTTGTCTTATTACTTTGTTTTAATGTTTCTTGGTGATTGAAGTATAATCTTCCTGTTTTCTGAAAGATAAAAAAATTTCCTGTTAAATTTAGTAAATGTGGTAGAGGAAGATAAATACAATACTTCCTTTTTTTTCACAGCACCACTGTGACTGCTCAAGGCACTTTCCATTTCCAAACCCGAGGGAGGGTGAACTTCCCTTTACTGATGCCTGGAGGATAAAGTAAATAATTATGCTGTGTTGGAAATACTGCTGACTTGCAAAAATCCCATATTTGGTAAACGGACAAACTTCTCGTGACCCACACCCTCATTGTTTTCCTCTAATAATCACAAGATGTGCCTTGCTCAAGGATGATATGACTAGCTACTTCCCTATTTTAGGGTACAAAGACCCCGATGGGATAGAGTGGGGGGGGGGGGAGCAGCAGAGGAGTTTTGCGACATCAGGGGGTGTGTTGTGTGGGTTCCCGCTTCAGCATTGCTTGAATGGAACAGGTCCCTGTGGTTTCGTGCAGTTTGTTATATGTGGAATGACATTCTGTTCGGCTGGGACACAGAGTGATGATTGATGATTAAAAGCGATTATTAAACTGTTCTTGCCATCTTGTGGTGTGTGTGTGTGTGTGTGTGTGTGTGTGTGTGTGTGTGTGTGTGTGTGTGTGTGTGTGTGTGTGTGTGTGTGTGTGTGTGTGTGTGTGTGTGTGTGTGTGTGTGTGTGTGTGTGTGTGTGTGTGTGTGTGTGTGTGTGTGTGTGTGTGTGTGAAGGTACATTATCCTTGGTGTAATAAGCCTTTTTAGTTGTTGATGATTGTGTCTCTCCTAATTACAGCATTGTAATTTTGGGTTCGATCCCCATCTCCAACACCCATACATGGAGATACCACACACACACACACACACACACACACACACACACACACACACACACACACACACACACACACACACACACACACACACACACACACACACACACACACACACACACACACACACACACACACACACACACACACACACACACACGCACACACACACACACACGCACACGCTCTGTGTTGTCCTGTCTGGTGTTGTCACTGAATTATTACCTCAAACTATAGTGAAATCGTACCAAACTTATGGGCTGTGCCTTCTTCTCCTGTGGGTCATTCCGTGCCAACTCACCTAAATTTCAAAAACCTCCCCAGGTCACCTCAGATTTTGCTGGAAAAATTATTAAATGTAGATCTATATGGCTGTACCCACCATGCAAAAGATTAGCTTTCAATTCCTCATAGTTTAAAAAATATCTATCTCAAGAGACCTTTGAAATTTGGCCCTAAAAATGCCAAATGTGAAAAACGCATTTTTTTCCAACTTCAGTGGCTTATAATTAACCCCCGCCATCTTCGAAGATGGATGGAGGTTACTGTTTTCACCCGTTTCTGTTTGTTTGTTTGTTTGTTTGTTTGTTTGTGAACAGTATTATGGAAAAAATCCTCGACGGATTTCGACGAAACTTGGTGGGGGGGGGGGGTTAGGTATGGTCCAAGGATCATGCCATTAAATTTTGGACTTGGTCCCCCCCCCCCCAAAAAAAAAAATTTAGAGATAAAATTAAAAAAAAATTGCATTTCTACATGCTTTAAGTGATTTCCAACCCCCCCCAAAAAAATTGTTGTAGAAAAAAAAAATTTTTGCAACTTTATTTTTTCAACAAAAATTCGATGTTTTTTTTTGTTTTGTTTTTTTTGCATTTTTACATGTTTTAAGTGATTTCCAACCCTCCCCCCCAAAAAAAAATGTAGAAAAGAACTATAACTCCCAGCACTGTTGACATATTTAATGAATAAGATATAAGGTTCACTTGAGTGACCCAGCAGTATTGGCGGCGGAGGTTTTGCACTCTCCCGAGTGCTCCCCCTCTAGTTTTTTAACCTCCGCCATCTTCGAAGATGGATGGAGGTTACTGTTTTCACCCCTTTCTGTGTGTTTGTTTGTTTGTTTGTGAACAGTATTACGGAAAAACTCCTCGACGGATTTTGACGAAACTTGGTGGGGGGGGCTTAGGTATGGTCCAAGGATCATGCCATTAAATTTTGGATTTGGTCCCCCCCCCAAAAAAAAATTCAGAGAAAAAATGTTTTTTTTTTTGCATTTCTACATGTTTTGAGTGATTTCCAACCCCCCCCCCCCCAGAAAAAAATTGTTACCCCCCCCCAAAAAAAATTGTTTGAGAAATTTTTGGTTTTTTTGCATTTCTACACGTTTTAAGTGATTTCCAACTCCCCCCCCAAAAAATTGTTACCCCCCCCCCCAAAAAATTCGAGAAAATTTTTTTTTTTTGCATTTCTACATATTTTAAGTGATTTCCAACCCCCCCCCAAAAAAATTGTTACCCCCCCAAAATAATTTTTTTTTGCATTTCTACATGTTTTAAGTGATTTCCAACCCCACCCCAAAAAAAATTGTTGGAGAAAAAAAATTTTTGCAACTTTTTTTTTCAACAAAATTTTGATTTTTTTTTTTTTGCATTTTTACATGTTTTAAGTGATTTCCAACCCTCCCCCCCAAAAAAATGGAGAAAAGAACTACAACTCCCAGCACTGTTGACATCATATTTAATGAATAAGATACAAGGTTCACTTGAGTGACCCAGCAATATTGGCAGCGGAGGTTTTGCACTCTCCCGAGTGCTCCCCCTCTAGTTTTTTTTAATGGACTCCACGAGAAAGCTAATATTGCAAATATTTACTAATTGGCATCCAAATTTTTAAAGTATGGCATCAGATAGCCTCTGGGATGCATATTTCTCACTCTATAGGAAGCTAAAAATTGCTTTTGGCCAAAAACGGGCTAAAATAAGGTGAAACTTTAGTAGCCCTCCTGAAAATATGGAACAACTTAGAATTTTTTCCTCATAACACAGTGATTATAGGGTCATTATCTATCCATAGATACATTTTTGTTGGGATAATACAGTTACGTGATTAATTATAAACGTTTTACCATAAGCCCTTGCCTCCGAGGGCTCTAAAATGGACCAATTTTGTCCCCTGGTTTGACCATGTGGCTCGGGGTTTAGGATCTTAATTTTTTTTCCTTAAGATTGCGTCATATAAGATGTGTCAACTGACCAAATAATTTTATCTAACGCCCATGGCTTCATATTAAAATAAATTTTTATTTACATGCATGTTTTTTAAAATAATTATTCACTTTTTTAATATTCATGAGCTTATAAATGTGAAACTGAATACTCTCGCAAAGTGATACTGAAGATATTTATAAACTGGCATATGAAATTTAAGGGTCTGTTATCAGAATGCCTGATAAATGCATATGTTTCTATCTGTAGGAAGTTGAAAATGACACTTTGACCAAAAATGGTGAATATGCAGGGGGCATTAACTGAGGTTATGTAACAACTTAGATTATTCTTCTCATAAATTAATAATTATAAGTAAATTTTTTTATATTCAAAAATAAATTCTTGTAATGATAATCCAAACATATGCTTGGGTTTTAATTTGAAAAATATAAGGGTATGTTCTTTTGAACATACGAGTCCCCTCGGACCACCAGGTGGCGCCATGAATAGATACACAGCAGTAGGTGCTGCCGCGAGGCGAGTAGATGTTTAGCAGCGTCATCATGGTTGGCGTCTTGCAATATAATATAT
>NC_140964.1:109760410-109762910 GCF_056783735.1 Eptatretus burgeri | reverse complement strand
AGAGAGAGAGCGCATATATATATATATAGAGAGAATATAGCGGTTATATATATATATTATATTTTCAGCGCATATATATATATATATATATATATATAGAGAGACATATATATATATATATATATTTTACAGAGAGAGAGAGAGAGAGAGCGGAGACAGAGAGAGAGAGAGAGAGAGCGGAGAGAGAGAGAGAGACAGAGAGAGAGAGAGAGAGCGGAGACAGAGAGAGAGAGAGAGCGGAGACAGAGAGAGAGAGAGAGAGCGGAGACAGAGAGAGAGAGAGAGAGAGCGGAGACAGAGAGAGAGAGAGAGAGAGCGGAGACAGAGAGAGAGAGAGAGAGCGGAGACAGAGAGAGAGAGAGCGGAGACACAGAGAGCGGAGACACAGAGAGAGAGAGAGAGAGAGAGAGAGCGAAGACAGAGAGAGAGAGAGAGAGAGCGGAGACAGAGAGAGAGAGAGAGCGGAGACAGAGAGAGAGAGAGAGAGAGAGCGGAGACAGAGAGAGAGAGAGAGAGAGAGAGAGCGGAGACAGAGAGAGAGAGAGAGAGAGGAGAAAGAGAGAGAGAGAGAGAGAGCGGGGACAGAGTGAGAGAGAGAGAGAGAGAGAGAGCTAGTAGAGAGAGAGAGAGAGATACAGACAGAGAGACAGAGAGAGATAGAGACAGAGAGAGAGAGAGAGATAAGAGGAGACAGAGAGAGAGAGAGTTACAAGAGAGAGAGAGAGTATATAGAGATGTTTTAGACGTATATATATATATATATATATATATATTTTACACGCAGGCATATATTATATATATATATATATATATATATATATTACACAAGACATATATATTTTATATTATATATATATTTTATTAGCGGACAGACATATATATATATATATTTTACATTTACATATATATATATATATCTTACACGTTATATATATATATATTTATATCACATATATATATATTTTTATATATTATATACATATATATATATTTTATCACATATATATATATATTAATAAGTACATATATATATATATATTCTAGACATATATATATTTTATTAAAGTATACATATATATATTATTATCACATATATATATATATTCTTACACACATATATATATATTATATTTTATTAATATATATATATATATATTTTATTATCACATATATATATATTTTACACGTATATATATATATATATATATATATATACTTATAATATATATATATATATGAGACATATATATATATATTCATTCAGCATATATATATATATTTTATACGTATATATATATATATATTTTACACGTATATACATATATATATTCTTTTTACAGAGAGAGAGAGCGGATACAGAGAGATTTTAGACGGAGACAGATATATATATACATATTACCACAGAGAATTATATAGAGCCTATACATGTCATATATATAGAGCGGAGACAGACATATATATATTTTACAGAGAGAGAGAGAGAGCGGAGACAGAGAGAGAGAGAGAGCGGAGACAGAGAGAGAGAGAGCGGAGACAGAGAGAGAGAGAGCGGAGACAGAGAGAGAGAGAGCGGAGACAGAGAGAGAGAGAGCGGAGACAGAGAGAGAGAGAGCGGAGACAGAGAGAGAGAGAGCGGAGACAGAGAGAGAGAGAGCGGAGACAGAGAGAGAGAGAGCGGAGACAGAGAGAGAGAGAGAGCGGAGACAGAGAGAGAGAGAGCGGAGATATCCAGAGATATTGTCAGAGAGAGAGAGAGAGAGAGACAGAGAGAGAGAGAGCGGAGACAGAGAGAGAGAGAGCGGAGACAGAGAGAGAGAGAGAGAGAGAGACGCGGAGACAGAGACAGAGAGACCAGAGACAGAGACAGAGAGAGAGAGAGAGAGACAGAGACAGAGACAGAGACAGAGACAGAGAGATAGAGAGAGAGAGACAGATACAGAGACAGAGACAGAGACAGAGACAGAGACAGAGAGACAGAGACAGAGACAGAGACAGAGACAGAGACAGAGACAGAGACAGAGACAGAGACAGAGACAGAGACAGAGCAGAGACAGAGACAGAGACAGAGACAGAGACAGAGACAGAGACAGAGACAGAGACAGAGACAGAGGGGGCAGAGACAGAGACAGAGACAGAGACAGAGACAGAGAGAGAGAGAGAGAGAGAGAGAGACAGAGAGAGAGAGAGAGAGAGAGCTGAGACAGAGACAGAGACAGAGTCTACGGAGACAAAGACAGAGAGAGAGAGAGAGAGACAGAGACAGAGAGAGAGAGCGGAGACAGAGACAGAGAGAGAGAGCGGAGACAGAGACAGAGAGAGAGAGCGGAGACAGAGACAGAGAGAGAGAGCGGAGACAGAGACAGAGAGAGAGAGAGGAGACAGAGACAGAGAGAGAGAGAGAGAGAGAGCGGAGACAGAGAGAGAGAGAGAGAGAGCGGAGACAGAGAGAGAGAGAGAGAGCGGAGACAGAGAGAGAGAGAGAGCGGAGACAGAGAGAGAG
>NC_140964.1:109750410-109757910 GCF_056783735.1 Eptatretus burgeri | reverse complement strand
ATACGTATATATATATATATATTTTCACACGTATTATATATATATAGAAGGGTTTTATTAATGTATACATATATATCTTATATCACATATATATATATATATTTTACATTATCATATATATATTTTACATATATATATATATATAGAGAGAGAGATATTTTAGACTATATATATATATATATATATTATTTACACAGACAGAGAGAGAGAGAGAGCGGAGACATAGATACAGACATAGAGAGAGAGATACATTATATCTTGAGAAGAGAGACACGGCGGAGACCATATTATATATATATAGAGAGAGAGAGGCGGAGACAGAGAGTATATATATAGACATATATATATATATATAGCGAGACAGAGAGAGAGAGAGCGGAGACAGAGAGATATATATATATAGAGAGAGCGGAGACAGAGAGAGAGAGAGCGGATATATATATATACGGAGACAGAGAGAGAGCATAGCGGAGACAGAGAGAGAGAGAGAGAGAGAGATATAGACAGAGAGAGAGTTTTACGGGAGACAGAGACAGAGACAGAGAGGCGAGACCAGAGAGTTTTACAGAGACAGAGAGTAGCAGAGACAGATATATATAGCAGAGACAGAGACAGATATATAGACAGAGACAGATACGGAGACAGAGACATATATATAGACAGAGACAAGAGATATATACAGAGACAGTAGACAGAGACAGAGACAGAGACAGAGAGACTTATATATATATATATATTTTACACAGAGATATATATATATTTTACACAGAGACAGAGACAGAGACAGAGACAGAGACAGAGACAGAGACAGAGACAGGAGACAGAGAGATATATATATATATTTTAGACAGAGATATAGAGAGAGAGCGGAGACAGAGACAGAGAGAGATAGAGAGACAGAGAGACAGAGACAGATATAGACAGACAGAGACATATATAGAGAGCGGAGACAGACTATATATATATATATTCTTAGACAGAGCTGAACATATACAGATACAGAGACAGAGACATATAGATATATTCTTAGACAGAGACAGAGGCAGGAGACAGAGAGAGACAGAGACAGAGACAGATATATATTTTACAGAGACAGAGACAGAGAGAGATATATATACGGAGACAGAGAGAGAGAGAGAGAGCGGAGACAGAGAGAGAGAGAGAGAGCGGAGACAGAGAGAGAGAGAGAGCGGAGACAGAGAGAGAGAGAGCGGAGACAGAGAGAGAGAGAGCGGAGACAGAGAGAGAGAGCGGAGACAGAGAGAGAGAGCGGAGACAGAGAGAGAGAGCGGAGACAGAGAGAGAGAGCGGAGACAGAGAGAGAGAGAGAGCGGAGACAGAGAGAGAGAGAGCGGAGACAGAGAGAGAGAGAGCGGAGACAGAGAGAGAGAGCGGAGACAGAGAGAGAGAGCGGAGACAGAGAGAGAGAGCGGAGACAGAGAGAGAGAGCGGAGACAGAGAGAGAGAGCGGAGACAGAGAGAGAGAGCGGAGACAGAGAGAGAGAGCGGAGACAGAGAGAGAGAGAGCGGAGACAGAGAGAGAGAGCGGAGACAGAGAGAGAGAGCGGAGACAGAGAGAGAGAGCGGAGACAGAGAGAGAGCGGAGACAGAGAGAGAGAGCGGAGACAGAGAGAGAGAGAGCGGAGACAGAGAGAGAGAGAGAGCGGAGACAGACGTTAGAGAGAGAGAGAGAGATAGCTGACAGAGAGAGAGAGAGCGGAGACAGAGAGAGAGAGAGAGAGCGGAGACAGAGAGAGAGAGAGAGACAGAGAGAGAGAGAGAGAGAGCGAGGACAGAGAGAGAGAGAGAGAGAGCGGGAGACAGAGAGAGAGAGAGAGAGAGACAGAGAGAGAGAGAGAGAGACGGAGACAGAGAGAGAGAGAGAGAGAGAGAGAGAGACAGAGAGAGAGAGAGAGAGGAGAGCGGAGACAGAGAGAGAGAGAGAGATAGCGGAGACAGAGAGAGAGAGAGAGAGAGAGCGGAGACAGAGAGAGAGAGAGAGACGGAGACAGAGACAGAGATACAGAGACGGAGACAGAGAGAGAGAGAGAGAGACGGAGACAGAGAGAGAGAGAGAGAGAGAGATTACGGAGACAGAGAGAGAGAGAGAGAGAGAGAGAGAGACGGAGACAGAGACAGAGAGAGAGAGGCGGAGACATACAGAGAGAGAGAGAGCGACAGAGACAGAGAGAGAGAGAGCGGAGACAGAGAGAGAGAGAGAGCGGAGACAGAGAGAGAGAGATATTATAGAGACAGAGAGAGAGAGATAGACAGAGACAGAGAGAGAGAGAGAGAGTCTACATATATATATATATATATACGGAGACAGAGAGAGAGAGAGAGAGAGCGGAGACATACTGTTATATATATATATATTTTATACGTACATATATATATATATGAGAGAGCGGAGACACAGAGAGAGAGAGAGAGAGCGGAATATAGTTTTACTATATATATAGGTCTTAGATATATATATATTTTAAGACAGAGAGACAGACAGAGAGCGGAGACAGAGAGAGAGAGAGAGCGGAGACAGAGAGAGAGAGAGAGCGGAGACAGAGAGAGAGAGAGAGAGCGGAGACAGAGAGAGAGAGAGAGCGGAGACAGAGAGAGAGAGAGAGCGGAGACAGAGAGAGAGAGAGAGCGGAGACAGAGAGAGAGAGAGAGAGCGGAGACAGAGAGAGAGAGAGAGAGCGGAGACAGAGAGAGAGAGAGAGAGAGCGGAGACAGAGAGAGAGAGAGAGAGCGGAGACAGAGAGAGAGAGAGAGAGCGGAGACACAGAGAGAGAGAGAGAGAGAGAGAGCGGAGACACAGAGAGAGAGAGAGAGCGGAGACAGAGAGAGAGAGAGAGCGGAGACAGAGAGAGAGAGAGGAGACAGAGAGAGAGAGAGAGAGAGCGGAGACAGAGAGAGAGAGAGAGAGAGAGCGGAGACAGAGAGAGAGAGAGAGAGAGAGAGCGGAGACAGAGAGAGAGAGAGAGAGAGAGAGAGATATAGAGCGGAGACAGAGAGAGAGAGAGAGAGAGACACAGAGAGAGAGAGAGAGAGAGAGAGAGAGAGAGAGAGAGAGAGAGAGAGAGAGAGAGAGAGAGAGAGGAGACAGAGAGAGAGAGAGCGGAGACAGAGAGAGAGAGAGAGAGAGAGATAGAGACAGAGAGAGAGAGAGAGCGGAGACAGAGAGAGAGAGAGACGGAGACAGAGAGAGAGAGAGAGACATTGCATATATATATTTTACACGTTATATATAGTTATACGGAGACTTCACACGTATATAGAGAGAGACAGAGAGACAGAGAAGGCGGATATACATATATATATATTTTATTACTGGAGCACATATATATATATTTTATTAATACATATAGAGAGAGAGCGGAGACAGTATATATATAGCATATTTTATTAATCACAGCATATATACATATATCTTTTTGGCATATCAGCTATATTATATTAGCATACCTTTATATATAGCATATTAGACATATTGTTATATATATACATATAGACTTATTGGTCTATATATATATATTACTATACATATATTTTATATATATACATATATATGTTTTATCACATATATATATCTTTTACACATCACATATTTTATACGTTATATATATATATATATATTCTTATACGTTATATATATATATATATTTACACACATTATATATATATATATTTTATTACATATATATATATATATATTTTACACGTACATATATATATATATTTTTACACAGTATATATATATATATTTTATTATTACATATATATATATATTTTATACTTTGTATATATATATATATTTTACACAAGTATATATATATATATTTTACATTATATATATATATATATTTTACACATATATATATATATTTTATTATATATATATATATATTTACATTTATATATATATATATTTTACACGTATATATATATATATTTTTGACACGTTATATATATATTTATATACGGATATATATATATTTTTACACACAAGCATATATATATATATTTTATACATATATATATATATATTTTATTACGCACATATATATATATATATATATTTTACACGTTATATATATATATATATATATATTTTACTATATATATATATTTATCTTGACACACATATATATATATATATATATTTTATACGCTTATATATATATATATTTTAATGCACATATATATATATATATTTTATACTTATATATATATATATTTTAACACACATATATATATATATATTTTACATTATATATATATATACACACGTTATATATATATATATATATTTTTAATGTACATATATATATATATATTTTATACTATATATATATATTTTATCACACTATATATATATATTTTACATATATATATATATTTCTATACCCATATATATATATATATATTCTTACTATTATATATATATATATATTTTACATTATATATATATATATTTTACATTATATATATATATATATATTTTACTTACGTATATATATATATATTCACATATATATATATATATATTTATACTATATATATATATATATATTTTACACACAGTATATATATATTTTGACACAAGTATATATATATATTTTATATCAATATATATATATATTTTATATCACATATATATATATATACGTTATATATCATATATATATATATATTTTACAGGGGACATATATATATATAGTTTTATATATATATATATATATATTTTACACGTTAATATATATATATATTATATATATACGTATATATATATATATCAGATAGAGTATATATAGAGAGACAGAGAGAGAGACAGAGAGAGACAGAGAGAGACAGATTTTACAGAGACAGAGACAGAGACAGAGACAGAGACAGAGACAGAGACAGAGACAGAGACAGAGACAGAGACAGAGACAGAGACAGAGACAGAGACAGAGACAGAGACAGAGACAGAGACAGAGACAGAGACAGAGACAGAGACAGAGACAGAGACAGAGACAGAGACAGACACAGAGACAGAGACAGAGACAGACACAGAGACAGAGACAGAGACAGAGACAGAGACAGAGACAGAGACAGAGACAGAGACAGAGACAGAGACAGAGAGAAAGAGGGAGAGAGAGAGGAGACAGAGAGAGAGAGAGAGAGAGACGGAGACAGAGACATATATATATATTTTACGGAGACAAAGACATATATAGAGAGAGCGGAGACGTTATTAATATAGAGAGAGAGAGAGCGGAGACGTATATATATATATATATTTTTACACGTTATATATATATATATATAGCACATATATATATATATATTTTAGATATATGTATATATATATTTTATATATATATATATATATATATATATATATATATATATATACAGACAGAGATAGAGAGAGAGAGCATGAGATAGACAGAGAGAGACCGTATATATATATATATTTTACATTACATATATATATAGCGGAGACAGTATAGAGATATGAGACACAAGTATATATATATCAAGACAAGTATACGTATATATTTTAAGTATATCATACTATATAGACAGACATATATAGTTTTATACTATATATATATTTTAGATATATATATATATATTTACATACATATATATATATATATAGAGAGAGAGAGCGTATATATAGAGAGAGAGCGGAGACAGAGAGAGAGTTAGCGGAGACAGAGAGAGAGAGAGCTGGAGACAGAGAGAGAGAGCGGAGACAGAGAGAGAAGAGAGCGGAGACACAGAGAGAGACGGAGACAGAGAGAGAGAGCGGAGACAGAGAGATATATGTATACGGAGACAGAGAGAGAGAGCGGAGACAGAGAGAGAGAGCGGAGACAGAGAGAGAGCGGAGACAGAGAGAGAGAGAGCGGAGACAGAGAGATATACGGAGACAGAGAGAGAGAGTATAGGAGACAGAGGCGGAGAGAGAGTTATACATATATTTTAGCGGAGACAGAGACAGAGAGAGAGTTTTAGCACGGAGAGAGAGAGAGAGCGGAGACAGAGAGAGAGAGAGAGAGAGATACTCTTAGGAGACAGAGAGAGAGAGAGAGCGGAGACAGAGAGAGAGAGAGAGAGAGCGGAGAGACAGAGAGAGAGAGAGAGAGAGCGGAGACAAGAGAGAGAGAGAGAGAGCGAGGGAGACAGAGAGAGAGAGAGAGAGAGAGCGGAGACAGAGAGAGAGAGATATATATATATTTTACAGCGGAGAGAGAGAGAGAGAGAGAGAGCGGAGACAGAGAGAGAGAGAGAGCGGAGACAGAGAGAGAGAGCGGAGACAGAGAGAGAGAGGGGAGAGAGAGAGAGAGAGCGGGGAGAGAGAGAGAGAGGGGGGAGGGAGAGAGAGAGCGGAGAGAGCGGAGACAGAGAGAGAGAGAGTTTTAGCGAGGAGACAGAGAGAGAGAGAGAGAGAGAGAGAGACAGACAGAGAGAGAGAGAGCGGAGACAGAGAGAGAGAGAGAGAGAGTAGCGGAGACAGAGAGAGAGAGAGCGGAGACATATATATATATATTTTACACGTTATATATATATATATATATTTTACAGATAGAGAGACATATATATATTTTATATCAACAGATATATCATATATATATATATATATATTTATTAATACATATATATATATATATTCTTACACGTATATATATATATATTTTAGACACACATATATATATATATATTTGTTATTATATATATATATATATATATATATATATATATTTTATTAATATATATATATATATATATATTTTATTATATATATATATATATATATATATATATATATATTTTTACACACATATATATATATATATATATATATATATATATATATATATATATATATATATATATATATATATATATATATATATTTTAGACATATATATATATATATTACATATATTTTACATGCGGATACATATATATATATATATTTTATACATAATTATTATTCTTACATCACATATATATTTTTTATTAATCAACATGCTATATTATATATTATCTTACACGACATATATATATACATATACATGACATATACATATATATTATTTTACACGTTATTATTATATTATATCACATATTATTAATGTTTCTTATTAATGCTATAGATATATTATATCTTACACGTATTATATATATTATTTTATACGTATATCACATATATATATTTACATCACATATACACGTTTATTAGACATATTTTATTAATATATATATATATTTTATTACAGCTAATCACATATATATATTTTATTCCACATATATATATATTTTACACGTTATATATATATATATTATTACACATATATATATATATTTTACACTATTATTATATATATTATATCACATATATATATATTTTACATCACAGAGCATATATATTTTACACACATATTATTATATATTATTACACGTATATATATATATATATTTTATTGATACGCATATATATATATA
>NC_140964.1:109717910-109745410 GCF_056783735.1 Eptatretus burgeri | reverse complement strand
AGACAGACGGGGAAAGAGGGAGCGGAGACAGACGGGGAAAGAGGGAGCGGAGACAGACGGGGAAAGAGGGAGCGGAGACAGACGGGGAAAGAGGGAGCGGAGACAGACGGGGAAAGAGGGAGCGGAGACAGACGGGGAAAGAGGGAGCGGAGACAGACGGGGAAAGAGGGAGCGGAGACGGAGAAAGAGTGTGTGACGGTTGGAAAAAAAATTGGTTCGGTAATTTAGAAAATACGTTTATACGGCAAACGGCTCGGAAATCGGGCGTTATCAAATATATTTTGATTAGAAACTCACAAAGAGAAACATATCATCATGTCTTTCAATGTCTTTCAATCTTTCATGTCTTTCAATCCACACAAATCTCACACTCTCACTATGTCTCTTCGAAAGGACCGTTTACAAAACCCCCCCATCCACTTTCTCAACAATCCTCTGGAAGAAGTCTTTTCTTTCAAACTTCTGGGTCTCACTATCTGCCATGACCTTTCCTGGGAAAGTCACATTTCCAACCTTGCCTCAAAAGCCAGTCGCCGACTGGGAATCCTCCGTCGTGCAAAGTCCTTCCTCGGCCCTCTTGAGCTCCTGACTACTTACAAAGCTTTTGTCCGTAGCCTGATGGAGTACTGCTCTCCCCTCTTGGCTGGTGCTCCTGCCTCCCACCTTTCTCGACTTCACGCTGTCGAAACCAGGGCTTTTAAGATCATTGGCATCTCCCGCAATGAAGCTGAGTCTTTGGGCCTCTCACTCAATCACCGCAGGTTGGTCGGTGGTCTTTCTGTCTTCTCCCTACTCCTCTCCAGGCTTGCGCCCCCTGCTCTCTCTGCGATTTGTCCCAACCACATTTCCACAGGGCGCTCAAGGTCCGCCAACAACCCCCTTCTGGTAAAACTACCAAAATCACGAATCACTGCTCATCTTCACTCTTTCATTCCTCTTTTTTCCCGCCTTTGGAATAAACTTCCTCACTCTATTCTTTCCCATTCTTCCCTCCAGGCTTTCAAAACAGCTGTTCACCACCACCTCTTATCTTCCCCCATCCAAATCCTCGATCTTTTCTACCCCCGATAATCCACCCAAGCCCACTTCCTTCAAGTCTCCTGCTTTCCTTCCTGAAAGTCCCTGTAATGTCCATCTTCTCCTCGCCATGTTCCCCGTCCCATCCCCATCCCTCTCCCTTCCACAGTTCACCTGTGTCTGTTCCCCAATGTTTTGTCCCTTCCACTCCCGCCCCTCTTGTCTCATGCCTCCTTGCTGTGAGTTGTGTGTTAGCTCTCATACGAGCCTCGACCAAGGTATACAAAAAAAAAAAAAAAAAATCTTTGTAAAGCAAATCCGATAACCACATGCTTTCAAAACAGGTGTGAGGACAAAGGAAAACCTGATAGAAACTCCATCAGATACGGGATGAAACTTTGCCACCACGGCACCCGTAAACAGGCATGGCATGTCCACACACCCGTGGAGAGTCCATACAGATCCAAATCTACCCATATGTACCACGCCCGTGTGTGCTGTATATGTACCTCTACCTTGTAGTAACTGTCGACTGCACATCCTGATTGGGACACGAACTGTACTGTACAGCTCGGTAAGTAGCTGAAGCACTCAAGCTCTCCAACGGAACGCCTGGCTCAGCAAGTGATTACAAATTGCCATCGATACAACAATGCACCCGGACATGCCCATGCAATGTCCAAATTGGACAAATCAACACTTTTTCGCTTCGTCGGAACTGCTGATACTTTCAAATGTGGAGCTTACATTTTGTAATTCTGGTTAATAACCGGCAAAGCCGGTGTTATGGCTAAATATCAAAGATAAAACTGTCGAGAGACCCAGGTTGTAATGCTGGTCGATCATTTCAGGAGGTGCCCTCAAATTTGACATCTAATTTTTGGTATCCGACCTCAGTTGCTAAGCAACACATGAAAATCCACCATTTTGTTACTTGGCAAAATGGAATTGATTGAAAAAGCTTGTTGACATTTATGGCGGTCGGGCAAAATTAAAATCGCAGTTGATGTAAATATTGTTCATAAGATGTTTTAACAATATCATATGCGTGCGGGCAGTTTTCCCCATAAAGAGCTTTTTTGAGCGTTTTTCTCAAAAATTTCTCCCCAGGAACGGAAAACAAATCGATCATTTTTTAAATTCTCAGTCAGTTCTCTGCCAGTAAAAAGTCTGAACTCATAGACACTTTTTCGATTACTTTTCACGGGCTTCGATACAGAGTGAGTATCAGGCACTGTGATTCTTTTTCGTTTATCGATTTCTGCATTTGCCGTCAGGTGTCTCCAACTTTTGTGGTTAGTTCCCTCCAAACTTTTGATGGGGCTGGTGATCTCTAGGGCTAGGCTAATAATGGCTAAGATCAATTTCTAACAAAAATCAGCTTTCTTTTCACCATTAAGGCATAAATATGGAAGTTAACTGACCTGCCGCAAGTGTGGTTACATGTACGTATCTCCCACTGTCAGTCAGTCATTATTGTGCGCTATAACTTTCAATCACAATCACTTGAGATATGATGATGATATTTGAGCCCAATTTGAATTGCGCAGGAGATGCTTCCTCTCCTCTCACTCATATTTATTTGCGAAGAGGTGTATCAGCTACACCAATCCTTATAAAAACTTAAGTGCTACAAACATCTCCATAATGAAGTGTTTTTCATGCAAATTCTTCACAAAGCCTTTCCTGAAATTGAGGTGTCTAATCAAGGTGAGGAATAAACTGTTGCCTGATCACAGATGGACAGTCAGTCCATACAATAAAGCCCAGAAATATACCCATTCATACTATGGACAGACGGTCCAGACATTACGAAATTCGCCCATTCATACATTACGAAATACGCTAGGTCGGTTTCTATTTTAAAAAAATTTGAAAGTTGCAAGTCTCACCCCACATTTCTTTTCCTTTTGATGAGAAAACACCACTGATGAAGTTTCAGCCAAATCGAACTGTGTTTAGGGGTCGCTACCGGACATTGAAATTTCAGAATTAAAAAAAAATTCCAATAACCCAAAAGAAGAAAAAGAAAATCTACTGAATTGAATAACTTCTGGATAAAAAGTATTACAGGTCATTAATTTACAATCATTAGGCATTTATTTCATCAATTTTCACATCACTGAATACTTGCATAATAATGCATTGAACAATTTAACTATTCATGCAAAAGTTATTTCTTGCAGGTCGGCATTTTCCTTCTATGCTCTGAAACAACCTGGAGCAAATATTGTTTTTGGTCCTCGTTGGAAGTGAGTATTTCATTGTATTCCGTCATTAGAGCTACTCCACAAAAATCCACTGGAGTAGCTTTATACAAAATAGCGATATTTTGACGGTGTCCGGTTTTCGGTATTTTGACGGTGTCCGGTTTTCGGTATTTTGACGGTGTCCGGTTTTCGGTATTTTGACGGTGTCCGGTTTTCGGTATTTTGACGGTGTCCGGTTTTCGGTATTTTGACGGTGTCCGGTTTTCGGTATTTTGACGGTGTCCGGTTTTCGGTATTTTGACGGTGTCCGGTTTTCGGTATTTTGACGGTGTCCGGTTTTCGGTATTTTGACGGTGTCCGGTTTTCGGTATTTTGACGGTGTCCGGTTTTCGGTATTTTGACGGTGTCCGGTTTTCGGTATTTTGACGGTGTCCGGTTTTCGGTATTTTGACGGTGTCCGGTTTTCGGTATTTTGACGGTGTCCGGTTTTCGGTATTTTGACGGTGTCCGGTTTTCGGTATTTTGACGGTGTCCGGTTTTCGGTATTTTGACGGTGTCCGGTTTTCGGTATTTTGACGGTGTCCGATTTTCGGTATTTTGACGGTGTCCGGTTTTCGGTATTTTGACGGTGTCCGGTTTTCGGTATTTTGACGGTGTCCGGTTTTCGGTATTTTGACGGTGTCCGGTTTTCGGTATTTTGACGGTGTCCGGTTTTCGGTATTTTGACGGTGTCCGGTTTTCGGTATTTTGACGGTGTCCGGTTTTCGGTATTTTGACGGTGTCCGGTTTTCGGTATTTTGACGGTGTCCGGTTTTCGGTATTTTGACGGTGTCCGGTTTTCGGTATTTTGACGGTGTCCGGTTTTCGGTATTTTGACGGTGTCCGGTTTTCGGTATTTTGACGGTGTCCGGTTTTCGGTATTTTGACGGTGTCCGGTTTTCGGTATTTTGACGGTGTCCGATTTTCGGTATTTTGACGGTGTCCGATTTTCGGTATTTTGACGGTGTCCGATTTTCGGTATTTTGACGGTGTCCGATTTTCGGTATTTTGACGGTGTCCGATTTTCGGTATTTTGACGGTGTCCGATTTTCGGTATTTTGACGGTGTCCGATTTTCGGTATTTTGACGGTGTCCGATTTTCGGTATTTTGACGGTGTCCGATTTTCGGTATTTTGACGGTGTCCGATTTTCGGTATTTTGACGGTGTCCGATTTTCGGTATTTTGACGGTGTCCGATTTTCGGTATTTTGACGGTGTCCGATTTTCGGTATTTTGACGGTGTCCGATTTTCGGTATTTTGACGGTGTCCGATTTTCGGTATTTTGACGGTGTCCGATTTTCGGTATTTTGACGGTGTCCGATTTTCGGTATTTTGACGGTGTCCAATTTTTGGGAGCGATGACATCACGAATCTGATTTTTGGGGATTTAGTAGCTTTTCAATTACAAGATTTTTGGTAGCGATAACGTGCCGAATCTGAACAATTTTTTTCTCCGATCTTAGGTAGGCTTATCGTACCCGGTGAGAGAAATCAAACCAAGTTTGGTGACCTCGACCTTTATGGTCCAGGTGAAGGCCTTGTCAAAGTTTCAATTCCTTGAAGTTTAAAACTTGAATTCCTCAAGTTTGTGGAGAGTTTTCGACTGGCCGAAACTCTTTTCTCGTCTGTGATAATTCGCAGGCTTCGCCGGTCCACTGCGGCTTCGCCGGTCTTGGGTCATATTTTCAGAGATTCTCTGCTATTCATACGTGCAAATGAAATAAAGCCACGAACGCTGGCGTCTCCAGGCGTTTGCAAGCATTGCAACATACCCAGTGATCTGTGGCTATGATGAACAGGCATTCGATAATACAAATGAGGAAAATGTAAAAAAAAAAAAAAAAAAAACTTTATCGTGGAGAAATCGTTTCGGCCTGTTCCAAGTTAAAGCATGGTTGAGTTGGCCAAAAAAAAAAAACATGGTGGCTTCAGATGCAAGCAAGGTTACCCAGGAAACACCTCAAGAACCCAGACAGGTGGCCAAGGATCGTGAATAATATAATTAAATAAGGCCGTTAATTATCTTCAAAACGGGTGTTTTTAATTAATCCAAACACACAATTTTCACTCGTGCACTACCTTGGAGTTTATATGCATGCAGAGTTTCAGGCTGATAGGTTTCATCGTTCTGGAGTTCACACACACACACACACACACACACACACACACTAATAATCTTAAACCTCAAAAACATCACCTCCATTCTAATGTGCAGGTTAAACTCCTGTCTGTTCCATCCGCTCCTCATCGCTTCGCCGAACGAGGCCAATAACCAGTCGACTAACCCGACACTGCTCCCCATGTAAGACAGCCTTGTCCTTCCTCCATTGTGGTGACGAAAACAATATTCTCGATGAGGCGTCAATAAATTCCTGTAGTGTTAACACTACCGGTGATTTACAATCTATATCCTGCGAACCCTGTCAGCGCAACCGAAGGCAACTAAACTTCCATGTAAATGCATCGTTTGCAGATGTTAAAATAACACATCACCGTTACCTTGGTACTGACGGCCAGAGAAGGCCCGAGTATGAAGATCATCCTCCGCACGTGCAGCATGGCGTCACGTGACGTCCCTCGGCTGTCCCCGCCCTCTCAATGACCTCACACCGTCACGTGCTACTCTGCCCCGCCCCCTACCTCACACCTCGCGCTCCGTGAGATCGAAATCAACTTTCCAAACAGCCGACATGGTGGACAACGCACAAATAAATTAAATAGGGTTATGTTGTTTGTTTGTTTTTTTAACACCAACAAATACGACCTGGGCCCGTTGCCCCTTGACGATGGTTGCCATGCGGAAGCGCGGCCGCTCGCGTGCAAGTGGCCGAACGTGCGATCCCGAGGAGGGTTTTCTAACTCGACTCTTGTTTACTCTCACGCTGTGGGCCTCTGGTCCTTACACTGTCCATTCTGCTGAAACCCCTCCACATAATACCTTCATCGTCTTAAACATCTCAATAACATCACCGTTACCTTGGTACTGACGGTCAGAGAAGGCCCGAGTATGAAGTTCATCCTCCGCACGTGCAGCGTGGCGTCACTGTGACGTCCCTCGGCTGTCCCCGCCCTCTCAATGACCTCACGCCGTCACGTGCTACTCTGCCCCGCCCCCTACCTTCAACAAGGACAAATGTGTCCAAGAGCAGCGTGCTAAAGGTTTTGTCTTCACCAGAAGAAGAACAAGAAGAGGAAGAAGAATAAAAAACAAACAAACGAACTAACAAAAAAACAACAACAACAACAACAACAACTTCCGATATTTCGTCACGTGCCGGTACGTCACGTCCGTCATGGACGATCTTCGTCCATGACGAGAAAATAGTGTATTTACGAAATTACAACACATTAAATGGAATAATCTTTAAATAGTAACGTGAACTTTTCGAAACTTAAAAGCAAATGTCCGAATATATTTAAAAGTTCATGATAGACGCTCTCAAAAGGCACCGTCTATGTGAGGATGTGTATATGTGCTTAGTATTTAAGGAGATCCGGATCTTGTATATACAAGAGCCGAGTCCAAAAGGTTTTGTGAAGAAGAAGAAGAAGAAGAAGAAGAAGAAGAAGAAGAAGAAGAAGAAGAAGAAGAAGAAGAAGAAGAAGAAGAAGAAGAAGAAGAAATTTTTCATCCCGAAATTATGCAAACACTTGTTAAGAGAATTCCCAAATAAAAATTAGAGAAATTACTCACACACACCCCCCCCCCCACCCAGGCTTTATTAAATAAACTTTCTAAAACCAAAGAGTCTATGTGGTCGACAACGCACAAAATTCTGTTTGAGTGGGTTGTTTGTTTTTTCCCCAACACAATCTCATGTGCAGGGTGGCCACAATATCTTGTCACCACTTGTAAAATTTATGATATTGTCTTTTATCATATCAGCTGACAACACTGAAGGGTTCTTCGAGTTATTCCAGATACATTTGCCGTGCCTTTTAACTTTATTACACATTTTACAGCACGCAACGCAAGCCTTAAGTGTCTGGTGGATCCGTTTGTGCTCCATCATTGTCATCATTTTGTTCCATGTTCTGTGGGACATTTTGCGGATCATTTATGGGGTGATATGATTCAAAGGAAGTCTCTCTGCTTGTTTAAGGTCATCTGTGGTTTCGTAAGCGCTGCTGTGCAACAATGTCTCTTTTATGAAGCCCCAAAGGGAATTAATCAGGCTGCTTAGGCCTGGATTTGAGATGGACATGGACGCTCTGGACAAAAGTGCCAATTTTTTTCCACATGTTACCCGTTACCTCAGCTTTCCATTTTTGATGGGAACCAACCACTTCCTCTGAATACATTATGGCGGCCATCTTGGATTTTCAAGATGGCCACCATGTAATCCAAGATGGCCACCATGTAAAAACCCATATCTTCCAATATCAAAACTTCTCAGCTACTTCGGATCACAATCTTGGTATCTAAACATACATTTTCTGGGTCAAGGAATACAAGTATACCATTTAGAAAAGCAAGACGATTTTTATTAACACAAAAAAGAAACAACATAAAACTTGAAAAAAATAAAAGAAAACAATACTTTCACTGAAAATACTGCAAGGATTGTAATTATATCAACTGTAAATGTGACGGTATATTGTCGTCACCAACCACTGCACATGCATTTTATTCCCAGCCTACTTCTCACAGTGACAACTGCAGAGTTCAGTGCACTTCCAACTTGCCTTTCTGCGTGCGCACCGAGCACCACATCCACTTTGAATCTTGCAGCTACATTTGACGAGTTCACTGCAGGCCTTGGAAACCACAGCTAACATGTTCCACACAGGAACCCATGAATTGCTGTCCTCATCGAGAGTCCAGCCCAACCTTCTGGAGTAGGTGCGTGTTGTTCAATCTGCTCACTGGTACACCATATTCCTGCCTGATATGCAACTCACTTTGTGTGCAACAATAGTGCATCCTGTGTTGGGGAAAGTCTCTCCATTGTCTTCCCCTTCTCGCAAAACAGCTCCTTTCTAGCTTCATCCACATGTTGCAGGTCACTGGTCTTATCATACAGGATAATGGTGAAGCGTTCCAGCAGCTGGACATGTTGGGCACCAACCTCTACTTCTGTGTAAGGATGAAGTGCCATGTAGGTAAAGGCACATGTCACATCATGATAGCAGTTCCATGCCTCCCCTCTTCCAAAGAATGTAGTATCACAACCTGTAAAACTGTTAAAAATAGGGAGGTCCAGGGATTTCTCCCTACACAGGTCTTCATAGATATCATTGATGTGATGATATGTAAAGTTCTTTCCCATACCAAAGGCAACCAAAATGCTCACATCTTGGCACAGGGTGATCAGGTGATGGAATTTGCCAATGAGAATAACCACTCCATCCGTGTCAACAGTGTGCACCAGACAGTTGGTACAGCCATTCTGAAGAGCATCCTGTAAGTGGATCAGCAGCCCGGTGTCCGCTTCCTCAAGATCACATGGTGCCATGGATCGATCGGTTCCTCGAAGAATAGCTGTGACACCAGATGTGATGATGATCTCCTTCTCTTCAGGGCAATCCACAGTGACAATCTTGTTGGAAAGGAATGCAATGTTGGAATTTTGGAAAGCTCGGCTTGCTTTAGCATTTGCTGCATACCATGTTCAAATACCAGAATCTTATTTTTGCCACCACTTTGCTCTTGTGCTTCGGGGAAGTATGCTAAAACTTTCTTCTTGAATCGGGTTCTATTAGTATCCTCATCAACACCAAGGTATCACTCCCGGTTTTCATACAGCTGATGCAAGACCGAAAATTTGAAGTCGAAGGTCCCACCTTGCACACAGTTTTCTACATGAGTAAAGAGCTCCACAAGTGCTCTTGCCTTTATTTTCTTTTCCTCAGAAGAGCCTCCCGATTCCTGCTCATTTTTCCACATCAGTGATCTGTAGCGATTCTGTAGTTCTGTTAAGCACTACAGATGATATTTAGCCACGCTATGAGATCGCCACCTACTATTCTAGCCATTAACTGTTTCCTGCAGCTCGGTAGCTATCTGTCTTATGGTCTCATTAGCTTCAAGTGCTCTAAATTCATGTAGGTGTCCATCCTCTCGATGCCAAAACAGACAGACCATTTTGTCGATGGACTGGCACCGAGGCTGTTTAATCCCAGAAGTGATGCTCTTGTCACGCTTTGTGGTAGCTCTCTCCTACTTGTCTTTGCTGAACTTGACAGAGAAAGATTGCACCACGGTTATGGACCAGTTCACCTAAAGTCATGCCTGCTCCAAAGTTTAGCACCACTGGCAATGTACCCAGGGCTCTGAAAGAATTAATGTGATTCAGGAACGAGCTGTATAGTTATGACTTGTCCACACTTCATTGTGCATTGAGTGGGAATTTCAGCTCTGTAGTCTTTTATTGACAGATCAAGCACATGTCCCAATCAATCATGCCAGTCAACCTAAAAAATAAATGAAATTATTAATTTCTTATGAAATAATCATCCTATAATACATGTCACTTATCGTCTCCATCTGTTTTACTTCTTTTTCTTTCCTCCATGTTGATGGAACTGTTCTGCCTCAAAAAAAAAAAAACAAACTGAAAATAACCAAGCCTCGTTTTATTTTTGACCAAATAACCAATCTGACACAATCCTAAATGGGATAGTTGTATTCCTCGACCATGAAAATATATGTTTAGAAACCAAGATTATGACCCGAAGTAGCTTAGAAGCTGAAATATTGAGAGATAAAAGTTTTTACAAGGTGACCATCTTGGAAATCCAAGATGGCCACGATAATGTATTCAGAGGAAATGGTTCCTACAAAAAATGGAAAGCTAAAACTATGGAAAGCATGTGGGGAAAATTTAGCACTTTTGTCCAGAACGGCCATCATCCAGTTGCGAAGCTGCCTGACTAAATTAATAAGCACATCTCATATGTCGACACGTCTGGGCTTTGAGGTGCCCAGTCAAGTGGAGCAGGCAACACCAGTGGACCATGACCAATCCAACGCTCCCAAAAACTTCAGAAAGGTTTTCCTGAACAGTGATTGCGTAATGTACCGGTGTCACGTGCTTACCTAACTGAACAGCACCACAAAGTCACAATTTTTACATGGGGTGACAAGACATTGTGGCCACGCTGTACAACTGGAAGGGCACTCAGTACAGAAGATATACCTCCACCAGGCTGAACAGTTTACGTTTTGTATCTCGTCGAGAGGCCGGATCTAGATTCAAACCTGAACCAAAATCGAATTGAAATTCAATTTTAGAAATTTTTAGAAATTCCTGGACACAACTTTTAGAAATTCCTGGACTCATCACTCAATGGTGAAGAATCACTTGAAAAAAATATACTTTCTGGAATTTTACCAAAATCTAATCATTTCATCCTCGTCACACACCCAAACTATCCATCAAATTTCGTCCAAATCCGCCCACACCGATTTGAGATATCCTGTGCACAGACAGACAAACAGCTCGGTTAAAACAAAATCTATCCACGTCCGGTGATGGAGGGAATAAATGAAGACAAAGGTTGGGCGTTTCCACAACCTGAAAACATAATCTATCCACGTCCGGTGATGGAGGGAATAAATGAAGACAAAGGTTGGGCGTTTCCACAACCTGAAAACATAATCATCATTTGACTGTTATGCTTGAACCCTAATCCGTGAAACGGTTCGAGATGTCCAATATTGAAGATCATGCGGTACCTCTTGAACCGAAGCCATTATACAATCCCTCCCCATCACCGACATCCTTATTAGCCTGACCGAAGGAAAGGCTATTGCGTTTGTTTGTTTGTCTGTTACTTGCAAAATCGAAGATTTTTCAAGTATATTGGTTGGTAAGTCGATTTTGTTATTCTGTTTGTCGCCAACAGGTAACAATTTTAAACCGATCTTCACCACATGGTAGAGTTTGTCAGAAGGAAGAATGCAAGTGTTTTTGAGGTCAAAATAGGCCAACGGTCAACAACTTATGTGGGATTTCTAAATTTCTCATCTGATTGACTTGAAATTTGAAGAGTTGCATATTCGGTCATTGAATTCAACCACCAATTATTTTTGAGATCAAATTTGTTTTATGGATTTTGCAAGTATCGTGCTCTGTATGATGCCGTCTTCTTGTTTGTTACTTGCAAAATCGTAGATTTTTCAAGTATATTGGTCAATTGATTTTATTATTCTGTCTGTTTGTCACCTACAGGTCACAATTTTAAACCGATCTTCACAAAACTTCATCACATGGTAGAGCTTGTTATATGGAAGAAGCCTATTATATTGCTTTTGAGGTTAAAAGGTCAACAACTTAGGTGAGATTTCTAAGTTCCTCAAATTTCATCCGATCGACTTGAAATTTGAAGAGGATTTATATTTCATGTCGATGAATTCAACGAGCTGATTATTTTTGAGGTCAACATGGACCAAGTGGTCAACAACTAAGGTGGTGTTTTTAAAATCCTCAGTTTTCATCCGATTGACTTTAAATTTGAAGAGGATTTATATTTCAGGTCATTGAATTCAACCACCTATTATTTTGGAGGTCCACATCGGCCAAAAGGTCAACATAGGTCCAAGGTCAATAACGAAGGTGAGATTTCTAAAATTGTCAATTTTCATCCGATTCACTTGGAATTTGAAGAGTTGCATATTTGGTCATTGAATTCAACCACCAATTATTTTTGAGGTCAACTTTGTTTTATGGATTTTGCAAGTGTCGTGCTCTGCACGACGCAGTCTTCTTGTTTGTTAGTTTGTTTGTCCGCACAGAACTTTGGTGTTTTTTTCCGTTTCCGCTTGTTGGATGGAGACGAAATTTTCATCATCGGTGCGACTTCTCATTCAGCATGTTTGAATCAAAATGACATCATAGGTCACGTGTTGTGGCAGCCATGTTGGAAAAAAGGAGAAACGTTGGACCACTATCTCTGAAACTGCACAAAGGAAAAAATTGAAATTTAGCACACATGAAGTACTCCTCTTGAGGAATAAGTGTGGGTTTTTCATGACATCATATGTGCCTTCATTATGATGTCATAATTGCAGATGAAGAACACTGCATCGAAGCAGTATGAAAATTTTGAGGGTAATCTCAGGAAAAAATGGTCCACAGAAAATTTTGGTGACATCATCAGTGACGAGATTTGGAAGCCATATTGTTTAAAAAAAAGAACAAAGCTTCAAAGATCTCCAACTCTGAAGTGGCTGAACAGATCGATGCAAAACTTTACAAGTACGACCACCTATCCACGAGGAACAAATTGTTCTCACATATGATGTCATAGGTCACATGGTTGGGCAGCCATATTCAGATCAGGTCAGGTATGGGAGCATGTGCCAGAACAGCGCGTCGCTGCGTCCACTTTCCGCCGGTACTCCAGGGGCCTCCGTCTGGCCTTCCCCGAGGCAGATGCCAGGCCCATCTCCATCTCCTTGAGATGCTGGTCAACCTGCTGCAACCACGAGGTAAGTGGTTGGCCCATTGGCCTCCTACACTCACGAGACTCCCTCGCTGAGAGAATCTGGTGAGCAGGATCAGCGTCAGGAAAACGAGCCACATGTCCATACAGCCGCAACTGACACTCACGGACTATGCAGGTAACAAATATCATCCGAGTCTCTCTCAGAAACCGCTCGTTGGACACAAAATATAACCAGCGAGAGCCAAGGATTCTCCGAAAAGACCTGGTACCAAAGGAATTAAGTCTCCGTCTCAGATCCTTGGTCAGAGTCCAAGTCTCGCATCCATAGAGCAAGAATGGAAGCACCAAGGACCTGAAGACTCGGACTTTCATCCTCCCGCACAGGTACTGGCAGCGCCACACCCCATGATCCAGTGAATCTATGACTCCCCAGGCCCGACACAGATGTCTATTGACCTCTGACTCACAGCCAGCAGAGACATGAATATCACTGCCAAGGTAAGTGAATCTCTCCACGACCTCAACATCCTCACCACAAACAGGCACAGACAGGACAGCAGCATCCAATATATATGTCATTGAAAGCCTGGATCTTAGTTTTGACCCAAGAAACCCGTAATCCCAGCGGCTCAGACTCCTCATTCAGCACCTCGAGGGCCCCCAAAAGGATATCTAAAGTCTCCACAAAGATGACTGCATCATCTGCGAAATCAAGGTCCGAGATCTTGACATTCCCAAACGATGCACCACAGCTTGATCTTTCTGACATCCTCCCTAAAATCCAGTCCATACAAGTGCTGAAAAGTGTGGGGGCCAGTACACACCCCTGACGAACTCCAGTAACAAATGGAAATAAGTCAGAGATGGTACCACCACACTTCACACCACTCTCAGTACCAGAGTATAGTTCAGACATCAGATCGATCAGTTTTGGTGACACCACACGAAGACCAAGAATCTCGTCATGATGGGAAATAAGTTTTAAATTTCAACTTTGTCGGACACATTCTTTGGCAGCCACAATCATTATTTTTTTTTGGCTGTGCCTGGATGGATTTGAGGGTAGAAGAGTAGCAGCTAAATTTCGAATCCTATCCAGGTTTCTCCTGATTACTTCATCTTTGCTTGTTCAGGTTCCTTCTGATGACTCCAATGCAGGACTGCACCTATTTAGTCTTCCATTTGATTTGAATTTAATTTATTCCAATCCCATTCTGAAGTCGATTGAATAATAATAAACGTCATGTGTCAGGGTCAAGTGTCCGATCAAAGCAGGATGTCTTGTCACCCGGTCATCACTGCCAGCAGTTATAAAATGGCAGTTCTAGTTTTGTCTCATTATTATTTACGAAACACACCAGTACTCAAACAACACTCAAAACTACACAAACACCACACAAAAGTCCTGGAAAGGGTCTGCAATCTCTGATTGCTCTTTTTCTTATTTCTTCTGCTTTAAACATTAAAAAAAATTATTTGCCGAATAATCTTATTAAACTGGACATGAAATATTTTGATAAATGTATTGTAGTCCAGAATCGGACACTGATCCTCAATTTTGAATAAAATCCCTTCAATAGATCATTTTAACATCCTTTTTGCAGGACCTTTTCAATACAACTTGGGAAAGGATGAGCTGCTTACAAAATCAGTCCATACACAGCAAACTGGATAAATCATTCATCATATCAAACTGCAGGTTTCATTACACCAGATGTTTTTGTATACAGTCAAGACTGGTGGAAGAGCTAGAACTCAGAATGGATAAAACGATGCAACAGAACAAAAGGAACAGCAGAAAGAGGGGGGAACAACAGCAGGGCTGAGGAACCAAATAGGAGGAGATGAGAAACAAGGGATGTGGATAAGAATGAGGTGTGGAGGATGTATGTGGTAGACAAGATGGATACAGAAGCAAACACTTAGGAAGGAACTATAACCACACTCTGACTTTTACAGATATACCTCTGGCCACATTATTAATAAAGTCCTTTATGCTTAAAAAAAAAAACACAAAGAAAAAAAATATGGCTCCCAACCACATGACGTCATAGATCCCCCCAATACAATTTAACCCTAGATGACGCTCAATTTTTCATACTAATCAGATAAAGCATTTGACGTATGCAATTATGTCATAACGAAGCCACCGATGACACGAAAAAAGTAACAAAAAAAAAAAAAAACACTCGTTTCCCCAGGTGAGTACCTAACATGTGCCAAGTTTCTATTTTTTTTCCATCGAGTAGTTTTGGATACATAAATGTCCAAAAGTTTTCCGTTTTTTTTCCAACATGACTGCAACACCACATGACAGACGACATCCTAATCATCATTAAAATATTCCACATGAGGTGAAAATTTAGTGTCAATCAGATATTTAGTGTCAATAGTGTCAAAGCATAATGCCTCCGGCAACTTCATCAGACGCATAAAAAGTGGAAACCTGGCTGGGGGGGGGGGGTGGGGGGTGGGGCTTTAACAGGGGTAGAAGAGATCATGGTTTTGGATGGGGGATCCAGGATGATAGTAAACAGCTGTCTTGAACACATGGAGGGAGGAATGAGATTGAAGAAAATGTGGAAGTTTGTTCCACAGGCAGGGGTAAAAAACAAAAAGGCAGAAGGGATGAGTGGAGATGAGCAGTGATCCTGGGTTGAGGAAGTTTTACCAAAAGGGGGTTGAGGATGGACCATGTGTACCCGGCAGATACCAAGGGGTGACAAAGCACGAAGGCAGAGGGTGCAAGACCAGAAAGGAGGCAGGAGAGGACAGAGACCACTGACCTGCCTGCAATGGCAAAGTGATAGGCCCATAAACTCACTTTCATCAAGGGACATTCCAATGATCTTGAAGGCCTTGGTGTCCATGGCGTCAAGCTGGCCAATATGTGAGATAGGGACACTAATCAAGATGCTTCAATAAAACACACATCAAAAAAAACTTTATTCAAAAAATGTTGAAAACAATAGCAGAAGAAGCACAAAAATGAAAACAGCAACTATTCCTTCGTTTTGTAATGGCTCTTCACCATGCGTGCTCGACCTCTTCCCCGACTTCTGGTTCCTCGGCATCGTATACCCCTTCGGGAATGGGACTGCAGCATGCCTCTCCCAGCAGGGGAATGCGTATTGCGGCCAAGAGCCTGCCAGTCCTGTTCATATTCCGCCGCAAGTTGAAGAGGGCGTTGCAACGAGTGCAGGGAAGCCGCCATCCCTTGCATGAGATCATTAGCTCTGAGCAGTCTGTGGTCTACGACTTCACGGAAACAGCGCCATTCCTTGAGCATGTTAATACGGTAGTGTTCATTTCTCTCGTGCTCCATGCGCACATGTCGTAGCCATTCACTGGCAATCTGTGCCAGACTAGGAAGGTTACTGTTGCTATCTGCACTGCTATAGTGCTGTTGGTTTTGTTGCATCGAAGGCATATCATCAAATACCAAGGGAGAGGATCTCGGGGAGACCTCTTCGGCAGAGCCAATGTGGGCTGTACGTACTGCACTCGGCGAAAATTCTGTGACCTCGGCAGAGGTCGAAGGGTTTGCGTCAAAGTTAATGCCATTCGCTTCCTTTCGATCAACTGGAGTCACCTGTCTGGCCATGCCAGAGAAATTGGACAAACTGTAATCCATAGTGTTACTTCCCTCCTGACTGTTTGGACGGTAAGGTGGAGGAGGTCCAAACGATCCTGGAAAGATGAAACAAGGGATTGTGTCAATTTTCTGTCACCACTTTTATACATTCTCAAACATAGCGAGTGGAAAAGTATTTACCTTGTTGTGATTTTCGCAGTGCAGTACTGCCAGGGTCTACCTCGAAGGGTTGATCACTGGAACAAAAAATCTTAAACGGCATTGGCGGTGAAAAATCCACCAAGGATCGTTTATTCAGATCCCGTGGTTTGGAAAGTTCCATTGGCATTGAGGTCGCGTCCCAATGCTCTTGCTTGTTGATCATTTCTGGACATCCTGTGGTCAGGAAGTGAGAAAAAAAATAGGAAACATAGATCTTCCACTTCATCACCATTCATCATCATCATCCTGTGCAATTCCCGATGCAGAGCATTGTTGCTGTGGAAGCAGTTACCTGGCTACAACCCTGGCCAGGTCACCATTCCCGACTCAGGAAGTCAACGCAAGAATTTGAAATTTGTTCATGCTGCATTTAATGAAATTTGTTCCGGCAGTAGCTTGCCAGCTCTTCGTGAAGGACACCGTGGGATCTTTAACGTCTCACCAACGAATGCTGGTGGACGGGTCACCCAGTTTAACGTCCATCTGAGCAACAGCGCACACACATTGATGAATCACCCTGCATGTGAAACACCAGGATGACGGTTTATAGCTAGGCTGAGATTTGATCGCAGGCTAGACGGATGGAGGTGAGTGTGTGTTCCCTTAGGCCATCCTGTCAGCCCTCATCACCATTATGACATTTAAAAGTAAAAATGATGCACATAAAAAGCTTAACAAACTCATCATCATCACGTCGTGAGATTCAGAACACCATGAGTCAAAAGACAAAGACATGAGAGTTGCTGCCTTTCAAACCCAGGATATGACGAATCAAAATCAATATCTGGCAGCAGGAAGTTTACATGCTACAGAACAGTGCGCTGAATTTTTTCTGCAGAGATTTTGTTTGGCAAAATAATTCGAACTGAGGATTAGGTCCGTATTAATAGTTCTTTTTTTCGTTAAAACTGTATCTCCATTCAAGCCTATTATTTGCATTTCACGTTTTGCTATACGACCATGAACCACATCCCTGCCAGTGCATTAAAAGTATTCGCTGACGGGACAAAAGTAGTGAATCGGATTGCAGCACAACCTGGCTCTATGCTTTCACATTGCTACTACCACTTTAACGGGCCCAATTATGCCCATTTTATTGTCAGGTTGGCCAGGGAAAACTCTTTGCCCAAGGCTTTCATGAACCAGCTGACCAGGCCTGAAGTTGGAGTCGAGTCGATTTGGGCAGGAATTTGGGCAGGGTGCTGGCGATAATTTGCCTACTCCTCATGAAAACCACCGTGGGATCTATTAACTTCCACAGACTCATGCGAGCAGATGAGAAACCCAGCTCAACGTCTATCCGAGGGGTGGTGCACATTCACAGGTGGAGCACCGAGGGGCGGTGCTCCACCTGTGAAAACAAAATCCAACATTTTATGGTCAGGTCGGATATTGAACCCACACTGGACACCTCAAAGGCAGGTGCACTACCTCTGTACCACACTGTTGGACAACTTGGTTCTGTTCTTCTCTTTTGTTAAAAGGGGTACCCAAATGCAAATTTTTTTTTCTGAAAACCATTGAAAATCATGAATCGCGGTCTAATTTTAAGGGTAAAAATTTTTTTTATACTTTTATGCCATTCACAAAGTGCAGATTTTCAATTTTCGCCAGTAACGTTACACCTTGATCCAAACGGTGCCTTTACAGTGAAAAACAGTGCATATCAAGCTCGGATTCCAATACCGATTCCACCATCATTAGCAACTCTGAAGGTTCTCAGTATGTTGAAATTGATCAGTGGGATTTTGAAGAAACTATTGGAGACAATCATGATGTACAACGAAGTGAACCAGCCGGAAAATGAAGGATCTTTGATAAAACATTGCTGTTTGTGCGCTCCGACCATAACTATCTTCTATATACATGTATATATATATATATATATATATATATATATATATATATATATATATGTATATGTATATATATATATATATATATATATATGTGTATATATATATATATATATATGTATATATATGTATATGTATATGTATAAAGTTCAACTTTTTTTTATTTTTTTAATCCTGAAAAATAGACCGTCATGAACACAATCTTATTAAAATATTGGCCTTTAAAGTCCTCCTTCGAAGGGGGACAGACAAGTACACTGTGTTTTTATAGGTATGTACAACTTTGTTATATATATATATATATATATATATATATATATATATATATATATATATATATATATATATATATATATATATGTATTATTGTGGTTGACGAAATTAGCAAACCACAATTCAGGTCCCGTAGGTGAGATATCTCTGTAAGTATATGTGTAGTTAGGCCCAAACCCGTTGTTTAGTGGGAATAAATGTCATTCATTCGGGCTGCGACCCTTTCAGATAGCCGTTTTTCTTTCACTATCTTTATTTTGGACCAGCCGCCATTACTACCACCACAACCACCACTAACCACGTCTCAACAGCCATCACACAACAACCACCAACCGCAACGCCGCTTCACAACAACAACCACGCCAACAGCCACGACCTTTACCGTCACATCTCGCCCTCGCAACCATCGCATCACCGCCATTCCCGCGCCGCTTGTGGGCACCGATACTGGACTCGTACAGGGCGCGCACCGAGCAGCGGGTGCAAAAACACCAGCCTTTCCGAGAAATCGGATCAAAAACGATTCACGCCCACTTCTGTTCCGTCCTATCGGCGAGCGTGGAGCGATTTGGCCCCGCCTCGAGGTGCATCGGAGTATAATCGCTATATGCAGATTCGCGGATCAAAAATCATTCACGCCCACTTTTCCTCTGTCCAATGGGGAGCCAGCCAGAGGTGAAGGGTCGAAGGTGAAGGAGCGAAGCCCCGGGGGCTATAAAGCACCGCGTTCGCTCGCTGAGTAGCAGTTGAGTCAGTCAAGGAGAGTTGAGAAGAGAAGAGTCAGAGAAAGCAGTTGGACGGAGTTGAGGAGAGTGGGAGAGTTGGAGAGGTGGCGGCGGCGAAGGCAGTCGAGAGGGCGCTCGTGTCAGAGTCGGGGAGCTGCGGAGAGGGGAGGCCGGTAACGCGACCGAGGTCGCGGTGGAGACGCTCGTCGCGGGACCCAAGCCAGCGAGATATCCTCATTCCCCCGAGCATCAACAACCCCCTCCTGTTTCCCCCCCTGCGCTGAGATAGTGTGAGAAGGGGGCCCCGTTCCCACCCCATTTCCAGGCAGTGCCAGCGAGGCCCGCGGAGTTGGGGCGCCACCGCCATTTTGCGGCTCATCACCAGACGGGGAGGCTCGACGCGGTCTCGGCCCCAGGCCCGTCTGCCCCCCTCATCGTTGAGGGTGGTCCCTTTTCTTTTGCTTAGAGTATATGTGTTGTCGGCGCCGTCTGTGAAGTAAAACTGTATAAGTGTTGCCGTGTGCTCGGTAGTCGGTAGTAGATCTGCATTGTTACATTTGCTTTTTGTGCAGAATTGTTGTGCTTCTTCTACTTTTACATTTGCTTTTGGTGTATAATTGTATATGTGCGCTTTCCGTTTGCCGCGGAATAAATGTGCTTTATGTTGAACTGTTTTTCCCATTTCGCTTCGTCTTTTCTTTTATTGAATCTCCATCTTACTTCAAGTAAAGGGTTGGTCGTGGGCTAAATACGCCCAATAATTAATCGAACCGTCGAGGTTGACGATAACACCGCTCGGTTATCCCGATAGTACGGAACGGGTCGCTTAAAGTGGCCCGTGTCCGAAGTCGACCTGCGGCGAGGTGCGATCGCCCGGTCTACCCTCCGTGTGGGTAGTTAGGTAGGTCGAATTTGGCGAGCAACCCTATCCCACGCGGGGGGCCGATTGGCACGATCGTGGTGAGGCCGAAAGGCCCACCCGTGACTAGTTCCCGGCGTTAGTCCGAGAGGGTCACGATGGGATTGTCCGTCCGGTGGGCGACGTGCCACGATTCGAGTTACGTGGCCGTTCGCACGCCGGCGGGCGCGAATCCGCAACACTGTTGTCAGGAGTGGGACACAAACCCATCCCCCTCCTCGCGACACTGGTGTCGGAGAACGGGACAACGGGCTCTCCTGTCTCCAGCTAAATTTACGGGAATCGGTCCAGGGGTGAGAGGAGCGACCCCCGATTCCCTCCAAATTACGAGCGATTCAAATTAACCCTTTACGAGAAATAAGATGGCGTCTCAAGGCGAGCGGGAGCCGGGGGTATTAGAAATGTATATGTGTAGTAATGTAGGATCCATGGTCCAGGATGAAATCCCCGTGCAGGAAATGTTGGTTGTGCAGGAACACGAACTCGCCCAACTGAACCCAGAGCCCGAAATAGGTGCGGCGGCGGCCGCGGTGTATGACACCTCCCCTCCCCCCCTCCGCCAAAACCTCCCGATTCTTGCCGAATCGGCTCACCGAAGCGCACCCGACATGGCCCAGCTATGCGCCATGCTGGCGGCAATGACAGCGAGGATGGATACAAACACAAATGAAATGAAAAACGAAATAAAAGGCATGAACGAAATGAAAACGAATATGGAAACGAATGCGCAAGGAATGAAGGAAGAAATGAAAGAACTGCGGGGTGAGATGCAGCAAATCGGCCGAAGCCTGCAGGCGGGCATGAAGGCAATGACAGTGGAGCTCAAAATGGCGACGCCACGTGTGGGAGCGAACGAGCTGGGTGGGAGTGCGACGGCTGTCGGGCCCGCGGTGGAGGCAGGGAAGGAGAAAATAATTCGGGGGACGTATTGGGCGAGAAGCGTGACGGAGACGTGCACGAAGGAGATAAGAGACGAGGTGAAAGGAATTGCGAGGGAGAGAAAAGAACAATTAAGACGGAAAGCAAGGATGAGGTACGCGGAGATCGTGAAAGAGCAAGGACTGAAAAACAGGGAAGGACGGGAGCGACTTAAGGAGAAAACAAGGTTGACCTACATAAAGATAAGGGAAAGACGCCAGAAAGAAGCAGAGACTAATAGACACAAGGGGACAACAGAAACTAATAAATGTACAGAGACACGGGAGATGGGAACGATAGAGGGAAGACTACACGATGAAGACGGGGTAAGTGACGCACACACACACACGAAGGTAGTGGAGGATAATGGGGGTGAGCTCGCGGACCGTGCAGGGACCCGGTGCGAGCAGTTGGATGGCCTCCTCCAGGAACGAGGGGAGGGAGTATGCCCCCTTGAGGCGAGTCACGACCAGGTGAGTTCGGTCGTGTCGAGCGAGGTCGAGGGGAGGAGTGCTGTGGACAGGTGCACGGAGAGCTTGGGGGGTATAGAGGCCCCGGAGACCCTTGTGGGGACACGAATCCCCAGTGTGGTTGTCCCGGTGTGTGTGGTGTCGAGGTGTGTGTTCACGAGTGTGGCGAAATGCGTGCTGCAACGCACGCATAGCGCGGGTGCAAGGGCGTGTGTGAGAGCGACCGGGTGGGTGACAAAGACCCCGTGTGTGGAAGCGACCCCGTGTGTGAGTGGTGTGGTGGTAAGTGTGCAGAAGGGCGTGCTTCCCAGCACGCCGTGTGTGGATGAGGCACCGCGAGCGAGTACCCCCGCGTGTGTGAGTAGTATGGTTTGTGTGAGGGAAATGGCACGAGTGAGTGGAGCCACGTGTGCAAGGGTAATGGTATGCGTGAGTGAGCGGCCGAGTGTGAGAGAGACAGCGTGTGCAAGGTCGCTGTGTGTGAGGGAGATGTCGGTGGGCATGTGTGAACATGCAGCCGCGTCTCCCGGTGTGAGTTTAATGGTGAGGTGTGTTAGCGTCGTAACACGCAGGTGTGCGTGGGTGGAATGGCGACGACGACGGCGACAGAAGAAAGAAAGCCGAGTAGCGGCTGTAGCTGTTTCGGGGACCGTGCCGGGTTCACCCAGCAGCGAGCACGAGGTCCGTGCTGTGCAACGCACGAGGCCCCCACGTGCTCGCTTGCGGGAATGAAGTCCCGGTCCGGAAAGGCACGCGGTGGATTTGCCAATCCCGCGGACGGACAAAGTTTAGGCAGAATTTCGGATTTGGACCGGACGGGTTCTCCACGCGATCGTGTGTGTTAAGCCCCAACAGGGCAAAGCACATGTGTTCGCGTGGGGAACCCCTCGAGACGTGGGGCTTGTGTTTTTTTTTTTATGCGCACGGTGACGTCATGGCTGCACGTGGGGTTGGAATCCGGCAGGAGGGGTATCCCTGCCGGATGGTACCGTCCAAGGAGGGACGAGGTACACATGCAGCTGCATGACGTCACGGGCAGGTGCAAAGTGCGCGAGCTGTGAGTTGCCGCGCTGGTGCTGCGCATGGAAAAAAAAACAAAAAAAACAAGCCTCACTTTCGGGTGAACAGGATTTCCCGGGCAAGGGGTGGAAGACCCCCTTACCAGGGGCACAGGATGGAAACTAGTTAGGGGGAAGGGTTAGCTTAGCTAGACCGGCTCCATGGGGCAGGGGTAAGTCCTCATGGGGCCCGTGGAATGGATTAGTTAGAGGGATTGTAGCGAGATTTAGGTTGGGAAAGTTATTTTAGAGATTTGGAGACAGTGACAGACTTGTGAATGTGTAGAGGGGATGTAGTTTAGCGACATAGTGTTAAATGGAACGTGCTGTAGTTTAAGGGACGACGTGGGAGCACGAGTTAGTTAGGGGATGCAGATAGAAGGATGGCAGAGTTCAGCGGTGAGTGTGTTGAAGAGTTGGTGAGTGAAGTGGAAGCATGTGCTTGGTGAGAGAGTGAGGCCAGCGGGTCTGTGTGAGTGGAGCGAATGGGGAATGCATGGTGCGATGAGTGATTGGGGGGAGGACTGACTCCCGCCCAAGGGACCCCGGGGGTTGGTGTAAAGTGAGTTAGCTGGGTTAGTCAAATTGAAAAATGGAAGTCGTTTTGCTGTTGGTGGGAGTGTAGGCTCGAAACCCGTTTGGAGGGGTGCAGGAGCCCTGTTGACGAGCTGGGAGCGTCGCTGCGAAAGGTGAGTATCGCTGAGTGGGTACCCCGGGCACCAGGCTAGTCGGCCGTAGTAGGCCAAGGGCCCATGGGGGGCCGGGATAGCGTAGTGGGCACGGGTGCGTCCGCTTGGTGCGGGGCCTGGGGCGCCATTAGCCGCGTGGGCAGTGTTGTGGGCACGGGTGACCCTCGGAAAGGGGCCTGGGAAGCCAGCCTGCCACGTGTGCGTTTCAGGGGAGGTGCCATGGGGGCACTCCCCGGTGTTTAGGGAGCTGGTAGGCTCGGAGGCAGTGTAGTGCCCAGGGGTGCCATAGCTGGAGATTCGGCAGAGGGTCGTGCCTGCCAAACGGAGCCACGCGTCCCAGCCATGAGACCGTGTGAGGGCACGGAGAGAAAATTGGGGGGCGAGGTCCGAAATTGTGAGGACACCAACACAGGCGACGGGAATCTGGGTTGTTAGAACCAATAGTTTAAGCGCGAGGCGCTTGTTGGAAGCCCCGGGGTAGTTTAACAGGTTAATGGTTAGGGTAGATTAGGAAGTGTACCCCTCCGCACCATCCATCCCCTCGCTCTCGTTGTGGGCCGCTGGACCCACTTTGGGTTAGATCGCTGAACTCTGGGGAGGCCATCCTGAGGCTTAGATTGGGCCTCAGCACAGGACGCTAGCTCTCCCTTGTTCCCCTCCGGGAAGGAACGTAGGGGTTGGGAGTAGGCTAGGTGACAAGATAGGCTAGCCGAACAAGGACAGTACAGGGGGTTAGGGGACGATTTATAGTGGGGAAGTAAAAAAAAAAAAGTTGGGGCTAAATTGGGGTTTGACAAATTAACGGAGTGGGTATAGACAGTGACAGGCAAAGGCGATAGGTTGGGAGGGAGACCGTCGGGTAGGTCCGAGCCCGCCTTCCGAGTGGCCAGCACCACCGCACTCCCTCCACCAACCACCACTGAACGGCAAAGGCTGGCCAGCTTCATCTGCCGGCTGCGTTGCTGCAAGGCAAAGGCCGGCCCACTTCATCAGCAGCTGTTGTTTTGCTGCAAGGCCTGTGCCGGCTGGATCGGCTGCAGCTGCTGTGCTGCAAGGCCTGTGCCGGCTGGATCGTCTGCAGCTGTTTTCTGCAAGGCCTGTGCCGGCCAGTTCATCTGCCGGCTGTGTTTGCCTGCAGCGGCCTTGTTCTGCAGGCTGTTTGCCTGATCACCTTTGCCATGCCATGCCCACGCCCCTGTTCACCAGCCCCGTTCAATTTTTGCTTTGCCCCCCCCCCCCTGTTCATTGCCATGTGCGCCAGGATCAGAAAGCAACAGTTTGCAAGCTGCGAGAACTGCCCTGTTGGCAGCTACAACACGGGCCTGCAATGGCGGCCCGTGCACCGTGTTTGCTTCCATCCATTCATCCATCCATTCATTGTGTTCATTGCGTGTGCCACTTGAGCTGGCACGGAGACTGTGTTTGTGCAGCCCATGCACAGTTGTGGTTCACTGCGTTCAGTTCCAAAGGGAAGGCCTTGGACTGCGAGTGAGCAGCCGGCCACGTTCCCTGTCACCTGCATTGTTTGAGCCAGAGACTGCATGCGAGCAGCCTGGCTCCCTGCTAACTGCTTTCTTTTTGCAGAGTTCATTGATCGTGGGCCATGGTTTAGTGTAAAATTTGTAAGTTAAGGTTAAGATGTACTGTACATATGAGTGCGCCCCCGGCATGTCTGTCCTCGCGCCGGCAATTTAAATTAAGTCGTCCGTGTGAGTGAGTTTGTTTAGGTAGTTACTCAGCCCTCAGGTTATTTATTTTGGGGACACGAATACCATAAATGTCGCACTCAGGGATCCGTAGGTAAAATGTACTAGGGGAAAACTACACATGATGGCACACGAAAATTTGACGACTCGGGACGAGTCTGTAAAAAGGGGAGGGGGTAGTGTTGTGGTTGACGAAATTAGCAAACCACCATTCAGGTCCCGTAGGTGAGATATCTCTGTAAGTATATGTGTAGTTAGGCCCAAACCCATTGTTTAGAGGGAATAAATGTCATTCATTCGGGCTGCGACCCTTTTAGATAGCTGTTTTTCTTTTACTATCTTTATTTTGGACCAGCCGCCATTACTACCACCACAACCACCACCAACCACATCTCAACAGCCATCACACAACAACCACCAACCGCAAGGCCGCTTCACAACAACAACAACGCCAACAGCCACGACCTTTACCGTCACATCTCGCCCTCGCAACCATCGCATCACCGCCATTCCCGCGCCGCTTGTGGGCACCGATACTGGACTCGTACAGGGCGCGCACCGAGCAGCGGGTGCAAAAACACCAGCCTTTCCGAGAAATCGGATCAAAAACGATTCACGCCCACTTCTGTTCCGTCCTATCGGCGAGCGTGGGGCGATTTGGCCCCGCCTCCAGGTGCATCGGAGTATAATCGCTATATGCAGATTCGCGGATCAAAAATCATTCACGCCCACTTTTCCTCTGTCCAATGGGGAGCCAGCCAGAGGTGAAGGGTCGAAGGTGAAGGAGCGAAGCCCCGGGGGCTATAAAGGGCCGCGTTCGCTCGCCGAGTAGCAGTTGAGTCAGTCAAGGAGAGTTGAGAAGAGAAGAGTCAGAGAAAGCAGTTGGACGGAGTTGAGGAGAGTGGGAGAGTTGGAGAGGTGGAGAGGTGGCGGCGGCGAAGGCAGTCGAGAGGGCGCTCGTGTCAGAGTCGGGGAGCTGCGGAGAGGGGAGGCCGGTAACGCGACCGAGGTTGCGGTGGAGACGCTCGTCGCGGGACCCAAGCCAGCGAGATATCCTCATTCCCCCGAGCATCAACAACCCCCTCCTGTTTCCCCCCGCGCTGAGATAGTGTGAGAAGGGGGCCCCGTTCCCACCCCATTTCCAGGCAGTGCCAGCGAGGCCCGCGGAGTCGGGGCGCCACCGCCATTTTGCGGCTCATCACCAGACGGGTAGGCTCGACGCGGTCTCGGCCCCAGGCCCGTCTGCCCCCCTCATCGTTGGGGGTGGTCCCTTTTTCTTTTGCTTTGAGTATATGTGTTGTCGGCGCCGTCTGTGAAGTAAAACTGTATAAGTGTTGCCGTGTGCTCGGTAGTCGGTAGTAGATCTGCATTGTTACATTTGCTTTTTGTGCAGAATTGTTGTGCTTCTTCTACTTTTACATTTGCTTTTGGTGTATAATTGTATATGTGTGCTTTCCGTTTGCCGCGGAATAAATGTGCTTTATGTTGAATTGTTTTTCCCGTTTCGCTTCGTCTTTTCTTTTATTGAATCTCCATCTTACTTCACGTAAAGGGTTTGTCGTGGGCTAAATACGCCCAATAATTAATTGAACCGTCGAGGTTGACGATAACACCGCTCGGTTATCCCGATAGTACGGAACGGGTCGCTTAAAGTGGCCCGTGTCCGAAGTCGACCTGCGGCGAGGTGCGATCGCCCGGTCTACCCTCCGTGTGGGTACTTAGGTAGGTCGAATTTGGCGAGCAACCCTATCCCACGCGGGGGGCCGATTGGCACGATCGTGGTGAGGCCGAAAGGCCCACCCGTGACTAGTTCTCGGCGTTAGTCCGAGAGGGTCACGATGGGATTGTCCGTCCGGTGGGCGACGTGCCGCGATTCGAGTTATGTGGCCGTTCGCACGCCGGCGGGCGCGAATCCGCAACAGTATATATATATACACATATATATATACACATATAGATATATATATATATATATATATATATATATATATATATATATATACCAAAGTTGTACATACCTATAAAAACACAGTGTACTTGTCTGTCCCCCTTCGAAGGAGGACTTTAAAGGCCAATATTTTAATAAGATTGTGTTCATGACGGTCTTTTTCAGGATTAAAAAAATAAAAAAAAGTTGAACTTTTTTTTTTCATAAAAGAGTAATCAAGTCTCTTCAATTGGAATTGTCGACGGTGACTTGCAAATCAAACCTCAAGGGCGGTGTACAGAAATGTAAAAAAAAAGGACTGAACATGAAGCTTATCTGGACCCTGGCCTAATGTTGTAACCCAAATTTGGTAGCATTCTGACTGGGTCTGAAGAAGATTTTTGAAGAAATCATACATATATATATATATATATATATATATATATATATATATATATATATATATATATATATATATATATATATATATATTGTTACGGCTGTGG
>NC_140964.1:109580410-109705410 GCF_056783735.1 Eptatretus burgeri | reverse complement strand
CCACCACCATGCTTCACGGTAGGGATGGTGTTGGATGATTGACGAGCTGTGCTCGGTCTCTGCCAGACGTAGCACTTTGCATTCTGGCCAGAGCTCAATTTTCTTATCGGACCAACAAATCTTCTGTCTCGTGTTAGCAAAGTCTTTCACATGCCATTTTGCAAACTCCAGGCATGCCGTCACGTGCCTTTTCCTAAGGAGTGGCTTCCGTTTAGCCACTCTGCCATAAAGCCGACATTTGTGAAGTGCTGCAGAGATTGTCCTGCCAGCAGGTTCTCCCATCTCAGCCAAGGAACTCTGTAGTTGTCAGAGTGGTCATTGGTCACCTCCCTGACCAAGGTCTTTCCTGCCCTGTTGCTTTGTTTGGTCAGATGACCAGCTCTCGGAAGAGTCTGGGCAGTTTCATATTCTTTCCATTTCCTCATGATGGAGCTCACTGTGCTCTGTGGAACTTTCAACACTCAAATAAATTGTTTTATACCCTTCTCCAGATCTATGCCTTCTCAAAATTCTATCTCAGAGTTCTATGGACAGTTCCTTGGACTTCATGGTGGAGTTTCTGCTCTGACATGCACCGTCAACTGAGGGACCTTACATAGAAAGGTATGTTTCTTTCTAAATAATGTCAAATCAATTGAATTGGCCACAGGTGGACTCCAATCAAGTTGTGGAGACATATCAAGGATGATCAAAGCAAATTGGATGCACCTGAGCTCAATTTTGTGATTTAGCAAAGGGGTTGATTACTTATGGTGCAATAAATTTGTTTTTCATCTATCTATAATTCCAGCAGTGTGTGTGTGTGTGTGTGTGTGTGTGTGTGTGTGTGTGTGTGTGTGTGTGTGTGTGTGTGTGTGTGTGTGTGTGTGTGTGTGTGACCGCTGTTTCTCGACATCCTGTGGTCCGATCTAATTGAAACTTGCCGGGTATATTGCTGGGGACCTGAATATGTGCCTTTTCAAGGTTTGATATTAATCGGACAAGTGCTTCCCAAGTTATGGCCATTTATTTACCAAACCAATGGGAAGACACGTTGTTGCGTGGGCGTGGCCGATGGGGAAGGGAAGCTCAGCCACGTTCCCCATTACGGGTTACAACGTATGGGCTTCCGGAGAGTGATGACTTTGTGTATTCTAATAATTTCTCGATTTCTTATGCGCATTTACAGATAAACACAATGGCCCAAGTTATGATCGTTTTCATATTAGACGGTGTATAAATTTCGGGAACATCAGAGTGCTGGTATGCTCCGAACCAGGAAGTCAATTTTTTCTCTCTCTTCTCTTCTCTTTTTGTTTTTCCTTGCTACGACATTGCGAAAAGGTAAAATACGTTGGCGCTAATTGAATAATTGGGTATTAAAAATAAATTGCGAATAATCGGAACTGCGAATAATATCGAACTTCCGGGTCACGCACGTACGGGCACGTGAGAGCGAAGAAACGGCCTGTGTGGTTTATTTATTTATTAGGTACCCTGTCATTCTGACAGGGAACCCTATTGTTATTCTTCTGTTTATTTCTTATTTCTTATTTTTCTTTTTCCGCCGGCAATTTTGTGGGTTCTTTCGCTTTAAAAATCATTTTCTCAGGAACGGTAAGTCCGATCGACACGAAATTTTCACCATAATATGTATCTTTTTTTGATAGCAAACTTAAGTGGTAATTGTGACGTCATAGGTCACGTGGTATGGGCGCCATCTTGAAAAAACCGAAAAACTTTGGACCTCTGTATCTCTGAAACTTTCTCGGGTAAAACTGTTTTCGCTTAATACATTTGAATAAGCTCCTCAAGGGGAACAGGGGTGATTTTTCGTGAGGCCATCGATCAAGAGGTGTGCCGGTCAAAATTCGTTAGGTACAACGCTGCATAGGAAAAATCTGAAATTTGAGCCTCATCTGCACAACAATTGACCGTAGAAAAAATATATTATGACGTCATAGGTCACTTGGTTCGGCAGCCATCTTGTTTTGGGAATTTTTTTTTTTTTAATCTTCTTCTCCAGAACGGTGAAACAGATTGAGGCGAAACTTTACACACACATTCCCCATGAGGTCCTTTATCAAGTTTGTTAATTTCTTATTGATCGGTCTTACGGTTTGGCGCCATCTTGAATTTACCCAAAACCTTCAAACATCTCCAGAACGGCTCGTCAGATCAAGGGGAAACTTCACAAACCTATTGGCCACGAGTAGGGAATACAAGTTTGTTAATTTCTAATTGATAGGTCACATGGTTTGACAGCCATGTTGGATTCATGAAAAATATTAAATAATGTTTTCTCTGGAATCACATAACCTATAGAAGCAAAAATTTGCAACTATCATCCTCCATGATGTCTGCATTCATAGTAAAAATTATGATGTCACAAGTCACATGGTTTGGCGGCCATCTTGGATAGAAAAACTGACCTTATCCGATTTATACGAAACTTCACACACTTGTTCGGGTCCCCGATGGGAAGCTGAATATAAATTTATGATGTTATAGGTCACATGGTTCGGCAGCCATCTTGGATTGAAAATGAATAAATTTTTAAAATCTTCTTCTCCAGAACGGCAAGACAGATTGAGACGAAACTTTACACATATATTCCCCATGTGGTCTTTCTCAAGTTTGTTAATTTCTTCTTGATCGGTCACATGGTTTGGCAGCCACCTTGAATTTACCCTAAAACCTTCAAACATCTTCTCCAGAACGGCTGATCTGATCAAGGGGAACCTTCACACACGTATTGCACATGAGTAGGGAATACAAGTTTGTTAATTTCTAATTGATAGGTCACATTGTTTGGCAGCCATGTTGGATTTAAGAAAAATATTAAATAATGTTTTCTCTGGAACTGCTTAACCTATCGAAGCGAAAATTTGCAAATGCCATCTTCCATCAATTCTGCATACATGGTAAAAATTATTACTTCACAAGTCACATGGTTTGGCGGCCATGTTGGATTTAAGAAAAATATTAAATAATGTTTTCTCTGGAACGGCTTAACCTATCGAAGCGAAAATTTGCAACTGTCACCCCCTTTGATGTCTGCATACATGGTATAAATTATGACATCACAAGTCACATAGTTGGGTGGCCATCTTGGATAGAAAAACGATTCCGATTAACAGGAAACTTCAGACATGTTCCAAGACAGTTGAAAGCAGAATATAATTTTTTTTGTCATCTCATGTTGTATCAAGGGCCGAGGTCTGGGTAGTGCACACGAGTGGTGAATATAACTTTGTTAATTTCTAATTGATAGGTCACATGGTTTGGCGGCCATGTTGTATTCAAGAATTATATTAAATAATGTTTTCTCTGGAACCACATAACCTATCGAAGCGAAACTTGGCCAATATCATCTACCCCCATGCCTGCATGCACGTTAAAAATTATGACATCACATGTCACATGGTTTGGTGGCCGTCTTGGATAGAATAACGCACTTTGTCCGATAAAGACGAAACTTCACAAACGTGTTCCACTACACAATTGGAAGCAGAATTTAAATTTATGATGTCATAGATCACATGGTTCGTCTGCCATCTTGGATTTAAAATTAATTTTTAAAATCTTCTTCTCCAGAACAGCCAGACAAATTGAGGCAAAAATTCACACAAACTTTCCGCAAGACATCCTTTCACAAGTTTGTTAATTTCTAAATGATAGGCCACATGGTTTGGCAGCCATGTTAGACTCAAGAATTATATTAAATAATGTTTTCTCTGGAACCACATAACATATCGAAGCAAGACTTGGCTACTATAATCTAGCCCCATGCCTGCACATATGTTAACAAGGACAAATGTGTCCAAGAGCCGCGTCCTAAAGGTTTTGTCTTCACCAGAAGAAGAAGAACAAGAACTTAAGAAGAAGAAGAAGAAGAAAAAAAACAACTTCCGATATTTCATCACATGCCTTGACAGAGCCAATAGCGAGACCAGTCATGGACGAGCATCGTTCATGACAAGAAAATAGTGTATTTACGAAATTACAATACATTAAATGGAATAATCTTTAAATAGTAACGTGAACTTTTCTAAACTTTAAAGCAAATGTCCAAATATATTTAAAAGTTCATGATAGACGCTCTCAAAAGGCACCCTCAATGCGAGGATGTGTACAAGTGTTTCGTATTTAAGGAGATACGGATCCTGTATATGAAATAGTCGAGTCCTAAAGGATCTGTCTTCACCAGAAGAAGAAGAAGAAGAAGAAGAACAACAACAACAACAACAACAACGCCGAGCTCTTAATTTTAATTTAGAAGAGTAAATAATGAAGAAGAGTAAAAAATGAAGAAGAAGAAGAAGAAGAAGAGTAAATAATGAAGAAGAAGAAGAGTAAATAATGAAGAAGAGTAAAAAATGAAGAAGAAGAAGAAGAAGAAGAGTAAATAATGAAGAAGAGTAAAAAATGAAGAAGAAGAAGAAGAAGAAGAAGAGTAAATAATGAAGAAGAAGAAGAGTAAATAATGAAGAAGAGAAAAAAATGAAGAAGAAGAGTAAAAATTGAAGAAGAGAAAAATGAAGAAGAGTAAATAATGAATAAGAAGAGTAAAAAAAGAAGGAGAATAAGAGTAAAAAATGAAGAAGAGTAAAAAATGAAGAAGAGGAGTAAAACAATAAAGAAGAAGAGTAAAAAATGAAGAGAAAAAATGAAGAAGAAGAGAAAAAATGAAGAAGTTAAACATAATGAAGAAGAAGAGTAAAAAATGAAGAAGAAGAGTAAAAAAATGAAGAAGAAGAGTAAAAAAATGAAGAAGAAGAGTAAAAAATTGAAGAAGAAGAGTAAAAAATGAAGAATAAGAGTAAAAAATGAAGAATAAGAGTAAAAAATGAAGAAAAAGAGTAAATAATGAAGTGCTAAAATAAGACATGCTAAAAATTATGACGTCGTCACATTGTGTGGCGGCCATCTTGGATAGAAAAACACCTTTTCCGATTAACACTAAACTTGACAGACGTGTTCCAACACACGGTTTGAAGCAAAATATAAATTTGTGATGTCATAGGTCACATGGTTCGTCAGCCCTCTTGAATTGAAAATTTATAATTTTTTTATTCTTCTTCTCCAGAACAGCCGGACAGATCGAGGCAACAATTCACGCACACTTTCCCCAAGACATCCTTTCACAAGTTTGTTAATTTCTAATCGATAGGTCACACGGTTTGGCGGCCACGTCGAATTTACCCTAAAACCCTCAAAAATCTTCTTCTCCAGAACGGCCGGCCAGATCGAGGGGAAACTTCACGTACGTATTGCATCCGAGTGGTGAATATAAGTTTGTTAATTTCTAATTGATAGGTCACACGGTTCGGCAGCCACGTCGGATTCAAGAACAACATTAAATATCGTTTTCTCTGGAATCGCTCATCCTATCGTCGCGAAACTTTGCGACTGTCGTTTAAGTCTCACGTCGTATCGAGGGAGTCATGTACGGGTACCCGCTCATCACAGCCAGCAATTATAAAGTGGCAGTTGTAGTTATTATTATTATTATTATTTTTTTTATGGGCACGTACTAGTTGATAATAAATTTATAAAAAAATTCTAAAAACATGTTTTCACTTTGTCATTCCAGAGTATTTTGTGTGTAGATCGATGTAATTAAAAAAAAAATTAATCCATTTTAATTTCAGGCTACAACAACAAAATGTGACAAAAGTCGAGGGGTGTGAATACTTTCTCAAGGCACTGTATATACCTTATCTTGTTCAAGTGCAAATTATTTCCATAGTAGAGAACATTGTACTTTACGGTACTTCTACATATAGACGGTCCCCTGTGCCATTGTGCATGCGCAGCCTGAGCTGTTGTGGGCGTTTCAACCTGCTCAATACTTGTTTGATTATTGTCGTTTCACGCTAATAAAGTGGTCGAGCAAATTGAACTCTGTTCTTATTTAAAATCAAACAACTTGATGCAGTCGAGTAAAGATCGTCAGTGCTGAGGAGGACACGACTGGGTGAAAACGGACCACGAGAGCGTCGACAGTGAGTTTGGGTTTCTCGGGTACTGTACCCAATCTTCGCCCCCAGGACACTGTACACACGTGTGTATCACCGAAAATAGAACATTTACTCCAGAATAACTGTTTCTATGGCGCCGGTGGAAGCAGAGTGCGCGATCGAGGGTTGTGACTATATGGCTACCCATGCAGAGGCGGCAGTGGTGGCGGCCATGCTGAGTATACATGCCACCGTGCACGTCGCCGCCCCCAGGGCGGCGAGCTCGAATGCCAAGATGGAGAAACTCAAGCGTCCCCCCATAGCACTGGCCGGAACAGGCGAGGCCTGGTCGTACGTCATAACCCGCTGGGGCGAATACAAAACAGGTACTAGGCTTGTCGGACGCGACATAGTCGCGCAGCTACTGGAGTGCTGTGAGGAGGAGCTGAGAAAGGACCTCACTCGCGCGGCGGGTAGGAGCCTCGTGGGCAGCGATGAAGAAGACGTCCTCGCCGCCATGAAGGCGCTCGCCGTCCGGACGGAGAACACGATGGTAGCTCGAGTGGCCCTGTCAAACATGCGGCAGGGACACGAGGAGCCCGTCCAGTCGTTCCACGACCGCATCAAGGGGCAGGCGGACACATGCAAGTATGAAATGAAGTGCACCAAGGCGGGGTGCGATCAGGTCAACGACTTCACGGAAGAGATATTGCGCAACGTGGTTGCCCGTGGCATCGCGGACCAAGCAATACAACTTGACCTACTCGGTGATAAGAACCAGGACATGCCATTAAAGGACATGATAGAGTATATCGAGGCCAAAGAGTCTGGAAAACGCTCGGCATCGCACCTGCTTGACACTCAGAGCACGGACGCGATCAGTAGTTCGTATCGGCGGGGAAGGCAACAGGATGTCCGCGCCAGAGTAGGAGCCAGGCCGGAAAAACCGAAGGCCAAGCCCGAAGGAGTATGCATCTACTGCGGCGAGGTGGGCCACGGCAAAACGCCTCAATGGCGCGCCAGATGCACCGAGTGCCCCGGATACGGTAAAAAGTGCCGGAAGTGTGGCCGCCAGAATCACCTCGACAAGGCATGCCTGGGCGGCCGATCGGCTAGACCCCCATCTAAGGAGACCGACGGGATGTATGACGAGCAGACGGCAGCCTTCGTCGAGCTATGCATGGTCACCATGGCCAGCACAGAGGACGAAAAATGCAGGCTTCCCCTCGCTCACCACCTGTACGATGATATGTGCGATAAGTGGATGAAACGCATATCCGACCCGCAGCCATACGTCAACCTCACTCTCACCAACAAGCGCGAGGATTACAAAGCGCTGGGTTTTAACCTCCTGAAACACACCCGTGCGGTAACCCTACCCGCTATGGCAGACACGGGGTGCCAGAGCTGCCTGATCGGCATTAAAGTCGTCCAACAAATGGGCCTGAGCACCGAGGACCTCATACCTGTATCCATGACCATGAAGGCCGCAAACAAAGGAATTCGTATCCTCGGAGCCGTGGTAGTCAGATTCGCCGGTAACAGTGACGACGCTCGGAGATTGGAGACGCGCCAAATCGCGTACGTGACGGACTCTTCAGACCGCATATTCCTCTCCTCGTGCGGCCTGCATGGACCTGGGCATGATCTCGGACAGATTCCCGACACTCGGAGAGGTGAATCTGACGACCTCGGAATTGTGCGACTGCCCGCGACACGCGGAGCCGCCGACCAAGCCGACAGCACTCCCCATGCCGGCGACCGAGGCCAACAGAGAGGCACTACAGTCACACTTACTCAGGATGTATGCTCAGAGCACATTCAACACGTGCCCACACCAGCCACTACCGAGAATGACCGGCCCGCCACTACGTCTTATGCTCAGTGAGAACGCGACACCGGTTGCCCATCACACTCCAATCTCCGTGGCCATACATTGGCAAGATGAGGTAAAAGCAGGCCTCGACCAGGACGTTCGTCTCAGCGTGTTGGAGGAAGTACCCGTCGGTACACCGGTGACATGGTGTCACCGCATGGTAATTTGCGCGAAAAAGAATGGCAAGCCACGACGCACCGTCGACTTTCAGGCCTTGAACAAGCATGCGTTCCGCGAGACCCACCACACCCGATCCCCGTTCCACCAGGCGAGACGCGTACCTAACGGGAAGCGCAAGACAGTATTTGACGCATGGAACGGTTACCATAGCGTCCGCCTACACGAGGACGACCGCCACAAGACGACCTTCATCACTTCATGGGGGCGCTACTGGTACCTATCTGCCCCACAAGGGTATATGGCATCGGGGGACGGTTACTCACGACGATACAATGAGATTGTCACGGACATTGGTAACAAGACCAAGTGCGTAGATGACACACTGCTTTGGTCAGACACGATTGAGGGGAGCTACTTCCAGGCGGTCCAATGGCTGGATATAGGCAGCTGGAATGGAATCATCCTCAACCTGGAGAAGTTTGTCTTCAGCGCACCCACGGTGGACTTCGCGGGCTTCACGATCACCATGACCGACATGCGACTGTGCATCCGCTACCTGGAAGCAATCCACGATTTCCCACAACCGCGTAACATTACCAACGTCAGATCGTGGTTCGGGCTTGTCAACTAGGTGGCGTACGCCTTTAGTATGGCCGAACGAATGCAGCCATTCCGGAAGCTCCTGAAAAGTGGAGAATGCTTCCAGTGGTCCATGGAGTTAGAGGACATATTCCACGAGTCGAAAGATGTGATCGTACAAGAAATCAAACACAGTGTCCGCATATTTGACAAAAATAAGCCAACACGCATCGCCACGGACTGGCTGAAGGAGGGAATCGGATTCTGGTTGCTTCAAAAGCACTGCCGATGCGTGCCAGTTAGACTATTCTGCTGCACTGATGGATGGAAAATAACCCTGGTCGGCAGCAGATTTACACACGCGGCAGAATCCAGATACGCGCCCATAGAGGGCGAGGCTCTCGCAGTCGCGGACGCCTTGGACAAGGCGCGCTACTTCGTACTGGGCTGCGAGAACCTGATCGTTGCGGTAGACCACAAACCACTGCTGAAACTCCTTGCGGACAGAGCACTTGACGACATACCCAACCCCCGCCTCAGGAACCTCAAGGAGAAGACCCTGCGGTATCGCTTCCGCATCATACATATCCCGGGCATGAAGAACAAGGCGGCAGATGCCATGTCGCGCAGGCCGGTCAGCACCACGCGACCTCCACTCATGAACCTTCCAGATGACAATGCCACCATAGCGACCCACCTCCAACCAAGCACGCACACCGACGTCCTGTCTCTCCTACGCCAAACTGAGCCAGAGTATGACGACGACGACGACGTCGAGGAGGACAACCTGGCATGGTGCGCCGCGGGCTTCGAATCATTGCGATCAGTAACATGGGATCACGTCAGGGAAGCCACCAGCAGCGATGGCGATATGCACATATTGGAGGGAATGACAATGAACGGCATCCCCGACTCAAAAATCGAGATGCCAGAGACAATTCGCGACTATCACCAGTACCGCGAGAACATTACATCGACAGATGGAGTGATCTATACAAGGACCGAGTAGTCATACCACCCTCACTCCGCGGCGATGTGCTGAGCGCCCTACACGCTGCCCACCAGGGCGTATCAACGATGACCGCCCGCGCAGAATCCTCTGTATTCTGGCCAAGCATGTCGGCCGACATCAGCGCCACTCGGAAAAACTGCGAACACTGCCACCGGATGGCACCATCACAGCCTGGAGCGCCACCAACTCCACCTATCCCGGTCGTTTACCCCTTTCAGGCAGTGTGCTCGGACTTCTTTGTACACAGGGGTGCACACTACGTTGTGACCGTGGACAGATACTCGAACTGGCCGATCATCTCAAAGTCGACGGGTGGTGCCGCCGGACTCATAAACCACTTACGTCGTGCCTTCGTGACGTACGGGACGCCAGAAGAGCTCGCATCGGATGGGGGACCGGAGTTCACCTCCACCGAGACCAGGTAATTCCTGCACAGATGGGGCGTACACCACCGCTTGTCATCGGTGGCCTTCCCTCACAGCAACTGTTGCGCAGAGATTGGAGTTAAGACAATGAAACGACTTATCACGGACAACACCAGCCCGCAGGGAGAACTTGACACTGACGCTGTGCAGAGAGTGATGCCACAATATCGTAACACGCCTGACCCTGACACGAAGATCTCCCCGGCAATGTGTGTCTTCGGCCGCCCGATACGCGATTTCATCCCAATTATCCCTGGGAAGTACAGACCGCACGACACTTGGCATGAGACCCTGAAAGCAAGGGAGGAGGCCCTCCGCAAACGTCATATCCGCACAGCCGACACCTGGGTAGAACACACCAAACACCTTCTGCCACTTGCTGTAGGGGACCTAGTCCACGTACAGAACCAGACAGGACCCCACCCCCCAAAAATGGGACAAGACAGGCAGTATCGTGGAGGTACGCCAACACGACCAATACGTGATCAAGATCGACGGCTCGGGCAGAGTCACACTTCGGAACAAGAAATTCCTGCGCAAGTTTAGCCCAGTTCGCAATGACCAGCTGCCACCCCGGTCTATCTATGATGATCTAGCAACCCGCATCACTGTACCTGCACCCGTTGTAACACCGCAACTGCCTGACCTCGACAGCGAACCCGTGACATCTGCGACGCCAACGGAGCCCACGCCGGCACTGACGTCAGTATGCACACCCCGGCGCAAGACGACACCAGTTTCAGACACGTCAGCAGCACACCGAGGCGCGCGATCCTTCAGATGCCACCATCTGCCCCTGAAACCCCGAGAGCCCCATCCCCACTGGGGCCCGATGTGACACCACCAGCACCAGCAACAGGTCAACGCCGATCCACCAGAGCGACCAGCGTGTCTGCCTGGCACAAGGACTACTCCATGGAATAGTCACACGATGGGCAATATCAACTTTTGTTCATTCATTAAACTTAATATTTTCTCAGCCTTTATCTATTAACATAATAAAGACTCGGAGGAAGATTGAGAACATTGTACTTTACGGTACTTCCACATATAGACGGTCCCCTGTGCCAGTGCGCATGCGCAGCCTGAGCCGGAGCCAGAGATGTTGTGGGCGTTTCAACCTGCTCAATACTTGTTTGATTATTGTCCTTTCACGCTAATAAAGTGGTCAAACAAATTGAACTCTGTTCTTATTTACATAGTACATCTGAACTTTTATCTACAGCCTGACTGAGTACTGCTCTCCTCTCTGGACTGGCACCCCTGCCTCACACCTTGCTCAGCTCGAAGCCGTGGAAACTAAGGCCTTCAAGATTATTGGAATCTTCCTCGATGCAACTGAGTCTCTGGGTCGATCACTTTTACATTACAGATATGTCAATGGTTTCTCTGTCTTCTACCCCTTCCTTTATGGTCTTGCAAACTCTGCCCTTTCAGTACTCTATCCCCCTCTCCTCCTGCCAATAACCACCTGATGGCAAAACTCCCAGAATACAGACTCACTGTTCACTTCCACTCATTCATTTCTCTTTATCCAAACCAATAGAACCAACTTCTCCAGTCTTATCAATCTCATTCTTCCCTCCAAGGCTTCAAAGACAGCTGTTCACCACCATCTTAGGTCACTCAAAATCACAAGGTCACACCCCCATCCACAACCACAACTTTTAAGCTCAGCTGCAATTTAAATTCCATTTAAGACATCGTCATCACGCACTGTCCGTCAGTCTGTCTGTCTCCTATTTTGACTTCTCCAGCCAAACCGCTGGGCCGATCCAGCTGAAATTTGGCAGCAACGTTCCTCTCGACTTGTAACAGGGATTGCAAAGCTCGTTCCGGTCACGTGACTGGGAAAGTCAAACTGGCCGACTTCGTAAATTTCTACAAAAATGTAATTCTCCATGTTACAAAATTTGGGTTCCAATATTAGGCCAAAGTAGGGATGTGAAATTGCGGAAGTCATGCCGATCACGTGACAAGAAGTGTCAAAATGGCCGACTTTGTCAAAAAAATTTTTGGGGGGGGGGAATAAAAATCGCATAAATTCCTTCAATAATCTTCTTCTTTAGACCCACCAGTCAGAATGCTACCAAATGTGGGTTACAACATTAGGACACGTCCTTATGTTAAATCGCAGAGGCCATGCTGATCATGTGACCAGAAGTGTGTCAAAATGGCAGTCACGCAAATTCCTTCCAAAATCTTCTTCTGATAAACAAGTCAGAATGCTATCAAACGTGGGTTTCAGCATTAGGCCAGGGAAGGGATGTTAAAGTGCCGAACTCATGCCAATCACGTGACCGGAAGTGTGTCAAAATGGCTGATTTCGAAATTTTGGGGGAAAATTGCATCAATTCCTTTAAAAACCTTCTTCTCCAGACTCACCAGTCAGAATGCGACCAAACTTGGGGTACGATGTTAGGACAGGGTCACAATGTTAAATTGTAGTCATGGTGATCACATGACCGGAAGTGTCAAAATGGCAGACTTCATAATTTTTTGGGGGGGGGGGGGGAAATTGCATAAATTCCTTCAAAAATGTTCCTCTCCAGACCCACCAGTCACAATGCTACCAAATTTGGGTTTCAACATTAGGCCAGGGTCCAGATAAGCTACAGGTCCAGTGGTCCTATTTTTTTCTACCCCAATTAACCCTCCCCAAGCCCACCTCTTTCTGGGTTTCCAAGTTTTCCCTCTACTTCTATGATTGAGAGTTTGCATCTGGATCCATCTTGTGCACCCCATTTGTCCTCTCCTTGCCCTCATTCTTCCCCACATCCCTTCTTTCTCCAACTCTCCCTCCAATTTGTCCCGAAAACTTGCTGTTGGTGTCACCCCGCCCCCTTTTCTGGGAAAAAAGTGAATTTAGGTCAACCAACAGACGAGAGCAGTTTCCTCATGAGTGCCAGATTCACTTTATGTAATTGAATAGATTCCATGTGGATGCAGTCTACAATCATGGAATGTGGTGAAAATGAGCTTTATGGTGAATCTGCAAAAGTGAACACATTGAGTTTGGTGCATGGGGAAACTGTGGAATTGCATCATGTCAAATGTTTATCCACCACCATCCTCCATTATGGAGTGATCTCTATCATCTAGTTTGTTATTCTTTTTTTTAACCAGGAAAACAAATTTCACGTTCATGTGAATGCATTCAAATTTTGTTCATAATGTCCATAGTCATCACAAGTTACTCGAAGTTCCAAGCAAAGTCCAACATATAGTTAAGCATGATCAACAACAAAAAAATAGTTTTATTGCCATATACTATACAGTGGAGGTGGGAATACCAATCAAAAACACAACCACAAATGCAAACACAAACGTTTTGAGAGTTTAACGTTTTTTTTCATTCAAATTCAAAATGTCTCCAGAACATATCTATTTGGTTTATTTTATTGAGAGCCAACTGTGCAAGATGGTGGAAATAGGACAAAATCGATTAAAGTAAGAGTTAGGCCATGTTAATAAATGTTTATCAGCAAAATGAATGTCATGAGAATTTGCTCCCTTGTGAGAAATGTTTTGTATTTCCAGAATAAACAATCACAAAATATACAAGGTGTCCACATTGAAATGAAACAACTTTGAAGCCTTCTAGCTTTTTATGCATAGATTTGAGAATGTTGAAAGTTGGATAGTTACCACACTATATATCAAAGTTTCTGAGCTTTTACTGGATTTTGTGTTTCAGATTGAATTATATATGCCTGGTGTTGGCTTAATGGCTGGAGTGGTGGGCTTGGAATCCTAGGGTCCTGAGTTCAAATCCTGCTTGGCTGTTGAATTAATATCAGGTGGGGTTGACTCAGCCTCTCATCCTTCCGAGGTCAGCAACACGAGTGCCAGCTTGCTGGTATCCTGTGTCGGAGTGGCTGGTATTTAGGATTGTGCCCAATAGCCCAGGAGAATGCTTCGGCAGCACCAACTCTCTGCACAGAGTATGGTCCCAATGGATGGATGGATTGAATTATTATCACCCCACAAGAAAAGGCGAAAAGTGTTTTATGGATGGCCAAACTGGTCACCTACCCTGGTGCAATGACGATTCCATACGTTTAACAAGGAACCACCGACTCGAAGAGACCTGTATGCATGGATGAAGAAATTTGCGGAGACTGGCAGCGTAGCAAAACAGCATGTTGGAGGAAAGCCCAGAACATCGGAGGATGTTGAACGCATATGTGCTGCCTTACACAAAATCCCAAGGAAGTCCGTCCTTCGTGCCAGTAATGAACTGCAAATTCCACATTCAACTGTGCATAAAATCGTGCACACTATCCATATAATTATAAGCTTCAATTGGTTCAGCAGCTAAGAGCGGATGATCATGTGCACACTATCCATATAATTATAAGCTTCAATTGGTTCAGCAGCTAAGAGCGGATGATCATATAAAAAGGAGAAATTATGCTCTGCATGTGCTCCACAATCTGGCCAACAGCCCCAAGTACCTGAACCGGGTCATGTTCTCTGAGGAAACAACATTTCACAGATGTGGGCGTGTTAATAAACAATTGCCGCATCTGGGGAGCAGAGAATCCGCATACAATCCATGATGTCGAAAGAGATAATTCACATGTGTACTTAGACATGCTTCAGTTGTTTGTGGCACCACAGGTAGAGGACTGCCAACTGAGCTTCATATTCCAGCAGGATAGGGCTTCTCCCCACTTGTCCCATGATGTCTGCTCCTTCCTTGATGTCTGGTTGCCAGACCGCTGGCTGGGTTGAGACGGACCCATTTCCTGGCCACCAAGATCGCCTGACGTTAACCCCACAGAAATTTTTTTTTTTGAGTGGGGTAGATGAAGTGCAAGTTGTACAACACAAAGGTGCAGGACATTGTTCAGCTGAAAAAGCACATCATGGCGGCAGTGGCCTCCGTAACCCCCGAGATATTAGAAAATGAGTACCATTGTGACTCAGTCCATGCTACGAATGGTACACATGTTGAGTGTTTACTCTTACGTACACGAATTATATGTACCCATACACCAAATTAAACTCAAGCATACCAACTCTGAGCTGTGTGAATATTTCTCTGTTTGTATTATTCAATAAAAATTTATAAGGCTTCAAAGTTGTTTAATATCAATGTGGACACCCTGTACATTAATCGTGTCAGAAAACTCGGCTATAAATTGTCTCCTTGTATTATTTCTTAGTTTATTGACTGTTACAGAATGCTAGGTGACTCCAAAAGAAAAAGTGTTGAGCAGAGTTGAGTAGTAAAAAGATTAGAGCAGTGAAAGGTGAAAATGTCAGTGGAGGATAAAAAGAACATTTGTTTACTGTTATTTTTTCCCAGACTTCTGGAGCTTATTTTCATCAAACATCTATATATTAATACTGAAGGGCCAATTTTGTGCTCCTCCTTGCGGGCACGTCACGTTTTTCTCGGTACTGTGACCTGGACTGAAAGAAACTTCGTTCCTGTAAGAGTGCATCGCACATAGTGGCAATAGTCAACTTTCAAATCTGAAGCAGAATAAACACTTTTCGTTTTACATTCGTTTACATGGCGACGTGTGACGTCACCGCTGAGAGGCGTCAGGACGTCATGACATCGGTCATTCGGTGATGTCATTACGTCTGCCGTCGACAGACCGTTACCGCTGAGCGGTGTAATTCCACTCCTCGAAAATAGCGTCTGCAATGTAAAAACCCTCTTCTGCACATGCTGACTACCTCAGAATGTGAATTCGACACAAAAAATGCAACAAGAAACATTGTATCTTCTATCTATCTATATATTAATACTGAAGGACCAATTTTGTGCTCCTCCTCGCGGTCGCGTCACGTTTTTCTCGGTACTGTGACCTGGACTGAAAGAGACTTTGTACCTGTAAGAGTGCATCGCACATAGTGGCAAAAGTCAACTTTCAACTCTGAAGCAGAATAAGCACTTTTCGTTGAGATGGGGGCGAGAAGTGAAGAGGTGGGGGCGGGGGATGAAGAGAAGGGGGCAGGGAGTGAAGAGGCGGGGGGCAAGGTAAGCAAATTTTTGGGCGAGGGTAAGCAAATTGAAAACGGGAAACGGGGGGAAATGGGGCGGGGGATGAGGTGAATTAGGCGGGGTTGAGTGTGAGGGGGTGGACAGGGGGACGGGGCCAAGCGGGGAGGGGAATCAAGAGACGGGGGTTGGGGAGTGAAGAGGCGGGGCCGGGGTAATTAAATTTTTGGGCGGGGGTAAGCAAATTGAAGGTGGGGGGGAATGGGGCAGGGGCGGGGGATGAGTAGGCGGGGGCAAGCACGCCCTGTCCAGTCCATGTCCCTCGAGTGTGGGTGAGCTGGTGAGGGTGGTTGAATGAACGGAATCCGTCTGTGACGGGGCTTCGGCTAGTACATTATATTGTTGCTAATCTGGAAGCCAGGAGCACACAACATAGAGGTCCTTTAGATCAGTTATATCGGTAAGTACATGTTGCCAGTTAGGGTCCAGACCCCAGTCTAATGGGTAATTAAATGTTCCTGCGCTGTGGAGTTATTTTGGTTTATTTTTACAATGCCGATGACACCGCATCGCCCTCACCGTCACTTTGCTTCCTTCACAGCGCTCTGGCCAACATCGGGGGGGGGGGGGTGGGTGGGCGGAGCCCCTGCAGAAACATGTTGCTCAACTTCCGCGACTGTGTGAGGGGCAGTCCCTTGGAAGAAGGCGGAGTTCGGGGAGGAGCCGCGAAGCGGCCCTTGACCAATCGGCGTGCAGCGGGTGGGGTGACTGCCACTCAGACAATCCGGGCCCGCGACAGGAGGAACGGGGGCCGCGTGACGTCACCACGCCCCCAGGCCAATCGAGGGGTTTACCACCTGTTTTGGCCAGTGAGAGGGACGGTGAGGATTTTTGCGCCAAAACTGGCCAGTGAGAGAGACGAAGAGCGACTTTGCACATCAAAACCTGCCAGTGAGAGAGGGAGGGTCGTGAGGAGGCGCCATCCCCTCCGAAGCGGGGGGTATAATTATAGGCACGGTCTACGCGTTCGCGAGAGAGAGTTCTGGGTCTGGCGCGATCTGTGCGTTCGTGTGGTGGTTGAGTGGCTCTCCTGTCGTTCTAGTTCTAGTTGGAGTGGTTCCCCTGTCGTTCTGCGCGTTGTGCTTCTGCGCGTTCGCGGGTGGTTCTCCAGCTGTCTTGCTCATGCACGAGCTCTGGGAAGCGTCTGCGGACGGAGGGTCTTCTCCCGCCAGCCCTCGCCCTGCCGGCTTCGCAAGCTTGGATCCTCTGGATCGTGCAAGGGGTCCAGTTCGGCCCCGAGGACCTGGTCCTTGAAGACCGCACGAGGCGGGCAGGTCCGAGTTCGGTCTCAATAAAGACCAACTGGTCCGGTCATTTTTGGGGTATTTGTGTATGCGTGTGTCTGGGGCCCCGTCTTTAAGTAGAGAATTGTATAAGTGCTTTTGCTATATATATATTTGTATTTTCATTTCTTATAATCGGTTTAGCTCTGCTCTTGCGTGCTTCCCTTCATTTCCCCAAATGCGTATAAATAAACCCCGTTTGTTCAATGTTTTCAGCTCGTTCGTGTCCATTCTTGCATTGACTGAGCGTGTAGCGTGAGGGATTAGCTGGCCATTGCCGTTGTCACAGAATAATCGGGTCCGGCGATTAAACCGCTCGGAATCGCACACGGAACGAGCGCACTAAGCGGCTCGTTTCCGTAAGAGTTCCGTCGAGGGTGAAATTCCCCGGTAGTGGACCACATGGGTATTTAGGTAAATTGAAATTGGCAATCGACCCGACCCCACGTGGTCTATCAATTGGCGAATTTCGGTCCGACAGAAAACCCGTCGACTCCGGACTTATCCGGGGCGACGATCTGAATTCCGGGTGATCGGTCGAGCCGACTCGCGGCCCCATCCAGCGGACGGACCACGGCCGATGTCCCGCCCCGCAACAATATATGGTCCAACTCATGCAGGCGCAAAAAAATAAAATTGCTGTTGGGGAAAAATGCTGTTACAAAGGGGGAGGGGGGGGAACTCACATGGGGCAATCTGATCCCAACACAGAACCTTTGGTCAATAAAAACCGGTTTAAGAAAAGCTATAGAGTTACTTGATAAACAACTTTTTGAATTGTTGAAATAAAATATATGACTAGAAATAACCATAAAAAAAATAAAAATAAAAAAAATATAAAAAAAAACTTAGGGGATAATTGCATGCAAAGAAAACAAAACAATCAAAACATAGCATATATTTGGGAGAAGAAAATGAAAGGAAGTGAAGAATGGAGGTGTGGGGTGCGGGACTGGGAAGTGAGGAAAATAATGTCACGTCAGGGGGTCCTGTCAGGTCAGGTCAGGTATCAGGCCAGATCAGATCTGTGACTTGTTACAGGCACCATGAAACCTGCACCAACCTTTCCTTTTCTGGAGGCGCAAAAACTTTACCCCCCCCTGCCCTGCGGACCTTGAAGCACACTCCGTGCCTGGCAGGTCTAGCCCTCCGTACGTGGAGTTGACCCCCAACCATGGGTCCTCATGTGACTCGCACTAGTGCCAACTCGCGCACGCCGGCGGATGCCCTCTCACACCAGCGCAGGTTCAATGGCCTCGCTCACCAGTGCAGATTCGGCCCTGCTCCCGAGCGTGGGCCCGACCCCGGTCGCCAGATTGGGACCGACCCCGGTCGCCAGAGTGGGCCCGACCCCAGTCGCCAGAGTGGGCCCGACCCCGGTCGCCAGAGTGGGCCCGACCCCGGTCGCCAGAGTGGGCCCGACCCCGGTCGCCAGAGTGGGCCCGACCCCACTCACCAGCATGTTTGAACCTGCTAACCGGTGCATGTTCATCTGCCACCTTACCCACCAATGTGACCGCTGGTTCGTACTCCTCGAGACACAGAATTGACGCCTGTAAGGTCTAACCATGCCCCTTTGAGCAGTCTTGCCCACCATGCACAATGCTTCACACACCACCAGGCCGACTTTCTTCACACACCTCTAAACCCTATACCTACCTTGTCTCATAGGCAGTCAGTTCCTTATAGGGCTGAAGGACATCCACACCAACATGGTGATGGTCCTGGCAATTTCCACATTCTAAGAGTTTTCCAGTATATTTTCCAATTTGTCTTTACTACTGTCATCCCATAATGCAATTATATTTAACATGCAGGCCCGGATACACCCCATCCTGTGAGTGGAGTGAGGGAGGTTCCAGCCCGAATCTCTTTGCCTCATCCTGCCTCCAGCTCGCCTCGACCGCGTGCTCCTCACTATCAATTTCATGTCCAAGTGCCAAAAATGGGAATAAAAAAAATTTTGATTCCCAAATGCGCTTGAATTTTTATTTTAAACTTATCCTTGGAGAAATGGGACCAATCCAAACTCTTTGACATCAGTCATCACATCAGGGGTCCCGCTAACGCAGATCCTCTGCACCGGAGGTCTAAGACCTCCATGAATGGTGAAACGATCCAGCAAGTTACTGCGAGCGGACAGCACTTGCTTATCTTCTCCAGGTTCGAATAGCATGAGCACCTATTACAATTTAATGTTCCCCCAAGGTCCTTCAATCGTATTTGAAACTGGGCACATGGGAAGCTGGGAACATGTTCTTATAATTACAATGGTTTATTTAAAAGTAGTACGACACGGGGAGTTGAAATACCAAAAATTGGACAAATCCAGCACACAAGACAATGTATAAGGAGGAGACACAAACTTAATGGACGAAGAAACTAACACCCCAACGGCACCAATCACACAAACACCCGGACTGCTAAATGGGGAGACACGAGGACTTAGGCAAATGAACGAGCAATGAACTGGTATCATCATGCCACTTCAGGGATGGTGAGTCAATGATGGCTGCTGGCAGTGAATGGAGAATCGGCTGGCGTCCATCACACCGAAGAGCAGAGTGCCTGGCGGAGACCAATGTTTTGGGAGCTCGTGGGTCAAGTTGCGAGAAGACAGCAAATATCTGCTGCACATGCACACACAGCTTTTATCATACCCTTGGGACCACCTTTGAGCATGCGGCCGGTCATTTGATCAGCTGTTCCACCGGCCGGGGGAAGCACCTCCACAAAAGCACCCTGCCTACATCCAGGGCCCTCTGCAGCTCACTATACCACCAGGTGCGCTGTCTTCCGTGAAGCGGCCCCAATTCTCCGAGCGGGGGATTCCCCTAGCCAAGTCCGTAAGTGCATTTATGTGCCAGTTTTGTTTTGACTCACCTCAAGTCCTCCACCTGGCTTTGCCTGTAGACAAGAGGTTTTACACAGGACATCCTTATCCGATGTTGCCTTATAATGGATGCTCACTACCTCCCCAGCACGCACATATATACAGTATATATAAATGCCATTGTCTGACTCTCTCACATGTCCACGTAACAATAATAATTTTTAAAAAGCAAAGGGGGTGGGGAAATAGAGTCATGTTTGAAATGCACCTCATAATGTATACTTTCTCAGCCAACAACATCAACATAAAAACTTTCATTGATAAAACTCACCCGAAGCAACAATTCGATTCTTCCCTCTCCCTTCATTTGAGCTTTGGGCTATAGATGAAGCCACAAGCTTCTCAATCCTCGAAACAGTGAAGTTTTCACCCGAGCCGACTCCAGTGGCCTCCATTGCAGCCTTGTTATTGATCACCCTCTTCTTTATAACCTTTTGTAGGTCTTGCCACTTGCGTTTCAAGTCCTCAATAGATCGTGTAGAAATAGCAAGACTGTTTACCCTCTTCTGGATAAGTTCCCAAGCCTCTATACTCTTGATTGAACTCTTCTTAGATGCTTCTGCACCAAAAAGTAGCTGGTAATGTTGAGTGATACCACAGATTAATGACTCCGTCTCAGAACGGTGAAAATCGATTTTGCACTTCTTGGTGGGGACTGGTGGCAAAGCAGAGCCTGGCTCAAAAAAAGATTGGCCTGGATCCACAGCAGACCCTGCCAAAGAGGTGAACAGGAAACGAATGGAAAACTCCATAAGCAGTTGATAAATCGTTTGTATTAGCAGCAGCAGTAGCATTATTAAATCGATTTAAACAACAAAAAAAACAAATAATAAAAATTTGAAAATTCATGGGGTGACTTTGGATGCCAAGACATTTTCAGTTTATTAGAAACTAGCAAATACCACCCATCGCTAATGAAAAGGGGGTGGGGGGGTGGGAGACAAAGAGGGGAGAAGAGAGAGAGGGGGTGGGGGAAAGAGCGTTGGAGAGTGAAGAGGTGGAAGGGAAAGGAGAGAGAGGAGGGAGGGGGAGCGAGGAGGGGTGTGGCAATGAGAAGGAGTGTGGGAAGGGAAGACAGTGTGAGGTGAGAGGAAGGGAAGGCAGATGTGCAGTGGAGCTTTAATTACAATTCATACAGTCTCACAAAATGATTCGGCAGAGAATATCGGTGAAGGAAACAAAATGTCTGAAATCCATTTTCTAGATCACATTAAAAGCACCGCCCGGACGGGTCCTGAGACCAACACCGCCCGGACGGGTCCTGAGACCAACACCGCCCGGACGGGTCCTGAGACCAACACCGCCCGGACGGGTCCTGAGACCAACACCGCCCGGACGGGTCCTGAGACCAACACCGCCCGGACGGGTCCTGAGACCAACACCGCCCGGACGGGTCCTGAGACCAACACCGCCCGGACGGGTCTTGAGACCAACACCGCTCGGATGCGCCCGGAGCCAAGCTATCCAGAGACAAACACCGCTTGGACACATCCGGAGACAAACTCCTGGCTGGACATAAATACCGCCGGACAAAAACTCCCAATAGAACACATCAGGAAATAAAGGAGGGGGGAGGGGAAAGTAAGAGAGGTGTGGGAGGAGTGTGCTGCACACCATATTGGGAGGGGGTAGAGTAAGGACGGGACAGCGAGAGAGAGGGGTGGGGGTAGGGGAGTTATGAGAGAGAATGTTATGCTTTATGAGCGCGCCCACGCACAAACGATTAGTGCTTGGCTGATATCGGCAATTTTTCGGGAATCTGCAGGTTGGAGTCAGTGTGATTACCAACTACAGTACGTACTGTACACAACGCAAAAACCTTGATTAGCTTTCACCGAAAAACAACACTGCATTTATATAGACGTTTCATTTCAGGGCTATGTTAACAAATTTATCTTTATAAACAGCTGGTTGTGATGGGTAGGGAAAAAAAACTTTGGGGCGATAATTTAGAAAAAAATGTTAATATGGCAAACGGCTCAGAAATCGGGTGCTATTGCACGAGGAGCTCGCTCATGGCGACGGAGCACTCGGCACTCGCTCAGGGCGACGGGGCACTCGGCACTCGCTCAGGGCGACGGGGCACTCGGCACTCGCTCAGGGCGACGGGGCACTCGGCACTCGCTCAGGGCGACGGGGCACTCGGCACTCGCTCAGGGCGACGGGGCACTCGGCACTCGCTCAGGGCGACGGGGCACTCGGCACTCGCTCAGGGCGACGGGGCACTCGGCACTCGCTCAGGGCGACGGGGCACTCGGCACTCGCTCAGGGCGACGGGGCACTCGGCACTCGCTCAGGGCGACGGGGCACTCGGCACTCGCTCAGGGCGACGGGGCACTCGGCACTCGCTCAGGGCGACGGGGCACTCGGCACTCGCTCAGGGCGACGGGGCACTCGGCACTCGCTCAGGGCGACGGGGCACTCGGCACTCGCTCAGGGCGACGGGGCACTCGGCACTCGCTCAGGGCGACGGGGCACTCGGCACTCGCTCAGGGCGACGGGGCACTCGGCACTCGCTCAGGGCGACGGGGCACTCGGCACTCGCTCAGGGCGACGGGGAACGAGGCACTCGCTCAGGGCGACGGGGAACGAGGCACTCGCTCAGGGCGACGGGGAACGAGGCACTCGCTCAGGGCGACGGGGAACGAGGCACTCGCTCAGGGCGACGGGGAACGAGGCACTCGCTCAGGGCGACGGGGAACGAGGCACTCGCTCAGGGCGACGGGGAACGAGGCACTCGCTCAGGGCGACGGGGCACGAGGCACTCGCTCAGGGCGACGGGGCACGAGGCACTCGCTCAGGGCGACGGGGCACGAGGCACTCGCTCAGGGCGACGGGGCACGAGGCACTCGCTCAGGGCGACGGGGCACGAGGCACTCGCTCAGGGCGACGGGGAACGAGGCACTCGCTCAGGGCGACGGGGAACGAGGCACTCGCTCAGGGCGACGGGGAACGAGGCACTCGCTCAGGGCGACGGGGAACGAGGCACTCGCTCAGGGCGACGGGGCACGAGGCACTCGCTCAGGGCGACGGGGAACGAGGCACTCGCTCAGGGCGACGGGGAACGAGGCACTCGCTCAGGGCGACGGGGCACGAGGCACTCGCTCAGGGCGACGGGGCACGAGGCACTCGCTCAGGGCGACGGGGCACGAGGCACTCGCTCAGGGCGACGGGGCACGAGGCACTCGCTCAGGGCGACGGGGCACGAGGCACTCGCTCAGGGCGACGGGGCACGAGGCACTCGCTCAGGGCGACGGGGCACGAGGCACTCGCTCAGGGCGACGGGGCAAGAGGCACTCGCTCAGGGCGACGGGGCACGAGGCACTCGCTCAGGGCGACGGGGCACGAGGCACTCGCTCAGGGCGACGGGGCACGAGGCACTCGCTCAGGGCGACGGGGCACGAGGGACTCGCTCAGGGCGACGGGGAACGAGGGACTCGCTCAGGGCGACGGGGAACGAGGCACTCGCTCAGGGCGACGGGGCACGAGGCACTCGCTCAGGGCGACGGAGAACGAGGCACTCGCTCAGGGCGACGGGGAACGAGGCACTCGCTCAGGGCGACGGGGAACGAGGCACTCGCTCAGGGCGACGGGGCACGAGGCACTCGCTCAGGGCGACGGGGCACGAGGCACTCGCTCAGGGCGACGGGGCACGAGGCACTCGCTCAGGGCGACGGGGCACGAGGCACTCGCTCAGGGCGACGGGGCACGAGGCACTCGCTCAGGGCGACGGGGAACGAAGCACTCGCTCAGGGCGACGGGGCACGAAGCACTCGCTCAGGGCGACGGGGCACGAAGCACTCGCTCAGGGCGACGGGGCACGAAGCACTCGCTCAGGGCGACGGGGCACGAAGAACTCGCTCAGGGCGACGGGGCACGAAGCACTCGCTCAGGGCGACGGGGCACGAAGCACTCGCTCAGGGCGACGGGGCACGAAGCACTCGCTCAGGGCGACGGGGCACGAAGCACTCGCTCAGGGCGACGGGGCACGAAGCACTCCTCAGGGCGACGGGGCACGAAGCACTCCTCAGGGCGACGGGGCACGAAGCACTCCTCAGGGCGACGGGGCACGAAGCACTCCTCAGGGCGACGGGGCACGAAGCACTCCTCAGGGCGACGGGGCACGAAGCACTCGCTCAGGGCGACGGGGCACGAAGCACTCGCTCAGGGCGACGGGGCACGAAGCACTCGCTCAGGGCGACTGGGCACGAAGCACTCGCTCAGGGCGACGGGGCACGAAGCACTCGCTCAGGGCGACGGGGCACGAAGCACTCGCTCAGGGCGACGGGGCACGAAGCACTCGCTCAGGGCGACGGGGCACGAAGCACTCGCTCAGGGCGACGGGGCACGATGCACTCGCTCAGGGCGACGGGGCACGATGCACTCGCTAAGGGCGACGGGGCACGAAGCACTCGCTCAGGGCGACGGGGCACGAAGCACTCGCTCAGGGCGACGGGGCACGAAGCACTCGCTCAGGGCGACGGGGCACGAAGCACTCGCTCAGGGCGACGGGGCACGAAGCACTCGCTCAGGGCGACGGGGCACGAAGCACTCGCTCAGGGCGACGGGGCACGAAGCACTCGCTCAGGGCGACGGGGCACGAAGCACTCGCTCAGGGCGACGGGGCACGAAGCACTCGCTCAGGGCGACGGGGCACGAAGCACTCGCTCAGGGCGACGGGGCACGAAGCACTCGCTCAGAGCGGCGGGGCACGAAGCACTCGCTCAGGGCGACGGGGCACGAAGCACTCGCTCAGGGCGACGGGGCACGAAGCACTCGCTCAGGGCGACGGGGCACGAAGCACTCGCTCAGGGCGACGGGGCACGAAGCACTCGCTCAGGGCGACGGGGCACGAAGCACTCGCTCAGGGCGACGGGGCACGAAGCACTCGCTCAGGGCGACGGGGCACGAAGCACTCGCTCAGGGCGACGGGGCACGAAGCACTCGCTCAGGACGACGGGGCACGAAGCACTCGCTCAGGGCGACGGGGCACGAAGCACTCGCTCAGGGCGACGGGGCACGAAGCACTCGCTCAGGGCGACGGGGCACGAAGCACTCGCTCAGGGCGACGGGGCACGAAGCATGAAGCACTCGCTCAGGGCGACGGGGCACGAAGCACGAAGCACTCGCTCAGGGCGACGGGGCACGAAGCACGAAGCACTCGCTCAGGGCGACGGGGCACGAAGCACGGAGCACTCGCTCAGGGCGACGGGGCACGAAGCACGAAGCACTCGCTCAGGGCGACGGGGCACGAAGCACGAAGCACTCGCTCAGGGCGACGGGGCACGAAGAACGAAGCACTCGCTCAGGACGACGGGGCACGAAGCACGAAGCACTCGCTCAGGGCGACGGGGCACGAAGCACGAAGCACTCGCTCAGGGCGACGGGGCACGAAGCACGAAGCACTCGCTCAGGGCGACGGGGCACGAAGCACGAAGCACTCGCTCAGGGCGACGGGGCACGAAGCACTCGCTCAGGGCGACGGGGCACGATGCACGAAGCACTCGCTCAGGGCGACGGGGCACGAAGCACTCGCTCAGGGTGACGGGGCACGAAGCACTCGCTCAGGGCGACGGGGCACGAAGCACTCGCTCAGGGCGACGGGGCACGAAGCACTCGCTCAGGGCGACGGGGCACGAAGCACTCGCTCAGGGCGACGGGGCACGAAGCACTCGCTCAGGGCGACGGGGCACGAAGCACTCGCTCAGGGCGACGGGGGACGAAGCACTCGCTCAGGGCGACGGGGCACGAAGCACTCGCTCAGGGCGACGGGGCACGAAGCACTCGCTCAGGGCGACGGGGCACGAAGCACTCGCTCAGGGCGACGGGGCACGAAGCATGAAGCACTCGCTCAGGGCGACGGGGCACGAAGCACGAAGCACTCGCTCAGGGCGACGGGGCACGAAGCACGAAGCACTCGCTCAGGGCGACGGGGCACGAAGCACGGAGCACTCGCTCAGGGTGACGGGGCACGAAGCACGAAGCACTCGCTCAGGGCGACGGGGCACGAAGCACGAAGCACTCGCTCAGGGCGACGGGGCACGAAGAACGAAGCACTCGCTCAGGACGACGGGGCACGAAGCACGAAGCACTCGCTCAGGGCGACGGGGCACGAAGCACGAAGCACTCGCTCAGGGCGACGGGGCACGAAGCACGAAGCACTCGCTCAGGGCGACGGGGCACGAAGCACTCGCTCAGGGCGACGGGGCACGATGCACGAAGCACTCGCTCAGGGCGACGGGGCACGAAGCACTCGCTCAGGGTGACGGGGCACGAAGCACTCGCTCAGGGCAACGGGGCACGAAGCACTCGCTCAGGGCGACGGGGCACGAAGCACTCGCTCGCTCAAGCACTCCGTTTTTCATCAGATTTGCTTTGATCCCCTGTGGAGCACCTCGTGAAACCTCCAAAAATATAGACACAAATCTGGCAGACACTATGGATAACCAGTCACTCTGGGGGACAGGTCGTGAGGTCAAGCAGTGAATGCATTAAATCATATCGCTCAATGAAGCTGGTTAATTTTGGCACATTCTGAAATCTTTTGTTCACTCAATATAATTCTCCAAAACAGGAGAAAATATAAATTTAATGCTTTGGTAATTAAAGATTTTCTTGTGTATATATGGAGGAGGGACCATTGCTTGCTTGCTTAAAATTAAAATTTGCTTGCTTGAGGAGGGCTTGCTTAAAATAATAGGTATTTTGGCTTGCTTGCTGAAAGTGAATAGGTTTTCAGCTAAGTTATGAGACTCGTTATTTCTTTCAATTATCAGATTTCGACACTTACTTAGACCGGACGATATCCGATCCTCAAAGCCAAAATAATAGTTCAATGATACACTTTAACTCGTCCATGAGAGTAGATCCTGGAAAATTGCATCATATAATGCATGAAATCGCTCCAAGCTCCTAATTTGAAAGCTTTCATACTGACAAAAGTGATATACACAGTGATTCGTAGCTATGATGAACAGGCATTCGATAATACGAGTGAAGAAAGCGAAAAAGGAAACGATCGTCAAGAAATTGTTGCGGCCTGTTCCAAGTCCGAGCATGGTTGAGCAGGCGAAAAACACATGGCGGCTTCAGACCCCAGGGAGATTACCTAGGATACGCCTGATTAGGATATAATTAAATATGGCCATTAATTATCTTCAAAAAGGGTGTTTTAATTAACCCAAACACCCAATTTTCACTCTCGCACTTCCTAGGAGTTTTCTTAGTATGCATGCAGTTTCATGGTTATGGAGTGGACACTGTGACACACGCACACACGCACGCACACACACAAAAAAGTCATATGACTGATTAAAGTGTCTTTCAATCAATGGGGAAAAAATATTTTCAAATCAAAAAATATAAAAACTGGAGCAGGAATTCTTAACCTGGGGGAAATTTTCGGATTTCAGGAAAAAAAAATTTTTTGGGTTGAACAATTTTCAAACTATTTGTTACGTTGAATACGTTGTCCGAATACGCTTCCCAAGCGATGAAAAATTAGCGGAACAAAAATTCACTGGAAATTTACGTGCTTATTTGGCAACACTATAAAAGAAAATATCGTACTACGACAGTCAACATGACAGATTTTATGAATGCTAATGTTAAAATAATATAAGACTGTTAATGGTATGCAATAAATTGTGTATCAATATTTTTATGAAAATATTTATTGTAATAATTTTTTTATTAATTTAGTGTTGATAATGTGGTGGGGGGAAATATCATTATTCGCAGCCATTTCAAAGGGGGAAACAATACTAAAAAAGGTTAAGAAACCCTGAACTAGAGAATGCATAGAACACCTGACAACACACAGTCTTGAGAAAAAGTTAATGGGAAGGGTCTTTTAAACACTTGCTTTGCATTTCTGAGCATGATCTACATTTCCTACAATCTGCAATTTATCTGTAAATCTCGATATTCCCACAAGTTGCGAGGGCGAGCAGCACATTTAATTGGTCAAGATGGCATACAATGGCATAACATTTTGTCCACGTACTACTAAACTGGGGTATTTTGAAAGTGGCAAGAAGGCAATTTGTGTTGTCCAGTGTTCAAGTATATCATTCAAGCGAAATACAATAAAGGTTTTGAAGGCTGTATTAAAAGAAGTAAAACGTTTTTCTGAAGTTTACCGCTGTTGATGCACCGTCTTTTACACCACCTTATTTGACACGTAAAATTAGTTATTCACGCCTGTTGTTTGTGTCCTTTATAACATCCCTAAAATAGCATGTTTCCTGTTTGGAATTATTTTCTTTCACTGCCAGACAGGTAAAGACAAAAAAAAAAATTACATTACTCCTCTCTGCGTATGTGCACTCGGGTGTGTGCGAGATTCCATACAATTTGCCAAATTCAGAGCCAACGTATTGTAAACTGCAGGTTCAAGTTTGGATGATGTTCTGGTATTCAACATATAAAATTCAGCTGAGATCAAGTAAGTCCTCGATCATAGACTGAAGTGACTAATAAACAGACCGACAAACAAAGTGAGCCAATTGATTAACCCTGCTTTTCGCTTCGCATGTGTCACATAAAAAGCATCAATAACATAGAGTCACATATGAACCCATTATTGACAATGAAACGGAATGTATTTCCATCATTCAAAAGTTAAATGAAAACACATTTCAATCCACTTTCTTTAAATATAAAAACCCCATTATTTTGGTGATTTGATTGTTATCATAAGTGTCTGCTTGTAGAGTAAGCCAGAGAAAATATAACGCCAGATGGTTCCACAAATAATCTATATATATTGACAATGGTAGGGCAATCCACCTGGCTATTCACAACAGTAGCAAAACCAAGAGTGGTTTCAAAAGATTAAATAAAGCCACAACGATCCCAGTCGCCAAAGGCAGATAGTTGTTTGCAAAGACACTTATTCAGATGAAAGAAATAAGTCAATAATTCTATGCATATCCAAAGTTCTTGATTGGCTATTTTACAGTGGTGCTCCTTCAACTATGGCACAATAAAATAAGAGAATGCGGTGAATGCTTCTTGCCATAGTATGTTGTAAAACATGCTAGATATGGAGAATCTGTAATGGCACGTGCTGGAATTGGCATACTAGGAAGGATGTACCACCACGTAAACCACATCGGCACCCTCACTGCTGCTCAGTACCGAAATGAGAGCCTCCATCCAATGGAGACCTCATGGTGACATCATATTTTCCGAGCTCCATTTTTGTAATGACAATGAATGTCCACATAGAGCAAGCGTCATCACTGCTCATCTTAAACACAAATCAAACTAGAAGGGCACTCGGAAGAACGCATCCCTCCTCCCTATAAAGCCTGATCCACGAGAACATATCGGGCCCAATAGATTTTGGAAATATCATGCTATGTATCGTTTTTATCGGATCCGGATCTGGATTCGGATCTTCACCAAAATCGAATCAGTTCGTCCTTGACACACACCCAATATGTCCACCAAGTTTCATCCGAATTTGTCCACAACTTTTTAAGATATTGTACTCCATATCATTTTTGGCCCTATCTCTCCAAAAATTATTGAAGCCAGATCCGGATCTTCACCAAAATCTAATCAGTTCATCCTTGTCACACACCCAACATGTCCACAAAATTTCATCCGGATCCGTCGACAACGTTTTGAGATATCCTGTGCACAAAGAAAGACAGACAGACACAGAGGGGTGAAAACATAACCTCCTCCACCTTCGGTGACAAAGTTAATGAAGGAATGGCCAGGAAGATCTCCTTAACTGAATACTAATGGAGATGTGAGGGATAAGATACAAAAGAATGAGAGTGGTTCATAAAGTGAAACCCAGGTTATATCCTGTCCTGATCACACATGAGCACTCTGGCAGCAAATTGTTTTAAAGTTTATTTAAATTTTTTTAATCTTCACAAAACTTTAGGTCAGACTTAACAATGCAATTTGGCATCAGCTTAAATTATGGCTTTGTGAACTCCAGTATTTTGTCATTTTGCAGTTTTCCACAGGTTTAACTACATATTGACATGATAATCATTCAGACATTTTGATCCTGAGTAAAAGTTGAGTGGTGTTACATTGTACTTTGGATTCTTCTTTTGTGGATGAAACTTTTATGAGTCACCATTTAATAGTCACCATAACAATAAAAGTGCTGTATTATTACTAACCTTGGGTACCAGACAACCCCCAATCTTCAGATTCTACTTTCACAATCTTCAAAGTGCCTGTCAGTAAATACACACAGAAACATAAAAAAACACACACACATGCTCGCAGACATCCAAAGACAAGCCGACAAGTGCGCACCTAAATGCACAAGGCCATAAGAACATGTAAACACATGCACAAAACCACTGTTCCGGCGAATCGCAGTTTGGACGTTGCATTGCAAAATGGACCTATTTTGCATGGGGTGTTTATTTGGCTATCATACCTGGTAGCATTTATATTACCTAATATATTATCATGCCTCGTCTTGGCTTAATGGTTCGGTGGTGGGCTTGGGATCCTTGGATCCTGAATTCAAATCCCATTTGGCTGTTGAATTAATACCAGGTGGGGTTGACTCTGCCTGTCATCCTTCCGAGGTCGGCAAAATGAGTGCCAGCTTGCTGGTGTCCTGCGTCAGAGTGGCGACCTGTCTAGGATTGTGCCCAATAGCCACAGAGACTGCTTAGGCAGCACCAATGTTCTGCACATGGTATAGTCCCAATGGATGGATGGATATATTATCACACAATCATTAGCCTGTGGGTTTGAACACTGACAAAAGCCCAAGCTCCAACTGACTTTTTTTTGTGCTTGTCCCTTGCCATTCAACAAAAAGTAGTCATAACATAATATTGTATACTGAACAGTACTTGTAAACACATACTGTGCATACATACCGATACACATACAAACATACATCCATATTTCGTAAAATATAGCAATACAATGTAATTTATGCAAGTAAAATAATTTTAAAACTGTCCACACATTTGTGTTTTCTAATTTAAACAGTAATGTGGTTTTTCAATTCCTGTCGCTGCTCACTCACGCAAACCTTCACTTGGCGAACATGGCGAGTGTGCCAAACATCCCTCACTCAACACGAGATCTCTCTTCCTTTCCTTTTTGTTTATTCACTTGCTAGTTGAGCCCAATTGTTACCTGAATAACCCACTGTCAATTTAACCTTGCTCTTATACGAGCCTTGCTCTTGGCGAGAAAAAAAAACAAACAAGATGGAGCTTAAACATGCAACATAGAAGTAGGACAAGGAATATAGGAGACATCAGTGTAGTTTTACATGTGTTACAAGGATATAGGTTGACAACGGACAAATCAACACAGTAGGCAATGTCATACATGGGATGAGCTGCTATAAAAAAAAATGTCACAACAAAAGTGAAATGTTAAAAGATTTTCGTGATGGTCATACACAAGAAGATTGTGATGTCATATTGTGGCATCGTAATGTGGTGTCATTCCAACCTTATTTGGTTGGGTTTTTTTTGAGATTTCATCCATTTTTACGATTTTTTTTTCTTGTATTTGCAAATTTTAAAGTAATAAAATGCTCAATGTTTTACATATTTTGTTATGGATTAAATACATCTTAATCTTAATAAATGTTATGTTATTAAATTTGGCTTGTGGTACACTCTACCCCCCCCCCAATCCTGGCGTTTGGTTCAGTCCATAATGTGGATTACCGCATATGCGGAAATGTCTTAATATTGTTAAAAAAAAATAATAATATAATGCTTAATAGTTTAACCTATTTTATTTTGGGATGGATTAAATCTATCTATACTCGAGTAGCTCATGGTGGTTTTGTATGCACTTGTATGTCCAGAGCTAAACTCTTCAAAAATCATCTAATTGAAGGTCATTGACCAATTTTTGGTTGGTAACACATTTGCCACCGACGGCGAAATAGGTGAAATGGCCACGCCCCTTTGTAAGCGAAGTACTACCACCCGCCATCACTGTATCTCCAGAACCGTTGGACCGAGAAGGTTATGTGACCACTCAAAATGTTCGGAATGGCCACATTATGGGGGGGTCAGTAATACATTTCCATGTCCAAAAGTCAATGGTTTTTAAGATATTTGCCAAAAACTGATTTCAACATGTTACGGACTTCAATTATTCATAATTGTTCCTTCTTCTTTTGTTCAATAACTTGACTCCTTAAGATACTAGGTGGGCAATAATCTGCATTAAAAATATTACAATTAACCATATTATTTCTTTGTTGTAGGAGGCACTAGGTGTTCAAGTGTTAAAGAGTTCTCTGATGGCAAGTAATTCTACCTTGGATCCCTGCTTGCTGTTACTCTAACATAGTATGATTTCATTATAGTTTAATTATGCACATTAAAATCATCTGAACAAAGTTTTTGAATAATAACTGCGTCATCTTCAATTAATTACGCAAAAATATTTTTTACAGGAAACTTTAGTGGTTTCAAGGTCAGCAGCCGAAGGGGTTTTTGATGGAACTTCATGCGTTATATGCAACACTGCTTCAGGAAAAACATTAACAAGTAAATTTCAGATGTAATAGCATCAGAACCCTATTTGGCCAACTGATGAACAATACTTCCCTTACCTCACAATGTCTATGGATGAAAAAGTGTGTACTTATGTGTGCATACAATGCCATGCTTGTAAAAATTAAATCTTTGGTACCTTTGGAACACAGGTAGATGGATCCTATTATTCAGCATCAACAATCCATTCAGCACTGGGATCAGACTTCACAAAATCTCTACTGGAGCTGATATACCCCAGGAGGTTGTTGACGGATTACTTGAATGCCTGGAAACTGGTGAGAAGAGTTATCAAGGGTTTGTTGAGACCAGATTTCAGAATAAGGAGAAACACCGACATGACACAATACCTACTAACCGCAAGACTGTTTTTGTGAAGCATGCTTCTACACCGTCCACAGCGAAGAAATCGATGGCAAAAAAAGATGCTGCAGAAACAATTAGTTACATTGATTATGCCAGAGAAAGAGGGTACAGCATGCTCGATCTCCTGAAGTATGAATTGACCAGCACATCCCAGTTCCTCACCACTGAATGTAAAGATGGCATCAGATTGAAGAAGCCTGATAGAGCCTCCTTATCAAGAGAACTAGTCAATCAACTTCCAGAGGAGAAAAGGAATGTCAAATGTGATGCTCAGATGACAATAGTGGACTTCATCGCACTTGTGCGAAAACTACCAATGAAAAAGATGGGCCTTGACACATTTGGGCAATTGGCTGAGAGTCTTTCCAACAGCATTCTTGCTGAAGGTTCTGAGTCCACAAGAATAGACATTATTTTTGATGTTTATCAAAAAACATCAATCAAGCAAATGGAACGTGCACAGAGAAGTTCTTCTGAAGAAATCACTATCACCATTAGGTCTGACAATCAGAAACTCCCTGTCGATCTTGATATGTTCTGGAGCTCAATGTTGAACAAAGTAAGGTTGCAGGAGTACATCTTCAAGTGGATCCTGCAGAATGTTGTGTCAGAAAAGGAAATTATCTTTGGAGGAGTATATGGGGGTGAATGTAGGAAACTGTTTGCTGGCACTGAAACACAGATCGCAGAGTTCTCAAGCAACCAAGAAGAAGCCGATGACAGAATCATGTTCCATATTAATGATGGTGTTGTGAAACACGGGGTTCAATCAGTCTTGGTTGACTCACCTGACACAGATGTCTTTGTCAACCTCATCTTCCACTTCAAGAAAACCTGGCAACTACAAAAGCTGTTTGTAAAGCTTGGTAACTGGAAAAACAAGAAAACTGTACCAGTCCACCTGTTAGTTGATAAACTGGACAACAATTTGGTGTCGTGTCTCCCAGCCATTCATGCACTTAGCGGGTGTGACAGTCCCAGCAAGGTGGGTCCAAAACTGTCTGGCATGAAAGCATCCATGGATCTCTCCCTACTGGAAGGGTTTGGTGTAGAGGAACTGTCACCACAGATAAGTAATGCTGAAAAATTCCTTGTGTCTGGATTAAAGAAGACCGACTGTTCCACATTCGATGAGTATCGTTGGGAGCAGTACCACAACTCCAAGAAAGAGCTCAACTTCAACCAGCTTGTGTGCTGTTCTTCAACGCTACGAGAACACATAAAGCGAGCATATCTGCAGTGTAAGATGTGGTTACAAGCTCCAAATCCTGCAGTCACCAAACCAGATCCACACCAGAATGGTTATAAAGCAACAGATGTTGGAATTACACCTGTGATACTACCAGTACCGTGCAGGCCCGATGACCTGCCCCCTCCATGCAAATGTCCAACATCATGTATGAGTACCAAGACGTGCACTTGCAGAGGAATGAACATAAAATGTGTGGTGTTTTGTGGCTGAAGTAAAGGCAAAAAGTGTAGAAATCCACATTATTAAACTCTAAAATATGGACAATGTGCAAAATTACAACAGGTAATATAATAAAGGGTCAGAAAGTAGTGCGTACCATGCTGAAATCAGTTTTTGGCAAATATCTTAAAAACCATTGACTTTTGGACATGGAAATGTATTACTGACCCCCCATAATGTGGCCATTCCGAACATTTTTAGTGGTCACACAACCTTCTCGGTCCAACGGTTCTGGAGATACAGTTATGGCGGGTGGTAGTACCTCGCTTAAAAAGGGGCGTGGCCATTTCACCTATTTCGCCGTCAGTGGCAAATGTGTTACCAACCAAAAATTGTTCAATGACCTTCAATTAGATGATTTGTGAAGAGTTTAGCTCTGGACATACAAGTGCATACAAAACCACCATGAGCTACTAGAGTACTATGTTATTAAATTGTTTTAAAACTTGTTTCCGTTGATTTGGGGTTGGATATGTATCGCTTTTGTAATGGTTCGGTCCAGTGTCCATTCCCCCCCCCTCCCACGATCCTGGCCTGGTTTGTGTGAGTTCACATTTATGTTCGATTTGTTTTCCAAATAAAACGATCAATGTTTTATACATTTTTAAATTTTGGGTCACGTGCACTAGCCCAGAGACAAAGTAACTTCCTCACATTGGAATCACCACCATGGTTTCCGCAGTTATTGAGTTATGTTGAGCTCCAGTTTTACATCGTTTTTAGAAGGGAAGAAGCGGAAGTACAAATTGGCGATTTAGCAATCTCTCGTTGTGGTACTTTAGCGATTTATTCTGGCAACTTTTAAAATCTTTGTAGTTCAGAAAACGCTCGAGAATAAAAGATATGGCTTTTAAATGCTTACAACTTCACTATATCGTAGTTTATAAGCACATCATTGTGTACACATTTGAATGGGTGGCCATTTTGTTTCCCATATCATCCCTCAATATGGAGTACTACCATACTCCATGATAGCTTGAGTAAATGTACAAATACAAATGTGAAAGAATATTTTGTAAATCCTTTAAATCCCAGTAATTGAATATTTTGAGCCATCCCCACTGCTCTCGAAGCAATTTTGCCTTTCGGGCAATAACTTGATATATAACAACAGGGATTGAGCAGAGCCATGTGTATCTGGCTTTATGGTAGTTGCAGGATCATTAGTCTATCCAAGCCCTTTTATCGAAGCCAAGATACACTTTCAAGCCAAGCCAAGGGACACATTTATCCTGCAATGGATTAAAATAAGCAAGAGAGGAGTGGGGAGAAGGCACGAGACAATGGGGGGTGGGGGAGATGGAGGCTCGATGTGATTCAACTTCAGACCAGTGAGCTTACTTACAATTACAAATGAAGTCATCATTGCTGCTGTTGGCAAATCTTTCCTATTTTTAAATGACACGATCTCTGACCATCAGGTTAGATTCTGTCCCAGTCACTCAACTCTGGTCATGCTACTCCTCTTTCAGTAATGGTTTGAGGCCTGAAATCTCAATCAAAAGGTCATGACCATCTCTTTGGATACATATTCGGCATTTAATGAAGTCTGGAATCCTGCTTTGCTTTCCAAGCTCCCTGCCTATGGCAGAGAAAGCTGCCTTCATTCCTAAATTTCTGACTTTCTCCACTCAGGCAGCTGATGTGTTACTATCAATGGAACTCTCTCCTCCCCTATTCTCGTGGAAGCTGGAGTTCCCCAAGGCAGTATATTGGGCCCAGTCTTGTTCCTAATCTACATAAATGATGTCTCAGATACTCTGAAAAACCCGTCATCCCCTTTTGCAAACTCCACTTTGTGTCGTGCAGTACCCCTATCTCACTGCTCAGCAAACTGAAACTGCGCCTCTCTTTCGCTCTGCTTATCTGGAATTGATTACACTGAACAACAAATTTCAAAAAAATTTTTTTACTGGAGATGTGTAAAGTGATTAAGACTAATTTGGGTACGCTGATTTCAAAAATCATAACCGTTTTGCTGTATCACGTCAGGATTTTCAGGAACAGAAATATTCCCATTGCCTAGAAGTCAGGATTTCAATGAAATTTACATATGTCTTTAACATGTCTATTTCGTACAATTGTTGTTAACTTGTGTTATATTTCTTTCTTTCAGATAAAGATGAGTAGGCGTTCCTGTACCAATCATCCTGACAACTTCTGTTATGTCTGTGGTCGGTATACCAAAAAAGATCAACAGCGAAGTATATCTACAGCAGTGAAAATGAAGGCCGCCTACTTTCACTACTTCGGGTGTAAGGTGGGGGACCAAGAACAGAGCTGGGCACCACACATCTGCTGCACAAGCTGTCACACAACCTTGACTCAGTGGTTGGTGGGCAAGCGCGCGAGCATGCCATTTGCGGTGCCCATGATATGGCGTGAGCCGCAGAATCATCATGATGATTGTTATTTCTGCTGCACAAGCATCGCCGGCTTCAACAAGAAGAATAAAGGTCACATCAAGTACGCTGACTGCGTCTCTGCTTGTAAACCTGTGCCTCATGATGACGAGAACCCCGTTCCAACACCTCCAGCTGATCAGAACATAGCTGTAAGCAGTGGTGAAGAGGATGGTGATGATGAACCTTTTGAACCCGACACTCAAGAATCACACCTTCTGAACCAGGGAGACTTAAATGATCTTGTAAGAGATCTCTCACTGTCAAAGGCGAAGGCAGAGCTGCTTGGATCAAGGCTGCAGCAGTGGAATCTACTTGAACCTAACACCAAGATATCCTTGTTCAGAGCACGTCACAGAGACATGGCTGAGTTCTTTGAGATGGAAGACACGATGACATTCTGCAGTGACATCAACGGTCTGTTGAAAGAACTTGGGTGTGATCACGATCCTGCAGACTGGCGCCTCTTCATCGACTCGGGGAAGAACAGCTTGAAGGCTGTTTTGCTCCACAATGGCAACGAGAAACCATCAGTCCCACTGGCTCACGCGTTCGGCATGACAGAGACCTATGAGACTATGCGGCAGTTGCTTGATTCCATCAAGTACAATGACTTCAACTGGCACATCTGCGGAGACTTGAAAGTGGTGGCGCTGTTGTTAGGGCTGCAGTCAGGCTACACAAAATACACGTGCTTCCTTTGTCTCTGGGATAGCAGAGACGACAAGAATCACTGGACGAAGAAAGATTGGGAAGAGCGAAAAGAGCATGTACCTGGTCGACACAACGTGAAGCATGTCGCCCTTGTCGACCCAGCCAAGGTTTTCCTTCCACCACTCCACATAAAGCTCGGCTTGATGAAAAGTTTTGTATGGGCAATGGATCTGAATGGGCGTGGGTTTTTATACCTCAAGGAAAAGTTTGGCAACACCTTGTCGGAGGCCAAGATCAAGGCTGGTGTCTTTGTTGGACCGCAAATCCGACAGATTATGAAGGACGAAGCTTTTCCGACAACTCTAAACCCCAAAGAGCTGGCAGCGTGGAGGAGCTTCAAAGCTGTGACGGACAACTTCTTGGGGAACGAGCGCGCGGACAACTATGAAGAAATAGTGCAGCAGCTGCTGGAGTCCTTCAGGAAACTTGGCTGCAGGATGTCCCTGAAAATCCATTTCCTACACCAGCACCTGAACTTCTTCCCTGACAACTTGGGAGCAGTCTCGGACGAGCACGGCGAGCGATTCCACCAAGAGATTTCACTCATGGAGACGCGTTACCAAGGGCGGCACAACCCGAACATGATGGGCGATTTCTGCTGGTTCCTGCATCGTGAAACTGACAAAGAGCAGCACAAACGCAAAGCCAAATGCCTAAAGCATTTTTAATTACATTCTAGTGGAGTTTTTCTGTAATTTCTATAATTTTGAAGCATTCATGATGAAATAAATGAATAAATGAATTTTTGTAAATTTCATTGAAATCCTGACTTCTAGGCAATGGGAATATTTCTGTTACTGAAAATCCTGACGTGATACAGCAAAACGGTTATGATTTTTGAAATCAGCGTACCCAAATTAGTCTAAATCACTTTACACATCTCCAGTAAAAAATTTTTGTTGTTCAGTGTTATATGCTGGTCTGATAAATGGAAGATGCGTTCAATCCTGGAAAATATCACTGGCGCTCTCAAATAAACTATTCCTCCAGAAGGATCTTTCTACTTCCATAGACACTGGAAGAGGTTCAGTTCCTTGAACCTGTCAGCCTCACCATCAACCATGACCTCTCCTGGGCCAGCCACATAGCAAAGCCTGCTTCCAAAGCAGCCACAAACTAGGCATCCTCTGTCGATCCAAATCAAATCTTTTGTTGGATGTTCAGAGCTACTCACAGTGTACAAGACCTTTGTCCGTAACTCAATGGTGTGCTGCTCTCCCCTATGGGCTGACACCACAGCATCACATCCGTCTCTCAAAAATCCTGTGGAATATGAGGCTCTCAATATTATTGGAATCTCCCATGATGCAACTGAAGCACAAGGTCTGTTGTTTACACATCACAGGAACTCTGCCTGACACCAATGTGACTATGTTGAGAAACGTTTTTCAAACGATGATGTACACCCTAAACCATGACAGACACACACAGCTCGGAAAGGGTATTACCCAACAAAATATTTGAATTTACTCAATTTATCGTGTGCAAATAGCAGCAAATCGCCTCACTTCATCTCTAATCAATCTAGTATGCATCTTATTAAATGGAGAGCCATATTCCATGTGTAATGCTTCATTTATAAATATAAACATTTATACAAGAACAGACCTCCTCAAACATTTTTAAATGCTTCCTGACAATTTCAATGCTTCCTGTTTTAGAGTAAATTGCTCCAAGCTGAGATAATTTACTCTTCACCTCGGTCCATAGCTTACAAAAGGAAAGGGGAAATTTTCTCCCTATAATGATGTCAGTAGTGGTGGGCATGGTTTTGACAAAACAATAAGTGTGAGTGGTCTATCAGAGCCCATTTTAATTCCGATTAAAGGTCCGATGTAATTCAAAAGTTTCTGGTTATTTATATATTAACTTGACCTTCCAAGTGAAGAAATCACCCATGTTTTGGTTCACGAGTCAGTAAGTGACCACTATATTCGTTATGGGTGTGTGTCTGTCTGTCTGTCTGTCCCGAGCATAGCTCCGTGGGTTTTGATCCAATCTTGATAAAATTAGGGTGCAACGTTTGTATCATGATGTAGTTGTTTTTTTTTCCCGAGAATGGGTGTGCTGCGCCCATTATGGGCGGAGCCACACCCAAAAAAAACGTGTTTTTAGGGGGTAGCCGGTTTCAAGTTACATCTTGTCCGGGGGGGAGGGGGGGGTTTGTCGAATCTGGCAGGGGTTTCAGTATTTGGTTAGCCCAATGGCACCTGCATAGCCCCACGGAACTAGATTTTTCATTTTCGTCCCAAGGTCAAGGTCACAAGGTCACGAACTTCGAAAATGTCAAAAAAAAAAAAAATCAATAAATTGGGCATCGAGCTCCTAGGGTTTTCAACTGTTTCGAATAAAAGTTGGTATGCCAGTAGTGCTCTTCGAGTACGACAACTTTCATCATTTACGTCTTTCCCGATTCCCACCAGTTTGCCCGTGGCGTCCCCTCGAAGGTCAAAAAATAAAAAAGGTGAACTGTGTACATTGCTCGTGAACCATCGCCGTCTCCAGACTTGTCTTTTTTTAAATCAACAATGGGATAATTAGACCAATATTTTGAACATTTGTAGTGTTTTTCACAACTTGCTATGCCCCGCCCCTCAAAAAAGTGGAGTTCAGCAAACCGCAGGTCACGTGACCGTTGACGTCATCTCCAGAACGCGACTCGCTCCGAGTCGATTGATGAGATGTCGCGCGCCATATAAAGTACGTACAAATGCATTGTGCACATGTGTTTGCTATCTCACTAATTGTCTTAATTCCTGTGATTGTTTCGCGGAAGTTAAGAGTTTTAGCCTTACTTTCGAAAATGCCTGCAAGATGTATCGTAACAGGATGCAGCAATACAACCAAAGACGGTGTAAGCCTTCATGTATTCCCGAAAGATGAGAATCTTCGGAGAATATGGACATCTAAAGTGAAGCTGACGAGGGGAAACTGGAAAGGCCCCAGCAACACGAGCGTCATTTGCAGCGCCCACTTCGAAGACAGTGACTTTGATCATGGGCTCTATTCGCTGTTCAATTTGAAGAAGTTGAGGAGGCTGAAACCTGATGCAGTACCATCATCAAAAGCAATGTCGTCCGATAAATCCGTCGTCCATCCGACGAGTCCGATAAATCTGACGTGCTGTAGCTTTCTTTTATTAATCTCTTTTCTTCATTGTTTTCTCTTGGCACTACATGACGACAGTAGGAATAAAATAAATAAAGATGCAACAGAATGTCAGATTTATCGGACTACTCTAGACAATTGTGTCGCAAGGTGCGTTCTGCACACAAGTTTTCATCGTATCCGGACAGCAAGATTGCTTCGTTTTATGCGCGGAGAGATACGGCCGATGACATGGGATGGCCTTGCTTGAGATTCATTCGCCACGGAGCAACATGCCCGCTGCGCTGCGCTGGTCACGTCACCTCACTAAAATATTTCTGATATCGAGCACTATGCAAGTAGAATTTACATTATTGAATTACGAATAGGATTTAGTCAAACCAGTTGTTATTGCCAAGTCTTCCTTCAATGTCCTCCCGATCATCATGAACGCCAGGAATTTCATCACCAGTTTCCTCTGCTTGTCCTGCTTCGGGCTCAAACTGGTAAGGCCGTATTCCATTTCCAGCTGCCTGAACTTCACCTCCCGCGACTACGTTATCCGACAATTTTCCATCTGATTCAGACCAAAATCCTTCATTTCTCTCATGCTCACTGTTGCGACCAGACAAATCAAAGTCCAGGTCATCCATTATTCAAAACCAAATGTTTGATTTTTTTAAAGCAGAAATGAACGAAGCGTTTGAGTCGATCAATCGAATGTGGAAACATATGGAAAGCCAATACAATCACGTAGATCACCAACCTGAGTAATTTGCGTGCAGCCTTTGTTGTTCTGGAGATGACGTCATGTGGGTTACGTGTCGTTCAGTAGAATTCGGCAGAATTTTTAGGGGTGTTCCCTAAGAGGTTTGTTTTTTTAATTTTACATATTACAGAACGAGTATTGTGAAAAAACATTGTCAGATTAGAAATCACGATGAAAAACTTCTATAGGACATATATATATATATATATATATATATATATATATATATATATATATATATATATATATATATATATATATATATATATATATATATATATATATATATATGTATATATTAGGGTGGTCCAAAAAGTCGAAAAAAATAGAATGTTGCTCCACAAGCTTAAAATTATTCCACTATGATTCAATAGTGTGCATAAAAAATGTAAGTCGATCGGAGGTGATTTAGAGGTCGCTCCATATGATGACTTTTAGTTTTACGATTGGTACAATTAGTTTCATGATAAATCTTGTTTTAGGTCATATTTTCGAAATGGTAGTGAATTCAATGTCGGTGCAGTCATTTCTTAGAGTAAATCAACCCCATCGAGTTCGAAAATGCACTCCGTTTCCACCTCGGACATCCAGAAGTACCCGTAATCGTACCTGACCATACCCTAATTTATTCAAGTCATGAGACGAAAAGTCGTCATATGGAGCGACCAAATCACCTCCGATCAAGCTAAAAAAAATTATGCACATTATTGGATCACATTAGAATAATTTTAAGCTTGTGGAGCAACATTCTATTTTTTTCGACTTTTTTGGACCACCCTAATATATATATATATATATATATATATATATATATATATATATATATATATATATATATATATATATATATATATATATATATATATATATATATATATATATATATGCAATTTCAGTACTTTTGAGTGACATAGGACCTATAAAGTGCTTTTCAGCACTTTCCACAAGAGATTAAATCGACATACATGTATGTTAACTTTGAAAAATATTTTCTGCATTTCTCACAAGGTTATTTTCCATGACAGTTGCTTAAGGTTATTAAATAGACAAACTTGTACAGTTTAATCAGTTTTCATTAATGCCACTATCCAGACAATGAAACAAGGTAGTGGGGCAACTTCACTAAATATAGCATAACAATTGTGCATTTTGTGAGGAAAGCACCAAATTTGGCACACTAGTAGCCTATCATATTATGAACAGATTTGGATATTGGGCCATCTCAAATTCAGCCGCTGATGGCTGTGGCAGCCATTTTCCAATGCCATCAAATTTTGAGATGGCCCAATATCCAAATCTATTCAAAATATGATAGGCTACTTGTGTGCCAAATTTGGTGCTTCCCTCACACAATGCACAATTGTTATGCTAAGTTGCCCCAACTAAGGTCCAAATGGTAGTAAAACAAGGTTTTGTTTCTTCTCAAGCCAGTTTCCAAAAAGAAAAATCTAAAATTTGGAGCAAATCTTCTGACAACACAGCTGGAACTCTTTTGACTTTGTAAGGTGCAACAATCATTTTCTCACAGATAAATAAAGTTCTAATCATGACTTTTCAATAGAAAAATAAAATAAAATACATATTACATCAACATTCCATCATGAAACTGTTAGTTCTCACCAGAACCAGTCGTAGAAACGCCCTGACTGATGCTGGTAATCCGCGCAGCCTTTTCCCGAATCCCACTGCCCGTGATGACACCACAAGCTTCTGCAACACTTGAATGTAGATGAGATTGTTCTTGCAACTTTACATCCATCTTATCTGCAAAACAGCCTGGGCATGGATGCTGTTCGAAAAGCACGTTCCCCCAAAGTGTCCCCATCGCCCGGCCACGTTTTCTATTTAAATGTTACTTCAACCAAATTAACAAACAAACGGTTTTTTTTTAATCCACTCTTTAGTGTCGTATTAAATTTGTTCTATTATCAGAGAACACTTTTGTAGAATAGAATAATATTTAAAATGATTTTTTGAAATCTGTACGCGTACTGTACGAAACATGCTCGATGGCAGACGGACCAGTGCTCGCTCGTGACACCTTATTATCATACAGAGCAGGACATGAATGGCACACATCTTGTTCTGGTCTGTGCATGGGTTAATCCTAACATCTTACCATCAGTAAGATGCCCCCACCCTGCACCCCAGGGTCTATAAAGGACAGGTGGCGAGGCCGTCCGTAGTTCCGGTTTTGGTGTCTTGCGCATCGCTGTCGGCTCGTCCCGTTCTCTGCCCGGCCTGGATCGATCTCTCCACCCATCTGCTAACTCCGCCTTCTTCACCCGCCCGTCTTCGCAGACTCGCTCTTGACTCCGCCTCCTCCTGGATTTAATTATATCGGCATCCTCTTTTCCCTCCATTTGATACTTATACCTATATTCTTTTTCATTCCAAACCTACATCGAATTATGATATCCAATAGTTCCCCTCAATTCCTGACACAGACTGGGGTTGTCCCCATGCATACGATAGCAGAATCGGGCGAACAAGAGCGTTGACCATGTGAGTTATGGCGGATCCGCGCGTACTGTACGAAACATGCTCTATGGCAGACGGACCAGTGCTTAGCTCGTGACACATTATCATGCAGAGCAGGACATAAATGGCACACATCTTGTTCTGGTCTGTGCATGGGTTAATCCTAACATCTTACCGTCAGTAAGATGCTCCCACCCTGCACCCCAGGGTCTATAAAGGACGAGTGGCGAGGCCGTCCGTAGTTCCGGTTTTGGCGTCTTGTCCATCGCTGTCGGCTCGTCCCGTTCTCTGCCCGGCCTGGATCAATCTCTCCACCCGTGTGCTAACTCAGCCTTCTTCACCCGCCCGTCTTCGCCGACTCGCTCTTGACTCCGCCTCCTCCTGGATTTAATTTTATCGGCAACTTCTTTTCCCTCCATTTCTCCAACTGATAATTATACCTATATTCTTTTTCATTCCAAACTGACATCGAATTATGATATCCGATCGTTCCCCTCAATTCCTGACACAGACTGGGGTTGTCCCCACGCACACGATAGCAGAAACGGGCGAACGCGAGCGCTGACCACGTGGGCCATGGCGAATCCGTGTGTACTGTACGAAAAATGCTCGATGGCAGACGGACCAGTGCTTAGCTCGTGACACCTTATTATCATGCAGAGCAGGACATGAATGGCACACATCTTGTTCTGGTCTGTGCATGGGATAATCCTAACATCTTACCGTCAGTAAGATGCCCCCACCCTGCACCCCAGGGTCTAGAAAGGACAGGTGGCGAGGCCGTCCGTAGTTCCGGTTTTGGTGTCTTGCCCATTGCTGTCGGCTCGTCCTGTTCTCTGCCCGGCCTGGATCGACCTCTCCACCCATCTGCTAACTCCGCCTTCTACACCCGCCCGTCTTCGCCGACTCGCTCGACTCCGCCTCCTCCACCTGCCCGTCTTCGCCGACTCCACCTCCCGCCCATCTTCGCCGACTCCGCCTCTGCCTCCTCATCCTCAGCCCACCTTCGCCGACTCGCTCCCGACTCAGACTCCGCCTTCCCCACCCATTCGGCTCCAGACTCCGCCTTCCCCACCCATTCGGCTCCCAACTCCGCCTTCCCCACCCATTCGGCTCCCCAAAACTTCTCCACCTAAAACGTATTGGTGGCGCGATCGGGCAATCATGCAAGGTATTGAGAGACCGTTATCCTCATCTCCTCTCCTCCTTTTTCACTTCATTAACTCCTCATCGGTGTGTGTGTGTGTGTGTGTGTGTGTGTGTGTGTGTGTGTGTGTGTGTGTGTGTGTGTGTGTGTGTGTGTGTGTGTGTGTGTGTGTGTGTGTGTGTGTGTGTGTGTGTGTGTGTGTGTGTGTGGGTGTGTGGGTGTGTGTGTGTGTGTGTGTGTGTGTGTGTGTGTGTGTCCTGGCACCTGTCCTCGTTTAAGTTAAGATTGTGCAATAATTATATCCGGAAAACTCTGCTCTGTGTCTGCTTTTGGGGCATTCCATGTCAAGTGTACACACCCTCACGACACTAATACCTCATTTAGGCCCCCGCTCCCCAGCCAAACCGATGGTCCCGATTTTTTTCATGTGAGAATATCTCTTCATATACTTCAACACCTCAGCATAAATGAAAATGGGATCTCAATGGGTTCAAGTGTGATGATGGTTTTATTGTTCGGGTACTCGGGTGCTGGACACACAATACGCCACAATACATAGCACAATATTTGAACACAAGATTTCCAATACACTATATCAGTATATTGTACATAAATTTTCCACATGCACATGCATGTGGAAAATTTATGTACAATATACTGATAGTGTATTGGAAATCTTGCGTTCAAATATCGTGCTATGTATTGTGGCGTATTGTGTGTCCAGCACCCGAGTCCCCCAACATAAATCTTTGCCATGCGTGAACCCATTGGATCCCATTTTCATTTATGCCCGAGGTCGGCAACCTGCGGCCCGTGAGCTCCTCTCGTGCGGCCCGCAGCGCCTTGTCCGGATTTCCATTAGGTGTGGCCCGCGAAACATTTTTCTGAACCGACGGCAAATTTAACATATGTGGACATATGATTCTTCCACATATATCACAGTCTCTGTACGTCACAATAAATTATTTTCGCTTCTAGTCCACTTAACTTGGTCTTAAATATTTTTTCGTTGTTGTTTCAGATGGCTGAAGGTACCCTCACTATGAAGAAGAGGAAACTGTTAGACGAGAGCCGCTCCTTCAAAAAGGAATGGGAAGCGTTCTTCCTCTTCGAGCGCAAGGGAAAGGCTTTGTGTATCATCTGCCACGAGACCGTCGCCGTCATGAAGGTGTGCAACGTGAAGCGTCACGTCACTTCACTTCGGTGCACCCCAAGCAAGCTGCGTTGCCTGACGACAAGAAGAAGGCAGAGTTCGGGCGTCTGAGTGCCCAGCTGGAGAAGCAGAGTGCCTTCATGAAGAGGAGCGTCTCTGACGCAAGCGGCTGCTCAGAGCAACACTCGGGCCAGCTACCGTGTTTCACACCTTGTGGCCACCAACCTCAAACCGTTTACCGAAGGTGAATTCCTCAAGGAGTGCATGATGGCCGTGGTTGAGGACGTGTGTCCTGACAAGTCGAGAGTGTTTGCGGCCATCAGCCTGTCTGCCAGGAGCTTGACCCGCCGCATAGAGGAGATGGCCGCCGATGTCTGGGGCACCCTGAAGGACATGTGTCAGTCCGCTCGCTTCTTCTCCATTACCTTGGACGAGTCGACTGACATCAAGGACACGGCTCAGCTTGCCATCTTCTTCCACGGCGGCAGGGACGACTTCATCATCTTTGAGGAGTTCATCCCACTCATCCCACTCAGCGGTACCACCACTGGCGCCGACGTGTGCAAGGCAGTCACAGACTGGCTGAAGGAGGCCGACCTCGACCTCGAATGCAATACTCATGACGTTGTCTCAATCCACCTCTTCCAAAGAATGCTCATTGAACACTTGAAATCTAGCTTTGGAAATGTAAAGAAACGTTACTATTTCTCAGATGGTTGCGCTGGCCAATATAAGAATTGCAAAGCCTTCATAAACCTGTGTCGTCACAAATCAGAGTATGGTATTGACGCAGAATGGCATTTTTTTGCCACAAGTCATGGCAAGGGCCCTTCAGATGGCGTTGGAGGTACAGTCAAACGAGAAGCAACACGTGAGAGCCTGCGTAGACCTTACGACAGTCAAATTATTTCACCAAAAGATCTTTTCGCCTTTGCTGAAAACGGTTTGAATGAAATGAAGTTCTGTTACGGGATCCAAGAGGTGTATGACGACGACGAAGAACGAAATCTGGAAGGTTAAAAATGGCCAAAACCATAGCTGGAACTCAAAAACTTCATGCTTTCATCCCTATTTCTGAAACTGCTCTTCAAGTACGCGAATTCAGCCTTAGCGAGGAACACCGTATCGAGTCAGCTATTTCAAAATCTACACCAACTTTTAACGGGAAACTCAGGTTATGTCACAGTGCACTATGATGGAAAATGGTGGCTTGCCTGCATCATGGAAGCCTTTCAGGACACTCATGAAGTGAAAGTGAATTTTCTTCATCCAAACGGGCCCGCAAATAGTTTCTTTTTTCCTGACATTGAAGATCACTGCATTTTAGACATTTCTAATATACTCCTTTCCGACGAACCAAAAACTGCTACAGGAAGAACCGACATGATCAGTAAAAAAGAAACACAGCTGTCAAATAAAACATTGGTTGGCAAAAAGATCTTGACTATAATATGGTAGGAAAAACTCTTGCTCGTACTAGTATCACTTCAAGTTCCTGCATGTGCATGTGGAAAATTTATGTGCAATATACTAATATAGTGTATTGGAAATATTGTGTTCAAATATTGTGCTATGTCTTGTGGCGTATTGTGTGTCCAGCACCCGAGTCCCCGAACAATAAAACCATCATCACACTTGAACCCATTGAGATCCCATTTTCATTTATGCTGAGGTGTTGGAGTATATGAAGGGGTATTCTCACACGAAAAAAAATCGGGACCATCGGTTTGGCTGGGGAGCGGGGGCCCAAGGTCAAAGGGCGCCACAAACTATAACTTTTTGAATTACTGCTTCGGAGTGATTTTACTTGGCGAGATTCGAAAGATCTCGCTTTTACGAGCATTTTGATACCAAGATCAGCCAAATTCGACCACTACAACCTGCGATATGGCCTCTGGAAGATTGTGGGGCAGCTGGGGGCACCCAAATTTGGGGGGGGGGGCTAAAATTGGCCCCGATGGGCCCACAGGTCTAAAAGTTGGTATTTTGAGTTTTTTCACCCAAGTGAATAAATGACCAACATATGGGGAGAAAATGAGGTATTAGTGTCGGGAGGGTGTGTACACTTGATATGGAATGCCCCCAATCTGCTGTGCATAGATACTCCTTCATTCCCTATCCCTTCTCCTGTTCAACATTCCCAAACTGAATTTTCACTGCATGAAATGTTTCTTCTTTTAAAAGCTCTTAATGTTTGAAAAAATAAAAATAAAAAAACCGATTCAAAAAATGTATTTTAAAATGTCTTACTCCCCTTACGACTCCATCAGCACCAACCAATTCATTCTTCTTTGTCATCAAAATCTCTTCCTCAGGTATATTTCCAAAAAACCTTATTCACTCCTAAACACATAGTTCATCCAAACTCCTCTCTAACCTACAGCCATATTTTTGTCCGTGCATTGAAGGGAAAACATTATTACCACCCCACATGAAGTCTGTTACCATGTATCCAATTTGGGAATCCTGAGAAGTCAATTTTACAGAGGTTATGTGCACATGACAATCAATTCCCCTTCACATCCGTTAATGGTGTCAAACCCCTCCATGTCAGTACCGTTCCTGCCCCCCCCTCCAACCATCTGCTTCCCGCTTGTCCCACCCCCCTTCAGATTTCCCCTGCCCTCCCCTCCCCACGGTTTCTCCTCCACCTCTCGATTTCTCCCCACCACGCACTCTCCCATCTTCACCCATACCTCCCCCTCAGCTTCCCCCAACCCCCAATCCTGCACCCTCCCAGTCACCCCCTCACCACTCTCTCTCCTTTCCACATTCCAGCTCCTTCTCCCCCCCCCCCCATCTCCAACTGTGTGGACCTCAAACATCTGAGGCCTCCGCTCCAACCTGAAAGATCTCCAGATCCAGGCCACTGCAGATAAACCAGACATCATCTCTTTGACTGAATCCTTATATCCACAGAATGTCCCCGACTCCTTAATGTCTCTACCTGGGTATTGTATCCTTCGGTTTGATCGACCTGAACCATGTCTTAGCAGCGGAGTCGCACTGTACATCAATAACTCCATTCCTCACTTTCTGTACACGACTCTTACACCTCCCAAACCCCAGGAGTACCTCTGGCTGCGACTTCCCTTCCACTCCCTCCCACCTCATGTTTGTCTGTGTATTGTACCATCCTCCAAATGATGATGACTCCAACTACATCTCCCTCTCAGACAACATGGTCGAACTTTTAACCACGAATCCAAACTCTCTCTTCTTCATATATGTGGCGATTTCAAATATCACCATGCAAATTGGCTGGGTGTTCGTACCTCTCTCACGAGCCATGGCACGTCTGAAAAAGGACTGTGGAAACTCCATGGGACTGACTCAATCTGTAAAGTTTCCTCCCTGGATTTTTGTCAATGGAAAATCCTCCCTTCTTAATTTGGTTATGACCAACTTCCCCACCAATCTCTCGTGGTCTTCCTTTGCTCCAATTGCTTCATCGAATCATGTGCTTGTGAAGGTCAACATTTCTCTAGCCATTCTCAGACAACAGCCTCAGTGCCGGAGAGTCTGGCAGTTCACTCAAAAAAAACTGTCAGGAACTGCAAGCAGCCATCGCACTTCAGAACTGGTCTCCTATATCTACCGTGCCTGATATTAACACAGTCTGCAAATTCTTCCATAGAAACCTGCTCTCCCATATGTACAGATTCATCCCATCCCATATTTAGTTATCATAACCATCCTGCCGGCCCTGGTATACCGAATCATGTGGTAAAGCAGTCGCCATGAAACAGCTTGCATTCTCCTACTGGAAGGCAAATCTGACTGATTTAAGGCATCCTCAGATCATTCCACAAAGCCCGCATGCAACAAGTGTGTGTCCAATCTCACTAGAGCCAGATAACATCATCTCTCCACCCTCAATATTGAACTTTCAAACTTGTCTCCCTCCTCTAAAACTTGGTGGCACATTGTTAAATCTGTCTCTGGAGTACGCTTCCAACTCCATCCCTTCCCTCACTTCAAATGGCACCAAAGCTGAATCCATTCGTGAGAAGCCCAAATGCTTCAAGTCTGTGTGCGCTTCCAAATTGTGTGTCCCCAATCCTTCGCTCTCTGTACCCACCAAACCCAGTCGCACCCAACCGCTCATGGACTCTACGTTTTTCGCACATGAGAAGGTGGAGAATTTTCTGGCATCCATCAACTCTGATTCTGCAACTGGAACGAACGGAAATAATTTATTTATTTGCCTTTAAACCTTTATTGAAATTGAATAATATACTTGAACACTGTAAAACAAAAATCACCTTCATAATACTGTACTTTCAAGAACCATGCTATATAATTGATATAGTGTACAGTATAGGAATGAGAGGGCGTGGCATGTAGGAGGGTGAAGAAGAGGCCTCCAATATGGCTGTGGTGATGCTGATTGATGTTGTGTTCCATGGCGATCAATAAAGCCTCTATCTCCTAAACAGCAACAATACTTTTGGATTTTTCCTTAACGATGTTTAAACCATTATTTTCTTAAAATTGAAGTATTGAACTTCGTTTTACTTGAACACTTAGTGAGGCCACACCGAGAATATTGTGTGCAGTTTTGGTCACCAAAACTCAGGAAGGACATAGCTGCCATGGAGAGGGTTCAGCGCAGGGCTACCAGATCGATTCTGGGCCTAGCTCGGTTCAGCTATGAGGAGCGGCTGAAGGAGACAGGGCTTTATATACTAGAAAGGAGGTGGTTACTAGGAGATATAATGTATGTAAAAATAATGAAGGGTATCGACAAAATAAGTGCAGAATAATTATTCAACACAATAGACAGTGACGGGACTATGGTGGTGGCCATAGCCTGACAATAAAGAAAAGGAGAGTTAGATGGTAGTAAGGCAGGGGGACTTCACTCAGAGAGTAGTTAATGCATGGAATGGTCTCCCTCGAAAGGTAGTGGCAGCAGAAACAGTCGATAAGTTTAAATTAGAACTAGCCGGGAGGCGACGATGGTTCGCGAGCATTATTGAACAATGCCACGATAGGTACAATTGAGTTAGTGGAAGCTTTTGAGGAAGCCCTACCGTAAAAACCTATCTCTTCCGTCAAAATTGACCAAATCAAATCGGATTTTTTTATAAGTTGTACTTATGGACATTACGCACAGCTTTTAGGAAATTAAATTGCAAGAAAAAAAAAATCGAGAAAAAAGTACAAGTGGGTGTGGCTCTGCCCACAAGGGGCGTGGGACGCCCCTCATACAAAAAGACACAACTCGACCATGATATCTAGCTTGTGTCCAAGTTTCATCAAGATCGCATTAAACGTCACGGAGCTATGCTCTGGAGAAAGTCACAAACAGACAGACAGACACACAAACACAACGAAAATAGTGGTCACTGCTGGCGCCCACGAACCAATTAGATAGATACAAGAAGCATTGGTGAAAGAGAGGGATAGGGAAATTAGGACTTTAACCCTTGGAGCACAGTCAAGACAATCATGAAGAAGTGGAAGGCGTATGGTCCCACCAAGCCCCTGCCTAGAATGATCAGGCCATCCCTCTAAACTGGATGACCAAGCAAGGAAGAGACTGATCAGAGAGGCCACCAAGAGGCCAATGGGAACTTTGAAAGAGCTACTTGCTTTTATAGTAAAAACTGATCACTGTGTGCATGGGACAACAATATCCCAAGCACTCCACAAATCTGGCATGTACAGTGGGGTGGCAAGACGGAAGCTCACCTTGAGCCCTGTTTGAGGTATGCAAAAAAACACTCCAGAGATTCTGAAGCCATGCAGCAAAAAGTTTTGTGGTCTGACGAAACCAAGATGGAGCTTTTTCACCTAAATGCAAAAACGTTATGTTTGGCGCAAATCCAACACAACACATCACCCAAAAAACACGATCCCTGCACTGAAGCACGGTGGTGGCAGCATCATGTTATGGGGATGTTTCTCATCGGCAGGGACTGGGCCACTTGTCAGGATAAAAGGGAAAATGGATGAAGCAAAATACAGAAAAAAAAAAAAATTGCAGAGGAAAACCTGCTGCCCTCTGCAAGAAAGATGAAATTAGGATGGAAGTTCACCTTTCAGCATGATAATGACCTGAACCAGACAGTGAAAGCTACACTGGAGTGGCTAAGGAACAAAAAGATAAATGTCCTTGAGTGGCCCAATCAAAGGCCAGACCTAAATCAAATTGAAAATCTGTGCCATGACTTGAAGATTGCTGTCCACCCTCTGCATCCTCTCCTGTCCCACATTCCTCCCAACACCAATTGTTTGTCCAATAACACTGCTGTTGGTGTTTCACCCTTCTGTTGTGTCCTGGAATTTTTTGTGTATAGTACTAATTCTATCTCTTCTTTGAGCCTCCACTCTGGATACAAAAAAAGCTGCGTCAGAAGGAGGAGCCCCCTGCCAACACTGTGCATTTTGGAGAGTGGGTGGGGTGGGGAGGTTTGCATGTTTGTAGAAACTGAAGAATTAGGATGAATCGTACAGTAAAATAAAAGCACGAAATGCACATTTCAATACGAGTAGTACACAACAGCGGTATACCTGTGAACATTCAATTGGTTGTAGTATTGTTTTGAATCTGGCTACAGTAGACATTGGTGCCGACGATACAGCTTTCTTGATCGCTTGCTCCGCTTGCGAGGTGGTGGTTGATACAGAACGGCCGGCTTGGCAAGCTGCTTGCCAACAGAACACACCACTGAACATTTGTGGAAAAATATGTGAAACAGATCAAGAAATGCCCAAAGCATTCTGATCATTAGAAAATGTACCCGTGATTGATCACACACATAGTGAGGGGACAGGACAAAAACCGCCAATCATAACCTTATGCAACATCAACAACAACAACCATCGCCGACAAAACACTAACCAAACCAATTGGAATCATTTTAAATATCACACAAGAAACGAGAAGGGCACTCGGTAGAGCGCATACCTGCGCCACGTAATGCCTGATCCACGAGAACATATCGAGCCCAATCAATACATTTTTGAGATCTCATGCTACACAAGGCTATATCATTTTTGGCCCGATCTCTCAATGGTGAAGAATCACTTTAAAAATTAAATAATTCTCGTATCCAGATCCAGATTCGGATCTTCACCAAAATTGAATCAATCCTTCCTTGCCGCACTCCCAACCTGTCCACCAAGTTTCATCCGAATCCGTCCACAACTTTTTGAGATATCGTGCTATTATAGCGAACGCAGTGAGCTTCATACTTAACGCGTGCACATGAGATAATAGGAAACAACAACAACACAATACCCTGGCAATTTGGAATCCGTGTCGTTGGCTATGACCCTTTTGCTTCCAGGTTTTTTTTTGCTTCTGCTTCTTGTCATGGGGAATGATGCATGCCGGGAGATAAAGGCATCGTCAGAGACATGAAAGACCCAAATAATATCAGGCATGGTGTATATTTCCTCCACTGATTTTAATAAAGATATCTCCCGCATAATCAAAAAATAATTTTTTATCGTGATTTACGTTATTTGATCGCTGATCCCGAATCCAGGCCGAAGTAACCAGAAATTGCATATACAGTTGTGAACAAGTTATAGGTAAAGTCAGAAGCAAATGTAAGAAGAATTCTACGTTGGCTTCTAGTATTTTTTTTTTATACGTTCGCTTCTAGTATTTATTTTTTTAGATGAGGTCCTGTTCTTGGCGGTGTAGTTGTTGTTGTGAAGGTAATTTTTTTTTTTTTCGATGAGACCCTGTTCTAGGCAGTGTAGTTGTTGTGAAGGTAATGTTGAGGTAATATTCATTATTTTTTTTCGATGAGATCCTTTTCTAGGTGGTGTAGTTGTTGTTGTGAAGGTAATGTTGAGGTATAATGTTGAGGTAAAAAATTTTTTTTTTCGATGAGATCCTGTTCTAGGCGGTGTAGTTGTTGTTGTGGAGGTAATGTTGAGGTAATATTTATTTCTTCAGATGAGATCCTGTTCTAGGTGGTGTAGTTGTTGTTGTGAAGGTAATGTTGAGGTAATATTTATTTTTTCAGATGAGATCCTGTTCTTGGCGGTGTAGTTGTTGTTGTGAAGGTAATGTTGAGATAATTATTTTTTCAGATGAGATCCTGTTCTTGGCAGTGTAGTTGTTGTTGTGAAGGCAATGTTGAGGTAATGTTTTTTTTTCAGATGAGATCCTGTTCTTGGTGGTGTAGTTGTTGTTGTGAAGGTAATGTTGAGGTAATATTTATTTCTTCAGATGAGATCCTGTTCTAGACGATGTAGTTGTTGTTGTGAAGGTAATGTTGAGGTAATATTTATTTTTTCAGATGAGATCCTGTTCTTGGTGGTGTAGTTGTTGTTGTGAAGGTAATGTTGAGGTAATATTTATTTCTTCAGATGAGATCCTGTTATAGGCGGTGTAGTTGTTGTTGTGAAGGTAATGTTGAGGTAATTATTTTTTCAGATGAGATCCTGTTCTTGGCGGTGTAGTTGTTGTTGTGAAGGTAATGTTGAGATAATTATTTTTTCAGATGAGATCCTGTTCTTGGCGGTGTAGTTGTTGTTGTTGTGAAGGCAATGTTGAGGTAATATTTATTTTTTCAGATGAGATCCTGTTCTTGGCGGTGTAGTTGTTGTTGTGAAGGTAATGTTGAGGTAATATTTATTTCTTCAGATGAGATCCTGTTCTAGGCGGTGTAGTTGTTGTTGTGAAGGTAATGTTGAGGTAATATTTATTTTTTCAGATGAGATCCTGTTCTTGGCAGTGTAGTTGTTGTTGAGGTAAAAAATAATTTTTTATCGTGATTTATATTATTTGATCGCTGATCCCGAATCCAGGCCGAAGTAACCGGCAATTGCAGCATCGTCTGCTATGCACCTGACTGACCTCAGATCTGTCAAAAATCATCAGCTGTGCGGCGCTTACATGTACCACGGTATAGTTGGCAAGTATACAGTTGTGAACAAGTTGTATGCACAAATGTCCGAAAAATCATAGCAAAAAGAGTTTAATTTGATGTATTTAAGAAGCGAATGCAAGAAGAATTCTACGTTCGCTTCTCAGCTTTGCCTATTCCATATTATAATTTTGGCCTGATATGATCTCTCAATGGTGAAAAATCAGTTAAAATATTATAGTAGTTGGATCCGGATACAGATCTTCAGCAAAATCTAATCGATTCGTCCTCGTCACACACCGAACCCGTCCACAAAATTTCATCCGGATCCATCCACAACTTTACGAGATATCCTGTACACAAACAGAGAAACAGAAAGGGGGTGAAAACATCACCTCTTTCACCTTTGGTGATGGAGGTAATCAGACATAGGCGGAGGCCATCCCACCAGCCCATCACGCCTGCAACCACAATCAACACCACACAAGAGGAAAAATGCAAAAAACGTTATTTATATATTGTTTTTTTTTTTGTAGTTTTTATATTTATTTTACTCATCGATCATATTCAAGCTTTTCGCATCTGAACGTTGAAATATCAATCTTGGGAGACAAAGAGTCAAGTGCACCACCGTCGTCACGTGACGTGTGAAATCGAGTCAATTCCCCTTTTACATCCCGAAACGGAAAAAAAGTGCGATCCTGCCCTTTTGTCCCAATAGGTTCCCTTTCATCCCGGAAGTATTAAATACCAGAATTATTCGATTCGTGCTCAGATTTCGCTCGATTTTTCACCTCAGTTCCACCTTTGACGATACTGTTCAAAGTGCTGTGGTATTTGTTGCACAATGAATCGCGTGTGTGGAGGATTCTCCGTCGACGCAACGTCCATGTTGAGTTTTACACACAGCCTTCATAACCGCGTCTTCTTCTTCTTCTTCTTCTTCTTCGTGTACAATTATTCACAGGTTCTTGTGGGGTTGGCCAATGGAAGCTTGGCTCCAAGTCCTTGACGAACGCGGCGAGCTAGCGATCTCACGCCTCTGAATGGCCTCAAAATAATCGCTAAAATTACAATCGAAATATAAAAGCAAACAAAGAAGCACCGCCAACACGCACGGTGTTCTGCGTTACGTCATTATATAAAAATCAAGTGAAATTCCGTGTTCGCAGAAGAACGATGCAAAAACCCCTTGAGGGAAAGGTCACGGCGCGAAACAATGGAAGAAGCATCGGCGAATAACTTCCCACAGGAATGAAAGGAAAATTCTACATCGGTGGTGAAAACAAAAAAAAACCAACAAACGAGCGCGCCGTATCAAGCCGAACATAACACAGACACGTCCTGTGAGACTCCATCGGTCTCCTCACCGCGGAATAACATCGCAACTCACACGAGCTCGCTCACCTTCCCGCCAAGCACCGATCATGGGCACCAAAGACAAGCCCACGTGAGCAGAATAATCCGGAAGTAGAATAACGACGAAAACAAAATTAAATAATAGAATATAATAACACACAAACCTGTTTCTTTGTGAGGAAGATGTTTAAAATATAAAAATAAAAACCGACCACTGGTCAACTTTGACCGAAACGCACGTGTTACATTGAGACCCACCGAACGCGTCACGTTCACACACCGATAACTCTCCCTCGTCACACATGCACCGGTCGAGTTGCTCGGTGGAATTCAAACAAGATGGCCGCCAAACCATGTGACTTGTGACGTCATAATTTTTACTATGTATGCAGACATGATGGAAGATGATAGTTGCGAATCTTCGCTTCGTTAGGTTATGTCATTCCAGAGAAAACATTATTTAATATTTTTTCTTGAATCCAACATGGCTGCCAAACCATGTGACCTATCAATTAGAAAATATCAAAAGGCACCAGTTCACCACTTGCTTGATATGTGAACCAAATTTCGTAAATATATCTTGAGGGGATTTGTAGTTCAGCTCCAGAAACGAAATGTGACGGACGGACGGACGGACGGACGGACGGACGGACGGACGGACGGACGGACGGACGGACCGACGGACGGACGGACGGACCGACGGACGGACGGACCGACGGACGGACGGACCGACGGACGGACGGACCGACGGACGGACGGACCGACGGACGGACGGACCGACGGACGGACGGACCGACGGACGGACCGACGGACCGACGGACGGACCGACGGACGGACCGACGGACCGACGGACCGACCCCATTTACATATCCCCCGCCAACCTCGTTGGTTGGCGAGGGATAATAACAACGAGAACCGCACTCGGCGAAGCGCGTACCTCACTCACTCACCTCGGCTGATTCGTTTCCGTTTTGCATCCGACTGGTAGGGCGGATCTGGATCCCGACCTGACCCAAAATCGAATCGGCTTGTTCTTGTCACCTCCCCAACTCGTCCACCAAGTTTCATCCCAATCCATCAATAACTTTTTGAGATATCATGCTATATATGGTCTGTGGCCCGATTTCTCAATGGTGAAGAATCGCTAAAAAATTTTTTTAACTATTCTCCGATCTGGATCCGGATTTTCATCAAAATCGAATCAATTCTTCCTTGTCAAACACCGAACTCATCCACCAAATTTAGTCCGAATCCGTCAATAACTTTTTGAGATATCATGCTATATATGGTTTGTGGCCAAATTATCAATGGTGAAGAATCGCTAAAAAAATTTTTAACAACTCTCCTATCTGGATCTGGATTTTCATCAAAATCGAATCAATTCTTCCTTGTCAAACACCGAACTCATCCACCAAATTTCGTCCGAATCCATCAATAACTTTTTGAGATATCATGCTGTATATGGTTTGTGGTCCGATTTCTCAATGTTGAAGAATCGCTAAAAAATTTTTTTTAACAATTCTCCTCTCTGCTTCCGGATTTTCATCAAAATCGAATCAATTCTTCCTTGTCACACACCCAACTGGTCCACCAAGTGTCGTCTGAATCCATCAATAACTTTTTGAGACATCATTCTATATATGGTTTGTGGTCCGATTTCTCAATGGTGAAGAATCGCTAAAAAAAATTTTTTAACAATTCTCCTCTCTGCTTCCGGATTTTCATCAAAATCGAATCAATTCTTCCTTGTCAAACACTGAACTCATCCACCAAGTTTCGTCCGAATCCGTCAATAAGTTTTTGAGATATCATGCTATATATGGTTTGTGGCCCAATTTCTCAATGGTGAAGAATCGCTAAATAAATTTTTTTTTCACAATTCTCCTATCTGGATCCGGATTTTTATCAAAATCGAATCAATTCTTCCTTGTCAAACACCGAACTCATCCACCAAATTTCGTCCGAATCCATCAATAACTTTTTGAGATATCATGCTATATATGGTTTATGGCCCAATTTCTCAATGGTGAAGAATCGCTAAAAATTTTTTTTAACAATTCTCCTATCTGGATCCGGATTTTCATCAAAATCGAATCAATTCTTCCTTGTCAAACACCGAACTCATCCACCAAATTTCGTCCGAATCCATCAATAACTTTTTCAGATATGCTGTATATGGTTTATGGCCCAATTTCTCAATGGTGAAGAATCGCTAAAAAATTTTTTAACAATTCTCCTATCTGGATCCGGATTTTCATCAAAATTGAATCAATTCTTCCTTGTCACACAGCCAACTGGTCCACCAAGTTTCATCCGAATCCGTCGGTAACTTTTTGAGATATCATGTTCACAGACAGACAGACAGACAGACAGGAGTGAAAACATAACCTCCACCCACCTTCGTGGTGGAACCCTTTTGAGCCCGGAAGTAGTACTGTATTGCAGGAACAAGGAATAACAAGTTAAGTCGACGCAGGAGGAAGCCATTCGGCCCATCATGCCTGTGCCACACCAACACCAGACCGAATATCTCCATCAAAACGGCACAATATGATTGGGGGGAGTGAGGGGCAGAGCGGCTGAGGAATGGGTGGGCGAAGTCGGCTTTTGGGTGAGAGATATACAACACCAACCACACCTTATCCCTTGATGTGACCTTCATGGACTTGACACTCCGCACAGATGCTCACAATCTGATGATCCATCATCATCATCAATATTCATCTTTGTAAGGCCGTTGGCCCCATGATGATCTTTTTCATGCTTGGGGTTCACAAGGTACATTATGCAGCATTGCACCATTTTTAAAATGTACTCGGTGCAGACAGCAAACAACCTCCGTGTTTACCTGTTACACAGTAGTTATAGTTAGTGGTGGATTATTAGTTCTGCCACCAAAGGTGAAGGCTATGTTTTCACCCCTCCATCTGTCTGTCTGTCTGTTTGTTTGTTTGTTTGTGTACAGAATATCTCAAAAAGTTGTGGACCGATTCGGATGAAATTTTGTGGACACATTGGGTGTGTGACAAGGACAACCTGATTGGATTTTGGTGAAGATGTGGATCCGACGACTAGAATTTTAAAAGTGATTCTTCACCATTGAGAGATAGGACCAAAAATGACATCGTACTGCATAGCATGATATTTCAAAAATGTCTTGGGCCCGATATGTTCTCGTGGATCAGGCATTACGTGGTGGAGGTACGCGCTCTACCGAGTGCCCTTCGAGTTTAACTATGTTTCTGCGTTTGTTTGCGTGAACGTTGATTTTTTTTATTATTATTATTTACGTTAAGAGAGAAAACAGGATGCCGACAAAGTTGATATGTGATGGCATTGACCTGCTCAGTACATTAACATAATTTATCCTGTCTGGCGCGGTTCGCCACGCCCATTTGTGTACAACTTCCCACGTAATGTGAAGGTGGCTCCGGTATGGTTGGTCCTTCACGGCTCATTCCATTTGTTGGTTTGTGCTCGCAAACCGAACTCTCGGGTGTTTATTCTCCTGTTTGTTGGTTCGCGGGTGCCAACAGTGACCACTATTTTTGTTGTGTCTGTGTGTCTGTCTGTCTGTTGGGTGGTCACTAGACTACCGTTATTCTCAGGTTTTCCGTCTGTCTGTTTGTATGTAATGGACAGCTCTGGAGGCCAGAGGAGTCAACCGATTTTGAAGAAACTTGACTGGTAGCTTCATACCACGATCTAGTTGTATGCTTTTGAGCACCGTTGCTATGGATGCCACCGTTACCTAGCAACGGGACTTTGAAATTTTTGAAAAATCCCCCCCCCCCCCAAAAAAAAATTTCGAAAATCAAAAATCGGCTTCCGCGCTTTTATGCACACTATAATCAATCTCTTTGTCAAAAAATTTCAGCCCTGTCCATCAAAAACTGTATGACTAGTATGCAATAATATAGTGACCACCCATGTCGCCTACCGGCTTGTCTGTCTGTTTGTGACTTTCTCCAGAGCATAGCTCCGTGACGTTTAATGCGATCTTGATGAAACTTGGACACAAGCTAGATATCATGGTCGAGTTGTGTCTTTTTGTATGAGGGGCGTCCCACGCCCCTTGTGGGCGGAGCCACGCCCACTTCAACTTTTTTAAATTATTTTTTTCTCGCAATTTCATTTCCTAGAAGCTGTGCGTAATGTCCATAAGTACAACATATAAAAAATCCGATTTGATTTGGTCAATTTTGACGGAAGAGATAGGTTTTTACGGTAGGGCTTCCTCAAAAGCTTCCACTAACTCAATTGTACCTATCGTGGCATTGTTCAATAATGCCCGCGAACCATCGTCGCCTCCCGGCGAGTTCTAATTTAAATCTTTCATACATCATCGTGAGCATGATGAACGCGTTGAAATCCATGGATAAGGCCATCATTCACATGCCCAGCAAGGTGAAACAGTGGAGGACCCCCCTGACCTTCATATCTCACGATGCATGAGAACACGATTTGATAAGGTAGAAAAGGCCCATACGGCATCCAGTCGAGCTTTAAACGCAGTGGTTGATAGTACGAGAACAATATCTGAAGGGAGGTCATTCCACAGATTCATAATTCGATGGGAAAAGGGAGAGGAGTGGAAGTTCCTTCGTGCTCCATGCTTGAAGATTTTCGGAGGGTGTCCACATCACATCAGGCATTATCTTGACGAAGGATGAAAAACTGATTTCGGTCAAGGTTTTCATTCCCCCACACAATCATAAAGACCTCGATATTACACATTGCACTCTGCACTCATGAGGCTTATGACGAATCATATCGGGATAAAATAAGTATATTGTCCATGCTTAAGTTCAGATGATGGCGTTTGGGAATGCTAAGATGCCATTCCCAGAGCGCTACCATTGCATTTATGGAGTCAAGGTTTCTTTGCATAGCTGGGGCCTTCCTCCTGTTACAGATGCATTTGACATCATTGGCAAAGAGCAGGCATTGGCTGAAAAGGTGGTCAGGCAGGTCATTTATGTAGATTATGAATAGGAAGGGACCAATGACAGTGCCTTGAAGGACACCGCTCAATGTCGGAGCCCTGTCAGAGAGAACACTATCAACATGGACCATCAACTTCCTAGAGATTAGGAATGCAGCTATTTCCAGCCAGGAAGAGGAACATTTCCTGCGATTCCGTAGCTCGTAATTTTCTTGAGGAGAAGGCAGTGGTTGACTGAGTCAAAGGCCTTGCTGATGTTGAGATGGCAAATGTTGACTGAGGCCCCCTCATCTAGCATATAGGCTGCTATCCCCACAGTGATGAGGAGGTTGGTGAGACAGGATCTCCCTTTGACGAAGCCGTGCTGAGAATTGCAAAAAAGGAAGTTTGTCAGGTAACCGGTGACAGCAGACTTCACAAGTCTCACTATGACATTACATACTGCACTCGTTTGGCTTATGGGGCAAGAATTTGTGACCTCATCCTTAGGCCCTTTCTTGTGGATCGGTATAATAACAGCATCTCGCCAGTCATCAGAAACGGTTCCACCAATTAACATTTCATCGAAAAGGATAGCTCGGTGGTCAACCAGGACCTCTGCAAGTGCCTTCAGGAGTGCTGCGTGAATATCATCAAGTCCTGCATACTTAGTGGCATTGAGGTTTAACAGGGCACCTCACACCATGGCAGGAGTGACCTGGAAATCCAACTGGCTGCCCTCTGCATCACTGCTCATAAAAAGGGTCTGTGAGATGGAAATTGTGTTGATACACTATTTGGAAGAATGTTCGGAAGGCATCTGCGGATATAGCTGTAATACTGGAGCCTGTACAAGCACAATAGTGGGCCACGACGGAGGGAGACGTTTGATCGGACATGCGCAAAAAATTATCTTTATTGTCCATGGAATTTATGAGTCATTTCTCGTGCTGTATTTTGCTCTCTCTGGTCAAGGTATTAGCACGGTTAGGGGCATGCCTGTAATCTCCCAGCTGGGCTCTGTGGGAAAATGCATGAGGGCTATCCAGTGCTGATTCCTCCATCTGAGAGCTGTCCTGATGTGACTTCAGAAACAGGGAGGCCTCAAGACTATAGGTTTACAATGTGAAGGGGGATGTGGATGGCTTCTAGCTCCAGAATGTTGATCTTGAAAACGTTCCACAATCTAGAAACGGATGTATTACTCATGGAGTGAACACCCCAGTCGAGACTCCGTGTTGCTTCAATGATTGCTGGCTTGTCCATTTTGGTATATCTCTGTTTAAAGCTCTGCAGTGGCTGGCGTTTTGCTGGAGTCACCATGGTAAAATGGATACAAGCATGGTCACTAAGACCAAGGGGCGAGAGTGATCTAAACTCCAGGCTCAAAAAGAGATGGAAAGACATAATAAAGAGTAAGAGACATAACAAAGATTATATCTTTCTAATAAATAAATGAGCATTGATGAATGGTTTAAAAGATTTAGAAAGAATACATCAAATATAGACCTTGCCAAATATTGTGAAAAACTAAAAATTGATCACGTGGTTATTTGTATGAGAGATTAATTAACCAAATTTCCTGAAAATACAAAGAATATTATTATGAATAGCAGATACCCATCTACGACGGGTATGGGGGACAGGACGGATCACAATACTCGGTTATGGTAGTTTCTTTGGATGTTTTGCGCCACATTCAACAGTTCAGTTCATATTGGTGGCGGGTCTGGGTGCCAATGGTAGCGTTTGAAACCGGTCGCTTTAGATTGTTGGCCTTGACACATAGTGCCGGATTAGTAACACGAAAGATTTGACATATTCATCGTTTCTGTATGACCTCAATCAACAGATTAACAACATGGCAGGATAAAAGTCATAAATGCTGAGTTGGAACAAACGTCCTGAACTCACTTATGGACGTAGTTAAGTAAAGCACGTCATCTGGGACCTGGCCGTCGGTTTGCCGCTGAATGCTGCTGATTGTGACGTCATCGATTCCCTCTGAAAATTCTATCTATATTCGATTTTTAAAATCCGCTATCACCTGAGTAAATACATGGAACACATAATGTGAAGATTTCGGAAGTATGAACAGAATATGTTCAGAGAAAAATGTGTGTTAGAAGTTCCAGGCTTATGCCCATTATATTATGATTTAGAAGATGATAATGGGAATGGTTCTCATCAAGTATGTACTCATAATAGTTGAGACAAATATTATTTTAGTAGTTAAGGTCTTCCACCACCTGTTGAAGCAATGAAATTCTTATGGAATGGTGTTTATCAAACATTTCAAGTCTAAGAGTTCAATTCGAATTGTTGCGGACAATTATGCTGATATGTATTATTTTATCTCAGCAATAATTAGGATTTTTATAATATCATTATTAATCTAATATAAATGACTTATGTTGGAAAAGATGGTTCTACCTTTGGCGTATCCCAAGAGTTGGATATTGATTTATCAAATTATTATACAAAAGCACAGGCTGAATGACAGAAATACAGTACAACAAAAAATATTAATATGAAAAATGTTAACAAATTAATCAATTATCCAAGCCTGACAGATGTGAATGACTTAGTGAGGTTAAATTATTTGACAGAATATATATATATATATATATATATATATATATATATATATATATATATATATATATATATATATATATATATATATATATATACTTGAATAAAATGGCGATGTATTCCAAAGATTCAGTAATGTTGATTATATCTCCAGGTCATACAAAATTCAGTTCTAATTGAAATTAAATTTTATAAAGAAGGGCATATAGTTTTTTTATGAGAATAAAACCTTGGGGATATGATATGAATGATTTTGGGTATAATTGGTCTTATAAATAAATTAGTCTTATGAACCTACAAGACCTGAAATAATTAAATCAGTCTCGTACGGAAGAATATTATCCACTTGGTGACAACTCGTTTTACTCAAGCTTTGAGTTACCTTCTGATGAAGAGGATAACAATTTCATTTCGAACATTGGTAAGTTTCAGACAGGAGCTTCATACACCATTAAAATGTTAACAAAAACCCTGTCTATGATTAATTATTGATCTTTCTTTTTATTACAGCATTTCAAACTCACTCAGAGAAGAGGTTAATTGTGAAGCCAATGAAATTCACAAGCAATGGGAAAATCTTAATGAGGTCCTTGATGAAGGTTCGTTCTTCAGAATTTTTGCAACGATTTGAATGATTGTTTCAATGATCTCCCTCTGACACGGAAGCCTCAGATTATTTACCCAACAAATTTGTCCAACATTTCCACATTGTTTGAAGAATTATGTTGTGGATGCAAATTTATCTTGTCTTTGCCTAATGGTCTTTCAGTGTGATGGTAAAAGAAAATGAAGCCCAATGAAGCTTGATTGATAATTAACCTGGGAAGTAAAGGATTTTTTTTTTTTTTAGCACATTTCGCAATACAATGTATTGATGAAACCCTTTAATGGGAAATGTCTGATTCAAATACAACATGATTATTACATTTGTCTACTTTATGATTGTGTATCTGTTTTCCATATATGTATCCATTTGTCATTTAAAATGGCCTTATAGTTCTTTAATGTATTGGAAGGTTACCAAGCTGTGATTAAACATCAGAATCCCTTTCCTCAAGAATGCTGGCCTTCTAAATAATATATATATATATATATATATATATATATATATATATATATATATATATATATATATATATATATATATATATATATATATATATATATATAATACCAATCTTGCACACGAAAAACTCGGCTCGCCGTCACACGATCCCTATGAAATTGCTGTGGCACTTAGCGGACATGCCGACAATGTTTGGGAAGTCTTGGCGTTCCATCGTACCACTTGCATTTTGCACAATGCGTATTTTTGTCATTCCCCGTATACGGTCTGTCGTCTGCTACCAGCTATGTTGTACTGCTATCCCGTGCATGTGCACAGGTATCGCTAGTATATATATATATATATATATATATATATATATATATATATATATATATATATATATATATATATATATATATATATATATATACTCAATATTAAGGGATACTCATATATTAAATAATTTTATGCTGGTGCCCGATAGTCTAGTTGCACCCTTTGAAGCCGGAGTCTGGTGTCACTGGAATGTGTGTTTAGATTGTGTCCGTATGTCTCCTTTTGAACCCTTATCATCCTTTTGATCGTGAAGTTGTTTTCCAGCTATTATGTTTAAGTTGACCTCTGTATAACCACTGTCAGAAGGCCTTCAGTGCCCATCTACCCCATTCCTTCAAAGCTGCCCACTGCAGTATCTTATCTCTTGAGTCTCATCAGATGCCTTCCCCAATCTCACCCCTCCCCATTCTGTTGAGTATAAATAACACTCAGATCTATGTAACATTGGAAAAGAGGACCAAGCGTTTTCCTTACTCTGGTGTTTTTTTAATTCCTCTTTTCTCCATGAACATGTTTTTTAATAAATACTTCAAACTCTGACGAGAGGAATTTAATTCTTCAACAATGTGAAAGGTATTGTAAATAATAAAAACACTGGTGTTAAACGAGATGTTGTTCCTAATATGAGTGAATGCAAGAGGTGTTCAATTGTCTGTGTCTGTTCTCTTGAACCTGTATGTCTGTTCTCTTCCAGCATCAAACACAACAAGCATAATCCGCGCTCTGCACGACATGTTGGGGTGGGTGTGTTTGAGAAAGGAACTGATGCAGAGTATCATTCATAATTTTACTTTAATGCAGTAAGTGGAATACGATTTCACTGTTTCAGAACCATTTTATTTACTTTTTTGTACCATGCACCTCATATGGTCTTTGAGATAATGTAAGCCGAATATCACGTTACTGGAGCGCAGAACAAAGTCGAAGATAGCGCGACACGAAACCACAAACTTGGAAATAATATATAAAATGTGTCGCCACTTGTGCCAATCATCCATCAGAAACTGCCCAGGAAATTAATTATTCCTCTCCCTGACTGATACTAATACATGTTAAATTTGGTCTGGAGATAATTCTGATGGAGGATGCTGGAGATAACTAACCTTCTCTTCACAAAACATTTAAATGTATGATGTATGAGTCAGAGTGAGGATTTATTGACAATCGAGACTGATTATATCAATGCCTGTGTGTGTTTTGACAGAAAAGAAGCTTTCAGATGGTTCAAGACGCTTCACTCTCTCACTCAAACAAGCATTATATTGTTATGAATCTGGCAGCCATTTGAACACAACAATCCCCGCAGTTCAGTTATTTCGATAAGTATGTGTTTATAGTTAGAACCCTCCCCTATGTTTAATGGGTTGATAAGTGTCCATGCACGGCGGGTTTCTTTCTAGCTAGATTTTTTCCTACATCTTTAAATCCTCCTCCCAAACCACAAACTCTTCGTTCTCGCACCATCGCCCACGTGCAACTTGTCACGTATAGGAGTGAGGTTCCCTCCGCCCACCGTGAGCTCATCCAATCGACAGTGGCCGACCCGAGATCCCCCCTCCCCACTACAATGGTGGATGGAGAATAGGGTGCTCCCCTAGTTGTTCCGTCTGGGTTCTCAGACACGCGTGGGGGAAGGGTGGTCGTTGCCCCCTCCCACCGGACCTCCTCCAATCACGGATGGCCACCATTTTCCCCCACCGAACCAATCAGGAGGCTCATCACCTCAATACGGGCTCCGCCCCCGCAATGTGGAATGTTCCTCCCGTCCAATAAGGGGAGGCCCTGATCGCCCGACAACCCCTAGGGCCTAGTCCAATCCGGAGGCTCATCGCCTCAGAGCGGATGCCTCCACCCCGCACAGGAGGAGGGATAAGGAAGATCGTGAGCTGTCTCCGGAGTCCTCGCTTCGTTGGTGGAGTGTCTGGTTCGGGGGTTCTTTCGGTGGTCTTCTTTTCGGTGGTTCCGTGGTTCTGTGCTTCGTGGTTCACTCGACGCGGCTGGTCTCATCCTGGTTTGCTCGACGCGGTTGATGATGCGATCTGACAACAACCACTGATGCGATGTTTGCTTTGAGAATGTTGATGGAGAAGTATAGGGAAGGCCAGAAGGAGTTACATTGTGTGTTTGTGGATTTAGAGAAAGCTTATGAGAGGGTGCCAAGAGAGGAGTTGTGGCATTGTATGAGGAAGTCGGGAGTGGTGGAGAAGTATGTGAGGATCGTGCAGGATATGTATGAGGACAGTGTGACAGCGGTGAGTTGTGCAGTAGGAATGACGGACTGGTTTAAGGTTAAAGTGGGATTGCACCAAGGATCGACTCTGAGCCCTTTCCTGTTTGCAATGGTGATGGACAAGTTGACGGACGAAATCAGACTGGAGTCTCCATGGACTATGATGTTCGCGGATGACATCATGATCTGTAGGGAGAGTAGGGAGCAGGCTGAAGCGAGCCTTGAGAGGTGGAGGTACGCACTGGAGAGAAGGGGAATGTTAGTCAGTAGGAGTAAGACGGAGTACATGTGCGTAAATGAGAGGGAGGGTGGTGGTATGGTGCAGTTGCAAGGAGTTGAGGTGGGGAAGGTGGATGGGTTTAAATACTTGGGATCAACTGTCCAAAGTAACAGAGAGTGTGGGAGAGAAGTGAAAAAGAGAGTGCAGGCAGGATGGAATGGGTGGAGAAGAGTTGCAGGAGTGATTTGTGACAGAAGGGTAGCTGCAAGAGTGAAGGGGAAAGTATATAAGATGGTAGTGAGACCAGCTATGTTGTATGGTTTGGAGACGGTGGCACTAACAATAAGACAGGAAGCGGAGCTGGAGGTGGCAGAGTTAAAGATGCTGCGATTCTCGTTGGGAGTGACGAGGATGGATAGGATAAGAAATGAGTATATTAGAGGGACAGCGCAGGTAGGATGGTTTGGAGACAAAGTGAGAGAGGCGAGATTGAGATGGTTTGGACATGTGCACAGGAGGGAAACGGAGTATATCGGGAGAAGGATGTTGAAGATGGAGCCGCCAGGCAGGAGGAGAAGAGGAAGGCCAAAGAAGAGGTTCATGGATGCGGTGAGGGCGGACATGCGGGTGGTTGGAGTGTCAATGGAAGATGTGGAGGATAGAGCGAAATGGAGACGGTTGATCCGCTGTGGCGACCCCTAACGGGAGCAAGCCGAAAGAGGAAGAAGAAGGATGATGTCTGACTAAGACATCATCCTATATCAAAAATTTCAACTGATTCGTGATCAGCGTGAAATTTGGCCATAAAAAAACACTCCTTTCAAAAAAAGTATGGTTGTATGCCCAACCCCAGTACTACTGAACTCCGAGTTTTGGGAGGGTTGACTCCAACAGTCCAACAATTATTACTCTGCCTCCTTTTCTGATTTATTTTGCAGAATCGGCTCTTGCTCTGAGTGACTATTCCTTTTTTGCCTGCCATTCCTTCCTAAGAACATTGTTCTTCTTTCCCTCATTTGTGGTCGTATCTTTACTTATGAAGATGTTTTGTCCTTTCATTTTCCTTCAATTTACTTGTCAATCTCAGCATCTCATCACACCGATGTTGATCCATCACCAAAACTATCAAGGGGCAGGCTGTATCATCATCCTAGTTTAGGTTTCCCTGCCCCCAGACATCTGCAGACTGTAATCTCAATGGTTCTTCCTATTACATCTGCGATGATTCTGGCAAAGGTTGCCACATCTTCCTCCTCCTTTCTGATGAAATCAGAAATCCTTATCTCTCTCATGTTGAAGATGATCAGGTTCTGCGTCCTTCTGTCTCTTGACTCCATCACAGATGTATGAATTCACCATTTCATCAGTCTGTTCTTCAGTTTTGGTTTTCAGCCAGTTAATCTCTCTTCATATAATCTCATTGGCCTTTTCCATACCATCTGCATGCCCAGAAATTCTGTCTTTGCATCGCTTCTCAATCACTGTCTTGTCAGATTTTCTTGACATCTTAGTCTCTAGCAGCTCCATTCTCTGTAAAACCTTTGCAATGAAAGCTTTACATCTCTCCTCAATCTCAAAGCTATCATGCTTTGCAGCCCAAGCAGTACCAATGGAAGTCTGAGTCTGGTAGTATCTTGTATTGCTTGAAAGACATAGAGGCATTTAATGCAGAATAGATTTTCATGTCTGCTGCAAACAACCAGTTCTTCATTGCATAGTTTGTAAATCCAAGTCTCGACATTTTTCACTCATAACGTCATTTTCACTTTGCAGTGCCTGACCTTGAGCATGAGTTTTGCTCAAAATTCTGGAAGTATGCTTTCTTGAATCACACTCACTATTCTGAGGAGCAGCAGCTGCACCCTTAGCAGATGCAACAGTGGAGTTGCTTCCTTATCCAAACAGATACTTCCTGTGGGGCTTTATTGATGAAGCCTTATCACCTTGGGACCTCTGTGAGTATCTTTAAGTTTTGGTTTCATTGTAAAACATTAATGGGTGTGCTCGGACCTCCAGCCTCAAAGCACCGGCCGTCATCCATACATCACAGGAAGAGAAGTGAAGCACAAGCAAAGAGAAGACAAGTGATGTGAGGAAAAGGCTTACACCATGGGTGCTGTTATGGGAATCTGTTTGGTGGCCAGCAAGTGAAGTTCATGGTGCTCGCTCGTGTTTACGCCATGTGATCACTCTTCCATCTATTCATACCCAGAAACAGATTTGCCAGAACCATTTCATTATAGTAAGTGAACGATGACGAGTGTTTCACGAATCCACGGGGGAAGGTTGACATTTCTTTATAATTGCCCTGTTCACTGCAGAACGAAACTGCATTCTGGTTTATTGCCAATATAAATTAATCATGCCATCATTAAATGGCTGAAGGTTGCATGAGGTTCCCATCTCGTTTTAGTGCGGTCACCATATAGGAGCCATTGGGTTTTAGGCGCGAAGACCATATTCCCATCTACAGCTGGAATTAAACCAATCAGGCATCTGTCTCTGTCTGTGTGTGTGTGTGTCTGTCTGTGTGTCTGTCTCTGTCTCTAATAAATTACAACCAACGTGCATGTTCACAGTGTAAACAAGAAAAATAGCAATCAGAGAATGCAGACCCTCACCAGGACTTGTTTTGTGTGGTGTTTGTGTAGTTTTGTGTGGCACTTGTTTGAAGGATGATGTTTATTATTATTCAAATTAATTCAGAATAGGATTAAAATAAATTCAATTCAAATCATATGGAAGACCAAATAGGTACATTCCTGCAATGGAGTCATCAGAAGGAACCTGGATAGGATTCGGGTTTCAGCTGCTACTACTCCACGCTCAAATCTATCTAAGCATGGCCAAGTGAGTCTTGTTCAAAAATAAATAAATGAATAAATAAGAACCCAGATTCAAAAAATTAAATAATTCTGGCTGCCAGACCATGTGTCTAATCAGATTGAAATTTGAAACATATATTCCCCATCACTACTAGATCATAAGTGTGCAAGTTTCACATCGATTGATGAAGCAGTTCAAGAGAAAGAATTTTTAAAAAGATTTTCACTCAATCCAATATGGCTGCCAGACCGTGTGACCTATGAACTATTTGTGAATACCCTGGTATCCCCAAGGCTTGGGGAATATTTGTGTCAAGTTTCCCCTCGATCTTTCAAGCCGTTCTGGAGATTTTCATTGGTTTTAGGGTAAATCCAATATGGCTGTCAAACCATATGACCTAAGACATCATACGTTTGAACGTTTTGTTCCTCATAGATAGGCGGTCATAAGTGTAAAGTTTCACCTCAATCTGTTCAGCCATTTTGGAGATTTTTGAAGGATTAAAAAAAAAGGCTGCTGAATCATGTTACAGATGACATCATCAATTTTTTTTCTGTGGACCAATTTACCACTAGATGACCCTCAAAAATGTTCATACTGATACGATGTAGCCTTCTACATATGCAATTATGACGTCACAACGAAGGAACCTAAGACGTCATAAAATTATTATTATTTTTAAATCACACTTATTCCCCATGAGGAGTACTTGCCACATGCCAAATTTAAATTTTGTCCTTGGTATGGTTTCAGAGATACAGGGGTCCAAGGTTTTTCTGCATTTCAAACATGGCTGCCATACCACATGACTTATGACATCATAATTATCATTAAAACATTCTACATGAGTAGATGCTCCGATGGTGAAAATTTTGTCTCAATCCGACAAGCAGATGCGGAAAAAAAAAACGCCAAAGTTTGATGCGGACAAACAGACAAAAAGGCCCCAAATTCAATGCCCTCTCCTCCGGCGAGGGTAAATAGAACGCCACTCAGTGGAGCGCGTACCTCCGCCATGCTGAACAGTTTACGTTTCGTATCTCACTGATAGGTGGGATCTGCATCCATACCTTAACCAAAATCTAATTGGCTTGTTCTTGTTACCTCCCCAACTCATCCACCAAGTTTTGTCATAATCGGTCCACAATTTTTTTGAGATATCATGCTCTATAGCATTTTTGGCACAATCTCTCAATGGTGAAGAATCAGTTTCAGAATTTGAGTATCTGGATCTGGATCTGAATCCTCACCAAAATCTGATCAATTCATCCTTGTCACATACCCAACATGTCCACCAAGTTTCATCTGAATTTTTCCATAATGTTTCAACATATTCTGCTCACAGACAAACATAAAATTCTGTCATAATTTATCCCATTTTGAAATATCATTCTAAATACAGTGTTGTTTTTGACCCCATAATCGCAATATGTGCCTTTCAAAATGATTTATTCCACCCCAGAATGCTCGGTGCGCATAAACAGAAACCCCAGGAAATGGTGGTGTTTGGGGCACCATAAAGTATTTTGTGTGTGCGAAATGAGTATTGTGACCTAAAATGGTTCACAAAATTTTGAAAGAGGCTGAAAATTCTCCGAGCTAGATCCGGATCTTCACCAAAAACAAATCAATTTTTCCTTGGCAAACACCTAACCTGTCCACTAAGTTTTGTCATAATCTGTCCACAACTTTTTTGAGATATCCTGCTCACAGACAGACAGACAAACAAACAGACAAGGGTGAAAACATAACCTCCGTCCACCTTCAGTAGCAGAGGTAATGAAAAGTAGGCAGTACAAAAATGATTGGGTAAACAAGTTAAGGGATTCCCCATGTCAATACTTTATTATGTCATCAAGCAGTTAACAGGCCGACAAGAAAAAAAATATGTGGTTGCAACAAATTTTTGCAAATTGGATCTTAAAATAGTTGTCAAAGAAGAGTAACCAATGTAATAGGAAAATGTTTCAAAATAATTCATCACAAAACAGCAAGAATCTTACGCTGAAGTTTTTGACCCATCCACAGGTATGGGAAAATCGTGCGATCAGTCCTGTCAGATAAGAGATCTCACTGCACCATTGGCTGGTTCCTCTAAGGCTCACGGCCGCCTTTTCTCTGGCCTGTTCGTAACTGATGCCACCTCGTGACAAAAGCTTCTCTGTTCTTCCAGATGAGGCTATAACCCCAATTTGCATACCAACTGTGTACGAAGGAGAAAAGACAAAAAATGGGGGGATTAGGACAAGAAAAGAGAGACGTGAAGGGCGTAATATTTAGAAAGACATATCAATGTGTAAATGTGCACAAAACAAGGACAGTTTGGTAGAGAGATGTGCACATTACTTACATGCCCCATAATACACCACCAAGATGTGCTGCATGATCAAAGGTTCTCCAACCCAAAAGCAGGCCTGCAGTATCAAATGCCATCACTCCTGCCAGAGCCTGCAATATGCAAACAGGAAAGACTTTGTATCCAACAACACTTAGAAGAATAGCGCACTTCTGGATGTATAAACACTTCAAATTGCCACAAACAGTGCCTCACCAAACACTTGTCAATGTAACAGAGCACACAAAGTTACAAATCTCTGACGATTATGCTATTTTGCATATGATCAATAAAAATGTATTTACAAAACCATTGTTTTTTGTGACAAATAACAAATAAATATGATTTATATAGCCTTTGACGTTTAGGCCTACCAGTCATGTCAAAAGGGAGGGTTTGACACAGTAATGTGTCCCATTATTCAAAGTCGCAATATTCGCTCGCTTACGCTCACTCATATTTCTCCTTTTCAAATTGGAACACATTACTTCGTCAAACACGTCCCTTTCGACACTAATCCCCTGTGGGGAGCTTGGGCTTCGCCTTCCTTTCATATGATCATTTCTTTAACCAAATTGTGTCATCAAATAGTGATCCTAAAAATATGCTTGTTTTATTTTCAGGAATAACTTAATTTATTCATCATTAAAAAAAACAAAAAAGGCGGCACGAGCCCGTTAAAACCCCCAACCCCATTTTTATTTAAACTTATACTTTTAATCCAAAAGGTATTGTATTTATTCCATCAATCATTACATATATTTTGTCATCAAATGCTGTTAGAGCTTTCTTACTGACACTCAGAATATTTCATGTTTATAATTTTGAATAAGATTAATCTCTCTTATCAACATCTTTTCTTTTCCATATACATTCAAGGTAATGTTAAAAGTTCATGGTCTCTTTTAATACACTCTTCTTCAGACCTTTAAGTTTCTTTTCACATTTGAATTCATTTAATCCTTTCATTAAGTATTTATAAGCATATGCCTTTGATCTAACACCTACAAATTCACTTAGTATCTTTTCACATAATTCATCTTTAAATTTACCAATAATGTTTTTACTCTTATTCGAAAAGAGCAGATTATGAGGATCATAATTACTTGGATCATAAATATCTTCAATAAGCTTTAGCCTGCACGAGAATGTATCATCCGAGAAACCATTTTTTACACGTCTTCCCTTGCCTAAGGCAAAAAATACCAAACTCTCTTCATCAGGAGATATTTAAAGCTCTAATCCCATGAAGAATGTTATCCCACAGACAAACCTGAATTTTACAGGCAAACAATTGTTCTCTCATTTCCGTGATGTCATCAACTTGTCTTATTGATTACAACCCAAAGTCCGACTTGCTTCATTCAGATGATGTCAGTGGAGGAGAATTTCGACCTTGTAGATGATTTACACTCATTTTAACAAGAGGAAAGTTATGTTTAAACCGATTAATTACATGTTGTTTTATACAGAATCCAATCACTATACGATTAATAATTATTGTTGTTTTTTTTCTGACAGGCTGTCCCCAAAAACAAAGTTGATGGACCCAATAACAATATTTAACCTGGTATTGGTTCAGCAGTTAGGGTGGTGGCTTGGGATTCTAGGGTCCTGAATTCAAGCCCTGTTGGCCGCTGAATTAGCACCAGGGGGTTGACAACCTGTCATCCTTCCGAGGTCGGCGGAATGAGTACCACTGTAGCAGCCAAAAAGGCTGCACACGAAGGGAAGGGATATTGATGGATTGATTAAATCTGGTACTGGCGTGATGCAGGCATGATGGGCCGAATGGCCTCATGCGCCTTAATTCCTTGTAAATCCTTGTAAATCCTTGATGTGGAAAATCAATCCAATGAATATCCTGAAGAATGGCAGAATATGAATGAAACCCTTACAGAACTTCAATCAGTTGAAAGGGAACTACATAATGAAATGATGAAGCATTTTGAAGACCTATCCCATCCTTTAGGATTTCCCCAAACTGGAAAGATAACAGAACAAAGGATTGACTTTAACACCTTGGATAAGAAGTTATTTGAGAGGTAAGAGATACACTTATTCACAAACTTTTATTTCAAAGCAGAGACAACTTGGTGTTAATTTTACCCTGCTTGTTTTATATTTCCAACATTAAAAATGAACCAAACAACATGATGGTTGGTTATGAAACCAATGACTTTCACAACCTTGAGTGGGACTATTTTGAAATTTCATGGAGTGCTGACTCATTTCCAACTTGTTCCAGTTTAAACCTCCGTCTGGATGAACTAAACACAAAACTCAATCTTATGGAGGTAAAAGTTTTATTTTATTAATTTATTAATATTATTATATAATCATCTTTATATACCCTTCTGATTCTTCCCTCTGTTTTAAACAGAATATGGTGTCCAAGTTTCAAAATCGCAAGCCATCCGAAGAAGACTGCTTGGAAAGAACGTTTACTTTCACAATTGAATATTTACCGACCCCCCCCCCCCCAAAGAAAAATGTTAAATGTTTTCAATGTTGTTTAATTATACATGTTTTGTTTACAATTATTTAATTCGTAATTACAAAAAAGGATAAAGGAGGGAAAGGGGGGGCAAGGATTGGGGGGGGAGTGCACTCTGCCCCCCACCCCCAAACGACACATTGCCCCTCCTCGTCACACTCCCTCCCCTCCCGGTATGTGTGTGGGGAAAGATGGGGGTGGGATGAGGGGGATGGTGGATCAAGGGTGGGGGCACACAAGGGAAGGGGATGATGGAGTATATGGGTGTGGCTTGTGTTTTCATTATATAAACTAGGGAAAAGCTGTTATTGATTTTAGCCATATTAAATTCTTCTATTTGTTATTTGCTAACACTGCTTCCGCAAATCTCATTATCGCCAACAAGTGGAGAATATTCTTCCTTACGAGACTGATTTAATTCTTTCAGGTCTTCAAGGATTATTTCAAACTAGTACGTGCCCATAAAACGTAAAAATAAAAATAAAAATTAATAAATAAATATTCAAACCGCGAGCAACAAACAACAACCACACAGGCCGTTTCTTCGCTCTCACGTGCCCGTACGTGCGTGGCCCGGAAGTTGGCATATTATTCGCAGTTACGATTATTCGCAATTTAGTTTTAATACCCAATTATTCAATTAGCGCCAACGTATTTTACCTTTTCGCAATGTCGTGGCAAGGAAAAACAAAAAGAGAAGAGAAGAGAGAAAAAAAATTACTTCTTGGTTCGGAGCATACCAGCACTCTGATGTTACCGAAATTTATGCACCGTCTCATATGAAAACGATCATAACTTGCGGTATGAAAACGATCATAACTTGCGGCATTGTGTTTATCTATAAATGCGCATAAGAAATCGAGAAATTATTAGAATACACAAAGTCATCACTCTCCGGAAGTCCGTACATTGTAACCCGTAATGGGGAACGCAGCTGAGCTTCCCTTCCCCATCGGCCACGCCCACGCAACAACGTGTCTTGTCATTGGTTTGGTAAATAAATGGCCATAACTTGGGAAGCACTTGTCCGATTAATATCAAACCTTGAAAAGGCACATCCTCAGGGCCCCAGCAATATACCTGGCAAGTTTCAATTAGATCGGACCAGCGGTTGTTGAGAAACAGTGGTCTCACACACACACACACACACACACACACACACACACACACACACACACACACACACACACACACACACACACACACACACACACACACACACACACACACACACACACACACACACACACACACTGCTGGAATTATAGATAGATGACCAATTATACCCTAAACCATTCATATCATATCCCCAAGGTTCTATTCTCTACCAAACGATACGCCCTTCTTTGTAAAATTTTATTTCAATTGGAACTGTGAATTCTATATGACCTGGAGATAAAATCAACATCTCTATATCTTTGGAATACACAGCTGTTTTATTTAAGGATATATATATATATATATATATATATATATATATATATATATATATATATATATATATTGTGATAAATCACTTAATCTCACCAAGTCATTCGCATCAGTCGGGTTTGAATAATTTATTAATTTATAAGCATTTTTTATGTTAATATTTTTTGTTATCCCATATTTCTGTCATCCAGCCTGTGCCTTTGTGTAATAATTTGACAAATCAATATCCAGTTCTTGGGATACACCAAAGGTAGAAGCATCTTTTCCAACATAAGTCATTTATATTAGATTAAAAATAACATCATAATTTTTTTTTATTATTGCTGAGTTGAAATAACACATCCAGACATAATTGACCACACCACTTGGAATTTAATTTTTGTTCTTGAAATGTTTGATAAAAACCATTCTGTAAAAATTTTCATGTCAACAGGTGGTGAAAGACCATAACTATCAAAATAATATTTGTCATTATTATAAATGCAAACCCAATGAGAACCGTTTCCATTATTATCTCATAAATTCATAACAATATTCTTTGTATTTCAAGATAACTTTATTAATTCATCTCTGATACAAATAACCACATCATCAATTATTAATTTTTTACAGTATTTGGCAAGGTCTATATTTGATATTGTATTCTTTCCAAATTATTTAAACCACTCATCAATGCTCATTTATTTATGAGAAATATATAATCCATTACCCCTTTTTGTTCATTTTACAACTGCTTGTGCGATAGAAGAAAGCATATCTCCAACTAACAATCTATGTCTTTCCAACTCTTTTTGAGCCTGAAGTTGAGCCTTCCTTTCGTTGGCAGTTTTCACCACTGCTGAAATACCGCCTGTCAATGCTCCAGCCGCATTTAAATCAGCAAATAAAGGAATTAGAAATGGGAGAAATGTTTCAATCATCTCTCTTATTGCATATTTTTTCAACATTGGTTTTGACATTTTAATTTTAAGTGAGCCAGTATCGTTCAAGATTTTCACCTATTCTCTTGTGAGCAAAACATCAATTCTCACTGCTCCTTTTCTCTGAATTGTATTAACGTTAATCATACAAGGCTTTTGATTTTGAATAAAAAATGATCGTTTATCAAGATTGATTTGATTAACATACGCCCCAGTTGGCACTTTACGACTCATTTATCAAAAAATGTAAGTTCTTAATCGGTCTTTTATTACCATTGCTTTCACACACCTTTTGGAAAGATTTGTATGCTTCAGCATAATTATTTTTATCCCAGCATAATCAATTTTTATCCCAGCAAAAAAAGCATAATCAATAATAAATTTCTAATCTGTCTCGTTCCATCCAGAGAAACCCGAAGTTCTTTCACCCTGGCATTATCACTCAACGCATTATTCTTATCAGAAGCAGTATCTCCACCTGGTTTCTTTAAAATGAGCCATAGGTATCGTGGCTTTCCTTTGAGAACACCCAAATTCCACGTGCAAGTGGTTTGGTTCAGTTTAACATGCTGGCATCTTCTTTTAAGGAAAGATACATTTAGTGGTTTCTTTGAGTTGTCTTCCATTGAACATCTCTTCTGTTTTAAGATTGTATTCAATAATAAGCCTGGTGTTGGCTTAATGGTTAGGGTGGTGAGCTTTGGATCCGAGGGTCCCGAGTTCAAATCCCTCTCAACTGTTGAATTAATACCAGATGGGGTTAACTCGGCCTGTCATCCTTCCGAGGTCGGCAAAATGAGTGCCAGCTTGCTCGTATCCTGTGTCGGAGTGACGACCCGTCCAGGATTGTGCCCAATAGCCAAGGAAACTGTTTAGGCAGCACCAACGCTCTGCACAGAGTATGGTCCCAATATCCTCTCCTCCTCCTCAATAATATACCAACTCAGTTCATAAATAACAAATTTCTTCTCAGCAGCAAAAGCATTAGCAGCACCAAAAAGCAATCGATTTTCATTATCATTCCTTTGTAGTTGAAATCTAATTTTAAGTCCATACAGAACTTTATCGTAATCACAAAATCCAAATATACCTTGAAGAGGAACTGCCACGGTAAAACTATTTTCTGCTTTTGCATCATCGTTATACATTCCTTTTCTTTGACGAAAAACGGGGTCTGCATTTGTTCTCATTGTCATATCAGGAATAAAACCTTTGACAGCACACTTACCCATTCTATCACTAAATGAATGCAGTATAAATGTCATCATTACAGATGTAGCAGAGACATAATCAACCGCTTCAACTTCTTGTGTTCCAATATACAAACGAACACCATCAAACATTTTCCAGAATAAAACATTTAAGAGTGCAGCATTTGTGCTTTGAGCAGCCTTATTGAATGAAAATTTACACAACAAGAAACTATCGGCGAGATTCAAATAAGTTTGTTGATTATATTTTTCAAAACTTATTGTTCCATTTGTATTCCAGTCTGTTCCTGTATTCCTGTATTCCAGTCTGTTCCTGTTAGAACATTTATCTTGAAGTAGTCTTCTTTTTCAGTAGAGTTTGAGATGACAATAGTATCATACAAATCATAGATACTATCAATTGCTTCCATACTTGTATTTATTTCGTTAAAAAAAAGTTAAAACTTTTGAAACCCTGATCCAAGTATTTGAATTATTTTCTGTCGTTCTTGGGGAGACAATGGAGTTTTGCCTTTCTTAATTTCTTTTATTGCTTATAATTTATGGGATTCCCTTTGGGCATCGTTAGATGCCTTTAGAGCTCTTAAGAGCACCCGCTACATTTCCCATGGCAGAAGCAGTTGAATCAATTAGGTATTTATGTTTAAAAGTAGTTGAACCTATACCCATTAGAGTATCAATTATCCCATCTCCTTTTTTTCGAAATTGATATCCGACACCCCATTGTCTCTTAGGTTTATAGTATCTTCTACCAAGATGCATACATTCACCCTTGCAGTATGGGGAAAGGAACATCCCATCCCCTGTAAGTATTATATATTTTCCCAACTCGTGTTTCCTTACAATAACTCGTATTTATCTATTGGAAAACTTCACATAGGTGAATTCTGATGGATATTTCTCCATTAAAAGAACTCATATGAGTATCCTGATCAGTTATCCTAAAATTTACTCTGTATATTGTTTTTCCAGACACAGGTAGATAAACCAGATTTTTCAGCTCCATATTGAATTTAAAACCAATTGGGGTTGAGTTTGCGCTGAATGAAAATATTGTATTTGTTCTTATTCCATCATTAGAAGCACCATCAATTAAATCACAGTGAATTAATACCAAATTTATACCTGAGGATATTTGAATGACATTATAACTTTAAAACATTCCATTAGTTTCAATCTTTTTTGAAGAGAAACTCAATAACCCTCTAAATGAATTATCAATTTGTGAAATCAACCTTGAAATTGTTTTTAGGTTTAATTGTTGATTTTGAAGTATGTTTTTGAATATCTCTTACAATATTTTTGGTTCATCACCCTGTTCTTTCATAAGGCAAGCCATTTCAGAGGATATTTGAGAAATCTCGTATGCTCCGGGTAAAACTGTTATAGTTTTGTATCTGCTTCACGGATTATAACTAAACTTGTCATTTTTCTCTATGATATTAAAAAAGGTATTATAAGTTTCCATTGACAATAAAAATGCCTCATTTTTTTGTTGCGTCAAGTTGTAGTGTGTATGGGAACGAAGTTGTGTGATCACTCGTGAAATTAAAACTCAGGATTGTGCTTCTCATTTATAAGTTTTAAAAAGTCTGTATATAATTATTATAAATCTCTTTTATATTTTCTGAAAGACCAGACTTGTTAAATAATCTTGAAAACAAGATAATACAAATCATTTTTCTTCTAACATTCAGTAGTAGTAATTCTACCATTATCTTATCGGTAAATAAAAATACTTCTTTATAATCTTTCAACAATAAAAAACATCTCATTTGCATCTACAATTGATGATTTTTTTTTCATTTTCATCATAAGGGAGAATTAAACTCATTTCACATGGGATAATATCTTTGTATTGACATTTATTAATTATTTTAAAATTCATTAACCGGTCTAAAATGGCTGACGCTTCATTAAAACAATTGTTGTTTCCAGCCTTCTTACTACCTAACAACAATAACAACCTATGAAGTAATTGTGATGGGTCATTTGTAAGGAAACTACCACCTGACCCAAGCCTACTTAAAGCCTCATTTTTTCTCCCAGCAATATGTTTCTCCTTTTCATTCTTCTTTCTTCTCCCAGCAACACGAACTCCATAATCAAGTGAGTTTAGTAAATCAACATATGCTCTTTCATCCTCATTTTTCATATTCAATGGCTCAATGAAATAATCTGAAACTCGATTCTTGGCTAAAATGTAATATCCATCTTTTGTAAGAAGAAACATTAATCTGGGGGTAAATTTAACAGGTGGTCGGACAGAACTTAAGAACCTTAATTCATAATTAAATATCAATACCTTTTCTTTAACAAGATAGAATATTGTTGGTTGTTGTGTTAGAATGAGACTTGCTATAGTTTTTGAATCTGTGTTGGATATTCATTGTTTTGGACAGCATTCACAACATAATCAGGGGGTTCATTTATCTCTTCCACTTGTTGAAATAATCTTTCATCATCATATTCTAATTATCCTCTATCCTCTCGTTCTTGCTCCGACATTTGATGAAAATCCTTTATCATTAGAAGTTTTTTAGGGGAGTATTCTATCATAGGAAATGTAGACATTTGTTGAGGAGTTATTAAAAGTGGTTTTAAAAAATGTATCTTCTTTTCTTTCAAACGCTTCTTCACCCGATATTTTTTGTCTGCGTTTCTTCTTTATATCTTCCTTTTGTTTTATAACTTTTGAAATCAACTGTTGATGCTCCTTAAACCATCTTGCTCGTTCATTTGCATCCATTTATTTTTTGATAAATACAATTTAGTATCCCATCTTGTTTCACAATAATATATTTATATTTCCAGTTGTGTGTTTAATATTCTCCTCAAAATATTTCTAATACACAATGTAGAACAATTGTCTCTCCAATTTTTTCTTATAGCTCTTGAATTTAACTTGAATAAAATAAAAGTATTAGCATTATTTATTATCGAGCGATGAGGGAGTTGAAAGTTTGATTGACGAAGATATATACAATTACAAGAAGAATGTCTCTTTCTTGTACAGTCGCTATGCATAAACGTTTGGTTTCTCTCATTAATACAATCATCAAAGATGATGAGATTCTTTTTTGATTTCTCTAGATCTTGGGGTGAAGGTATATCATCCGTATTATCACGAAAAATACAAGTTATAGCTTTTGATTTCTTTTTACATTTCTGTGTTTCACAAAATAGTTGGATTATATCTTCAATGTTAAAATCATTTAGTTTGTTTTGAAGTTAAAATAAACCAATTATGTCTTCTTTTTGAAGACCTGCATTAAAACCTTGTGAGAGTAGTTGATACTCGGGCTGAAAACTTGACTTTGTGAAAATTATTAAATTATCAAGAACTAAAAAGTTGGGAGTAAGGAGCATCTTTAAAAACAGGCAGGTTTTTCCACATCCGATTGAACCAACTATTACACATCTTAATTAATTTGGAAGATTTTATGGTTGTTAAATTTTATCATATTTTCCCAAATGGGTAAAAAAAAATCATTCATTTATACATTTAGAAAACAAATTATTGAAAAATTTTATTCGTTTTTTTCGAAACTTTTATCCTGAGTTCAGGTATAATTTCAAGATGATCCATTATTTTATTTATACAATATATTATGTTGATATTTCCCTGAAAATGACAATCGTGAATAATATATATCATCAATCCATGAAACATTAGCATCATTTGATCAGTCTCTTCTCTTGTAAGAAAAGGTGTATTCGCACCCTCATACTTAACATTTATTTGTCATATTAATCTTGTAAAGTAATTCATTTTTGGTGCAATTTTGAAACAGTTATGTTCCTTTTTATATTTTTTATTTTCATTAATTAGAAGATAATTACAGAATATACATTGTTTATAGGCTTTTGACTCTGTGTTTAATCCCACTCTATCACATGCAGGACAATTCTCAAATTTGTCATATGGAGAATTAGGGTATTCAAGAGGCTCAAGATCTGGCATACTCTTCATATTTATATAGTAAAACTTTGCTTCAAATAAAATTAATCTTCGGTATCATCTTCGGTACTTTCATTGGTGCTTTCACAGTTATCTAGAAAACTACTTTCATAACTATCGTTTGAACACAAACTCTCGGTATCATAACTGTCTTCTGTTCCAACAGAGACACTATCATCACCATCATAATCTTTAAATCTTCACTTGAATAATGACTCATATTTAATTAGTAGAAAAAAAAACATTACCATCTATATCCATCTACTTTTTTTCATTAACAGATTCAACTTCTACATTTTTTAAGTGAAAGGTAATTTTAAAATGGTCCTTAATTACCACTGAACAAAATATCATTTCACCTGATATATTAACATCCTTTATTTCATCAAGATTTACATCTTTTGGGTTGTTGAAAAAATGCAAATTTCTCCTTGCTTATTGCTGATGGTCTTATCTTTTCTTTTCAAAGCTTCATCCATTAGTTTTTTCTTTTTTGATACTTTTTCTTGTTTCATTGCTTTTTCTAGTTTTGAATATATTGCTGGATGGAGAGGAGAAACTTTTGTTAGAGCTACTTTAATTGATCTTCCAGATACACTAAAAACCCTTCCACTGAAGGAAATTGAAGAACTCATTATCAACCATAATTGATTTTATCCAATAGTTGTTATATTTATCATTGTTCAATTTTACATCCTCAACATATTTCTCAGAATATTTTACAAATGCAGAGATTGAGTGAAACCTGTCTTTTGTGTCTTGATACATTGTATTTATTAAGTAAAAAAAGTTTGTGGATAAAATGGTTTTAGGCACAGATTCACCTATTAATTAAACGGAATTTTCATCAAGAATTTTTTTGTTTAAACGAAAAGTATAAATAAATTACCGTGAGATTTTAATCAAGAAAATTATATTTTAAGCAAAGTTTTTCGATATAAATATGGTGAATACAATGTACTGTGACGTTTGTTATCATGAATATAAATGTTACAAAAAAACCACCTTCAAACCAACAAACACACATTCAATCTTTTCAGACAAATATCTCCATTTGAACGAGAAACAATACATTGTGATGTCAGTTCTAAGGATGTCTGAAGAGAGTTATAAAAAAAACACCTTCAATCACAAAAACACGTAAATAACATTGAGAGAAACTTGAAGAGAAATAAGAAGAAAATTGGATTAGAGGGAGATGTCATTGAGACAAAATCATTTGAAACAACAACTCTTCAAAGGTGTTTTAAAGATCAGACAGATGTAAAACTTAAAAGATTTAATATTAATGTGAGATCCATTTGGGAAGCCATTCATATCTCAAGGGATTCAATTATCAAGGTTGTTAGTGGAATGTTGAAAAAGCATAAATCATTCAAAATATATCTTGGAACCCCCTTTACCTTCTCAAGAGAAGATCATCTGTTGGAAGTAAATATGATAAGTTGCAGTTGTGTAGAGGACCTGATGCAGCTGATGAATTTGTTAAAAGGATTGAGGATGATTGTATTAAGCTAACTAAAATGTCAAGAACAAATAAATCTCTTGACTTGTCTCCTAATGAATCAAAAGAATATGAAGAAGCAAGGATTTGTCATATATGCTCAGAGGCTTTGGTAAAAACTGATAAAAGGGTTAGAGATCACCTATCTATAATTCCAGCAATGTGTGTGTGTGTGTGTGTGTGTGTGTGTGTGTGTGTGTGTGTGTGTGTGTCTGTTTGTCTGCGACCGCCGATTCTCGACGACCGCCAGTCCGATCTGATTGAAACTTGCCAGGAATATTGCTGGGGACCCGCGAATGTGCCTTTTCAAGGTTTGATATTAATCGGATAAGCGGTTCCCAAGTTACGGCCATTTATCTGTCGACCAATGACAAGCACGGTGCTATGACATCACGAATGACGTCACAATTGATGTTTATTTATTTATTTATTTATTTTTGCACGATTGACGGTCCGATCTGATTGAAACTTTCCAGGAATATTGCTGGGGCCCCACGGATGTGCCTTTTCGAGGTTTGATATTAATCCCACGAGCGGTTCCCAAGTTACGCCCATTTATCTGCGAGAGAGGGGAACGGGAGAGGGGGGATGAGAGTGGGGGCAAGAGAGAGGGGTGAGAGAGGAGGGGTAAAGAGGAAGGGCGAGATTAGGGGTGAGAGAGGGGGGAGAGAGGGGGGCAAGAGAAGGGGAGAGAGAGGGGGGCGAGAGGGGGCGAGAGAGGGGGGCGAGAGAGGGGGCGAGAGAGGGGGCAAGAGAGAGGGGGGATGAGAGTGGGGGCGAGAGAGGGGGCAAGAGAGAGGGGCGAGAGAGGGGGGGATGAGAGTGGGGGGGGCGAGAGAGATGGGGCGAGAGAGGGCTGCACATACTGGCACTCACCTACGGGCACTCACCTACGGGCACGCACCTACGAGCCCGTACTCGTCTATCTATAATTCCAGCAATGTGTGTGTGTGTGTGTGTGTGTGTGTGTGTGTGTGTGTGTGTGTGTGTGTGTGTGTGTGTGTGTGTGTGTGTGTGTGTGTGTGTGTGTGTGTGTGTGTGTGTGCCTGTTTGTCTGCGACCGCCGTTTCTCGACGACCGCCAGTCCGATCTGATTGAAACTTGCCAGGAATATTGCCGGGGCCCCGCAGATGTGCCTTTTCGAGGTTTGATGTCAATCAGACGAGCGGTTCCAAAGTTACCGCCATTTATCTGTCAACCAATGACAAGACACGGTGCTATGACATCACGAATGACGTCACAATTAATGTTTATTTATTTATTTTTTATTTTTGCACGATTGGCGGTCCGATCTGATTGAAACTTAGCAGGAATATTGCTGGGGACCCGTGGATGTGCCTTTTCGAAGTTTGATATTAATCCCACGAGCGGTTCCCAAGTTACGCCCATTTATCTGCGAGAGAGGGGAACGGGAGAGGGGGGATGAGAGTGGGGGCAAGAGAGAGGGGTGAGAGAGGAGGGGGGAAAGAGGAAGGGCAAGATTAGGGGGGAGAGAGGGGGGCAAGAGAGGGGGAAAGAGGGGGGATGAGAGTGGGGGCGAGAGAGGGGGGCAAGAGAGAGGGGGCGAGAGAGATGGGGCGAGAGAGGGCTGCACATACTGGTACTCACCTACGGGCACGCACCTACAGGCACGCACCTACGAGCCCGCACCTACGGGCCCGTACTAGTCTATCTATAATTCCAGCAATCTGTGTGTGTGTGTGTGTGTGTGTGTGTGTGTGTGTGTGTGTGTGTGTGTGTGTGTGTGTGTGTGTGTGTGTGTGTGTGTGTGTGTGTGTGTGTGTGTGTGTGTGTGTGTGTGTGTGTGTGCGCCTGTTTGTCTGCGACCGCCGTTTCTCGACGACCGCCAGTCCGATCTGATTGAAACTTGCCAGGAATATTGCTGGGGCCCCGCAGATGTGCCTTTTCGAGGTTTGATGTCAATCAGACGAGCGGTTCCAAAGTTACGGCCATTTATCTGTCAACCAATGACAAGACACGGTGCTATGACATGACGAATGACGTCACAATTAATGTTTATTTATTTATTATTATTTTTGCACGATTGACGGCCCGATCTGATTGAAACTTGCCAGGAATATTGCTGGGGACCCGCGGATGTGCCTTTTCGAGGTTTGATATTAATCGGACGAGCGGTTCCCAAGTTACGGCCATTTATCTGTCGACCAATATCTGCGAGACAGGGGGACGGGAGAGGGGGGATGAGAGTGGGGGGCGAGAGTGGGGCGAGAGGGGGAGAGAGAGGGGGAGGGAGAGGGGGAGAGAGAGGGGGAGAGAGAGGGGGCAAGAGAGGGGGGATGAGAGTGGGAGGCGAGAGAGGGAGGTGAGAGAGAGGGGGCGAGAGAGGGCTGCACATACTGGCATTCACCTATGGGCCCGCACCTACGGGCCCGCACTAGTTGTCATAAAACGTGGAAATATAGAGGAGCAGCTCATAATAAGTGTAATCTTAATTATAGAATCCCGACATTCATTCCTGTATTTCTTCACAATAATTCTCATTATGAGATGCATCTCTTCATCAAAGAACTAAGTAAGACTCCAGGAAAGATAACAGCAATTCCTAATACAGATCAAAATTACATCTCGTTTCCAAAACATATTTATACTCGTGAAATGGGTGTAAATACAAATATTAGATTTCTTGATTCTTATAAATGAGCGGCAAGCCCTCTAACTTCTTTGGTTTCAAACATCTCCTCTTTTCCTATATTTTCTAGTCAATTTAGGACTGAAGCCAACTTGGGTAAAGACATTTCTCCTCTTACTAAAAAGGGCATTTACCCATATGATTATATGGATTCCTTTGAAAGATTTAAAGAAACAAGATTTCCTTCTAAGGCCTTAGTTATTTTATAACTTGGTTTACGGATCCGCCGACGGTATATTTGCCAAAATGAAATATAAATATAAAACACATTTTAGCCTTTTCTATTTATACATTTTCCGCCGAAGGTGCAAAAGTTTCAAAACCCGAAATGTAAACATCAACATTTATTATCAAAATATAATTTTGTGCGCGCGCGCCAAAATGCCGAGTCACCTTTCACCAAACTGCGCAGTGGTCTTCAGTCATGGCATCTGAGCAGTGGCCAGCGTGGTTCAGATTGACTGTTGTTTCTGGGGTGAAAGTGATTGTTAAGAAGTATGTCAGTGGTATAAATTTGAGTGACTGTATTGGTGATTTAATCAGGCAATATCTTGACGACGAATATTCTGGCCGAACTATTGCATCAATTCAGTGCAGCAGCAGGGATGATTCGCAGGCTACTCTCGATCGTGCCGATTTTGTTTCCATCGAAAGTTGTACACCGCTGTTCGTATTGAAAGATTTCGGTGCCAAATACGTCAAAGTTTCCCTGCGAGATGCTGATATTCAGCCTTCAACGGACCAGAAATCAGCCTTTGATGTGCTCATGGGGATGGGGAGACGGTATGATCAGATGCCCACTGAAAAGTAAGAGCTGGTTATGGCTCTGATTGACCGTTTTGAGCATGTTGACTCCTAGTAGACACCTTTTTTAATCATATCCAGCACTACGCACTGGTGTGCACGCACACATCTACAACTTGGACAGTAATTTTCTCAGCATCGTTTCCATTTGTTTGATGATCCAACAGGTTTCTATAAGAAAAACATGCCAGACTATATTGTAAAAACAAGTTTTAATCCTTCTTTATTGTTTTTCACATCAGATGATATAGAGAACATGGGCATCCTGCATTTGAATGGTCTTCCATCTTCAATGTTTTCTTAGATCCTCCTGGTCTGGGATTTATATTTATTTTCCCCCCACCTACTCTTGTCTTTTCCATGGAACATCCAAAAAAAAATCATAAAAATATATAATTTCTAAAAATTGAAATTATATTTATATTTATATTTCGACCTACCGACCCTACATTTTAGCTGAAGAACTGCGTAAACCAAGTTATAAAATAACTAAGGCCTAAAATGCGTTTTTATAACAAGTTAGGGAGATGTCATATTACGGGTGAAGAATATGAAAGAGAGAAACAAGTTTGGAAAGAGTTTGAGATAGAGAATATGAATGAATATCATGACCTATATTTAATAACTGTTTTATTACTCGCTGATGTGTTTGAGACATTCAGAGAAGCTTGTTATAATAAAGATTCCCATGGACTTGATCCTGTCCATTTTGATACATCCACTGGACTAGACTGGAGTGCTTTGTTAAAAATGATTAAACAACACCTTAATCTTTTAAGTGATGTAAATATGCTCTTGATGATTGAGAAGGCTAAAAGAGGAGGAATTTCACAAGTTTGTTCAAAGAGATATGCTAAGGAAAATAAAAAATATATCTTCCAGACTTCTCATCTGACAAGCCCACATCTTACTTAATGTACTTTGATGTTAATAACTTGCATGGCTGGGCAATATCTGAATTTCAACCCGATGATAATTTTAAATGAGTGAAAGAATAGGAGTACAAATCTATCTTATATGATATAATCTCCACAAGTGAAGAAGATTTAGATAAATGGGATTATGGGTGTTATTTTGAAGGAGATTTAAACTATCCTAGAAAACTTGAATAAGGCCTCAAAGAATAGGGCCAGGCTGAATGGCAGAGCTGAGCTGAGGCGTAAAACTGTACGTGCTCTAAGGGTGGACAAGAAGGCCAATGTGTGAGGAATCTGTGATGGGGGTAGAGCATCACCTGTGGTCAAGGGATTCTCATTCTGCTTCCAGGGGAATTCGCACATTGCGTTCATCCATCCTCGGTGTACTGCAGTTAGAGCAGAGGGTGGTAGGCTCTTGACAGAGGAGTCCGAAGTGAAGGCCCGCTGGGCCGGATACTTTGAGCGATTATACCAGGCTGATCCCACCAGCTGTCGAGTTGGACGTCAGGAGTGTTACAATCCCTGTTGCTGAAACTCCAATCAACTGTGGTCCACCTTCGCTTTTGGAAGCACAGGCTGCAGTGAACCGGTTGAAATGGGGTAAAGCTCCAGGGATCTGTGGCATCCATGCTGAACTTCTCAAGGCTGGTGGAAAAGCTGCACTCATGTCGTTGCATGCAGTTCTGTGCTCTGCCTTGAACACAGGCATCATCCCAACTGACTGGAAGAGGGGCCTTGTTGTCCCTCTCTGGAAAGGGAAGGGTGATCGCCAAGACTGCAACAACTACCGAGGGGTGACACTGCTCTCAGTGCCGGGAAAGGTCTTTGCTCGGATAATTCTTGATAGGGTTCGCCACCATCTGCTGGAGCACCAGCGTCCAGAGCAGTCAGTCTTTACACCAAAGAGGTCAACGATTGACCATATCCTTGCTTTTCGGGTCCTCACCGAACGCAGACGAGAGTTTCGGCAGGGGCTGCTTGCAGCCTATGTTGATCTCTGTAAGGCATTCGATTCAGTAAATCAGGATGCCCTCTGGAGGATTCTTGGTCTTCGTGGGGTGCCACCAAAACTGATCGATCTGATGTCTGAACTCTACTCTGGTACTGAGAAGTGCTGTGAGATGTGGTGGTACCATGTCTGACTTATTTCCAGTTGTTACTGGAGTTCATCAAGGGTGTGTACTGGCCCCCACACTTTTCAGCACCTTGTATGGAGTGTATTCTAGGGAGGATGTCGGAGAGATCAAGCTGCGGTGCATCATTTGGGAATGTCAAGATCTCTGGCCTTGATTTCGCAGATGATGCAGTCATCTTTGCGGAGACTTTAGGTATCCTATTGGGGGCCCTCGAGGTGCTGAATGAGGAGTCGGAGCCGCTGGGATTACGGGTTTCCTGGGTCAAAACTAAGATCCAGGTTTTCAATGACATCTTGGATGCCGCTGTCCTGTTTGTGGTGAGGATGTTGAGGTCGTGGAGAGATTCACTTTCCTTGGCAGTGATATTCATGTCTCTACCGGCTGTGAGACAGAGGTCAATAGACGTCTGGGTCGGGCCTGTGGGGTCGGGCCATGACTCCACAAAACTTTTCCTTTACTCTTCCCCCCCCCCTCCTCTTTCCTAATCATCAAAAAAAAAACCCAAAAATGGTCTCTTAGAATGCTTCCATTTCCCCTCTTCACCCAGTCCTTCTTCGAAATATAATTGTGTTCAATTCGACCATTCTTTCATCCCGTGTCTATAAATTCCATCTGTTACAACGCTTCCCTTCTCCACTCTGTCAATTCTTCTGCATGCCATCCATCTTCCAAGGTAGTTAAACGATTCTCTGACCTACAAATTTTTAAAATCCCATTTTACAATACTTGTTTGTCTTCCATGATTACTTGTTCTTTCTTTCCAAACTCAGTGCAAATTCATCCCACCTCCATAAATCTACCTCCTCCAAACTCCTTTCCTGTTATACCCCTCCTTACTCCTCTCATCTTTCCCCCCATCTGAGCATCTCTCCACTGTCCTCTGCCTTACTAACAGTTCCCCCCAAACTGCATGGTTTTCAAACATCTGTGGGCTCCGTTCCAACCTAACAAATGTGTCACACTCTCATTCAGCACACTCCTCAATATCTACACCACACTCTCTCTTTCCTCTCATCACATCTCGCCCTCTTCCCACCCCCTCAAATTGTGTTCCTCCCCCACCCACTCCCACTCCCACCTCTACCATACCACTACCCAATCTCATCCTCCCCCTCTCCCCACTCCTCCTTTCTCCATACTCCTCCATGACCGTTCCTGCTCTCATCATCTCCCCTCCCTCTCAATTCAGCTGCCGCCTCCCTCTTCAAAGCAACCTTCACTCTCTTCCCCTCTCCCCCTCCCAGGCTTCCCCTACACCTTTCTCCCTCAACTCTCCCCCTCACCCTTCTCCCCAAATTGTCACCCTCACCCCTCCCCTTCAAATCTCCCCCTTGCTCTCCAATTCAAATCTCCCTCACCACTCCCCCTTCTCAAAGCTGCCCCACCTTAATTTTCATAACACCCTCCCCCCTCAATTTTTGTTCCTCCCCCACCCACTCCCATCTCCTTAATATCTCTACCCAGTCTCATCTTTCCCCTCCCCATACCCTCCCTTCTCCTTCCTACCCCATGCCCTTGGCTGCTCTCGTCTCCCCTCTCCCTCAAAGCTACCTTCTCACTCCTCCTTCAAATATCAACCGCCTCCTCCCTCTTCAAAGCAAACTTCTCTCTCCCCCCCCCCAAAGCTTCCCCCTCACTTTTCTCAAAAGCTCTCCACAGACCTTACTCCCAATTCTTCCCCTCACCATTCACCCTCAATTCTCCCCCCTTTACTTCCCATTTTCAAAGCTCCTCCCTCCACATCTACAAAGCTGCCTCCTTTTTAATGTTTTTAAATATTACGTATAATTGTTACATTGCACATAACAATTGGTGTGTGTGTGTGTGTGTGTGTGTGTGTGTGTGTGTGTGTGTGTGTGTGTGTGTGTGTGTGTGTGTGTGTGTGTGTGTGTGTGTGTGTGTGTGTGTGTGTGTGTGTGAAGCCTTAGTTAGAAGTGTTAATATAGCATGGTCCATGTGCTCAAGTAGGATAGATCCTCCCAATGTAAACAGGGACCCATTAGGTTGATTTGTCCTGTTTTTATGTGCACCAAGGAAGGCAGTGTTGTTACCGAAAGAGGACAACGTAGGGCTAAGATTGTGAATTGTATGCACCTTCCTTTCAGACAAGGTCAGGCAGTGGTGGGAGGTAAGTGAGCGCAGGACTCTATAGCGCTTCGTGCATGGGCCAGTAAAACTCGTGGGCCCACCCTGGTAAAAATGCTGACCCAGACTATGCACGTTAAAAATGAACGAGGAAGGCGGAGCGCACTTCGGGCTGTGTGAAAGCCCACCCCTGGGGACATCGGACAGCCAATCGCCGGGCCAGGCAGCCGTGTCCGCGGGGAGGTATAAAACTGGTGAGCGCAAGCACAAAGAGGAGAGCTATTGTGAGTTACTGTTGAGCCTTGGGCTGAGCCTCGAGTCCGTTTGAATTGTCTCTGGTATGGCACAGCAGGGAAATCGCGCCAGTGCAGGCGCAGTATGAGGAACGAAGCCAAGGTTGCAGAACGCCTCCCAAAATCCTTGCCTGGTCCCCATTGCTCGGAGTGAATTATTGAGCAGGTGCCTTCGTGGGGTGGTTTTCTTGTATCATAAGTTGGTGTCTTTCGCCTTTGACAAGATTTGTCCGAGTTTTGTTGTCTTGACCCCTGTCTCATCGTTATTTGTTTTAATAGAAAAGTGAGAGTTTGGTGTTCCTTTTTTTCCTTCTTTTATTTTCTTTTCTAGCTCTTTTGGATAGATGTCATTGTGAAAGTGCTGTCCAACAACGGTTTCAAACTGCATTCTCTACATGTGATGATGAAGTTCATCTTACACTGATTTTGTGCATTTTAGGGATCCAGTAAATGAATGGTGATTTATGGTGTGTATTTAGAACAGCCTTCTCCTCTTATCGAGTTACATGATGTTGTATTCAAGAGTATTTATTATCATTCCTTATTTTGTAGGTTTTAGAATGTCTGCTCTGCAGCTAATTTTTCCAAAAGTATTTGAATGAATGTACATTTTTTGCATATAAATGTGACATTATTGCTCGTCTTATCAATAGGAATAATAATGGATTGTGTGTGAAGCCGGTTCAAATTATCATGCATTTACGCATTGTTTAAAATCACTTTTGGATTATCGATTCAAACTTTCCTTTAAAAATCAACAACTTTCCTTTTTACATATTTCTCCACCTCCTGCAACCATAAAGCTATTTGGTGTGTTTAGTTTGCAAGCCTTACACATATCAGGCTGCATGACCGTGAGCAAAAATAAAAACAATATGAGCCAGTTGATGGATGGAAACAGTAAAATAGATTGATAATTATCATATGCAGCAATTCTCACTTTTTGAAATTCGAGTTTTACTTCCTTTTAAAGAGGAGTGAAGCTATTCCTGTTGAATGTAACTCAGGCTAAGAGTAATCAGTCCTTTAAAAATCAAGAACTTTCCTTTTTACATATTTCTCCACCTCCTCCAACCATAAAGCTATTTGGTGTGTTTAGTTTGCAAGCCTATTACACATATCAGGCTGCATGACCGTGAGCAAAAATAAAAACAATACGAGCCAGTTGATGGATGGAGACAGTAAAATAAATTGATAATTATCAGATGCAGCAATTCTCACTTTTTGAAATTCGAGTTTTACTTCCTTTTAAAGAGGAGTGAAGCTATTCCTGTTGAATGTAACTCAGGCTAAGAGTAATCAGATAACCATGTATAAGTCATTGAAACAAAGGGTTGACATGCTTGCATACGTACATAGGAGGCTGGGAAGGAGAAGGTTGGTAGGAATATGAGTGCAAGGCGAGAGTCAGGGTATTGCCAACAGACAAGGCCAACCAACGCCATTATAGCACCTGACTGGGAAAGCAACAAGGCAGAAAACATGCAAATGAGCATAAAGTTTCATAATGTGGAAAAATTCATGAAAACCTCAACACAAACAAATTTCTCATGAATCACAACAAAATGTACACCACTGCACACCTCAGTTCCAAGCTGTTGTACAAACTGGTAGCGTGCACAAAGAGCCATTACATGTTATTTCAAGCAATTTATTAAAATAAACCTGTGGCTGTGCAACACAAATGATGAGAATCTCACCGCCCCAAGTGAGGGTCCAGCTGTTGCTTTGGCAACTTTAGCAGCGTAACTTGCCATTGAGGAAACAAGTCCTAAGGATAAGGGAGAAAGAAAAATGTCTCTTACGTTCGAGGATGAGAAATAAAATGTTGATATAACAGTTCCACCTATTTCCTTAAGAAATTAATTACGTTTGTTGCACAATCATCTTTGGTTGTTGGCAGTGTCATCTTGTGGCAGTGCTTTTTTCTCTCCAAGTCAGCAGAGCAAGGTCATTTATCTTTACTAGCTTTACTTTCTTTACTTTCTATTTCTTTACTTCCTTTACTTTTTCTTTACTTATCTTTACTTTCTCTCCAGGTCAATTATCTTTATTAACAGAATACTTGCCCTAAAGGCGATCTTATTCCATGCATGCAACACGATCTTCTGACACATAGGGTGGTGTACAGGCAACTGGCAGCTAGCTGCTTCAATTGCTCCCCACCACCCCCCACCACAAAAAAAGGACCACTGGCCCTGTAGCTTATGTGGACCCTGGCCTAATGTTGTAACCCAAATTTGGTAGCATTCTGCCTGGTGGGTCTGCAGAGGAAGGTTTTTGAAGGAATTTACATGATTTTTCCCAAACATTTATTAAGTCCACCATTTTGACACAGTTCCAGTCATGTGACCGGTGTGACCTCCACAATTTAACATCCCTACCCTGGCCTAATGTTGGAACCCAAATTTGGTAGCATTCTGACTGGTGGGTCTGGAGAAGAAGATTTTTGAAGACATTTACGAAGTCGGCCATTTTGACCTACTTAAAGTCAAGTGATTGGAACAAGTTTTGGGATTCTTACTACCAGTCAGAGGAGGAACGTTGCTGCCAAATTACAGCCAGATTGGCCCAGCGATTTGGCCGGAGAAGTCAAAATAGGAGACAGACGGACAGACGGTGCGCAATGATAATACCTGATTTGGAATTTAAATTAGAGATAAGCTAAAAACCCGGTTACGTGCATGAAGCAAAAACATCTCCACTGCTTATAATTCAAAACACCTCACTGCACTGAAAAACGTGGGGACAGGAATACTATACTGTAAAGCGTAAAGGGTGGGGACTTGAAATACACTCTCCCACCTGGAGCAGAGCTACATGATACAGATTTACATGGAGAATTTGGTCCCACCCTCCTCCATCCCCCAACACGACTGGCAAAGATATACACACCCCGATACACTAATCAGGGTCATGCTGATCCTATGTAGCAAGTCTGGATGTAATCAGCCCAGAACTGTAGGAGGAGTAGCATGACAAACAACCAAACACACAAACACCAGTCCATGAATTATCATAAAGATTCACATTCGCACCTTTCACTGAAAACACACAATCACCAATGTCCCGACCCAGGGGTGGTGATTGCTATGGAAAAGTGAGGAGGGGGGGGGCTTATGAATGCGTAGCATGAAGCCAATATGGCGTGGGGTCTGGACCCAGCCTAAGGGCCCCAGAAAAGTTATGATTCTGAGCACTTTATGGCTGCTTGTGCTACCTTTGTGGGAAAACTATTTTAGGAAGGGTAATCAACTTTATTTCATTTACAGTCCAAAAAATTGGAACAAAAAAAAAAGCAAGCAAGAGAGGAATATGTTCAAAAAATCCAAATAAGTAAGCAAGTGGTGAGAACAGCAACTGTACGTCACAAACGACACTCCAACCTGCTCACGTTTTTTTCCAAGACGGAAAAGGAAATAAAACATCGGAGTTCCTTCAGATCTTTTGCAATAAAGTTGAAAGCAACATAATAGACTGAATAAAATGTCTGAAAATGTAAAATGAAGGCGAAAAGAACTGAGATGGAAAGCCTGTCATAATATGCTCTCCATTGAGCAGTACTACATGGTAAACATTTGCATAGAGAAGTTAGATCGACCCACCGCTCCCCCTTCAGAAACCCTGCCCGGGGGAGGAGGGGGGGGGAGCAAATAGCTCCAACCTTTGTGTTATGAGTTGTGATGGACCCTTTGTGCCCATGGCAAGATTGGTTGATTTTGGATAACTAACGACCAATTGCATTGATCACCGACAGACACCAAGTTGCGTATTTTAATATGATGATGATGTAACAAGACAATCCCTCAAGTGTTGTCAAGTAGCGCTCTCAGTGCCGGTCCACGCATGCCATGGAGCGATACGTGATGATGTTAAGCAGTTGCGGTCAAACATAATTAATTATGTTTGGCCTGTATGGCATTCAGGTAAACATTGTTCCAAAAAAAAGCATAGAATCTACTAATATTCCACTTCCTAAGTGATTAATCGCTCATTCAAACTTTTCATAAAATATATTACATCAATTGCAAGGAAAACTGCTTCGTAATATTTTGTGAGTGTACACAATTTTTGTTTTTTGACCAGAAAAGTGGAGGGTGGTGAGGGGTGAGGGAGGGGGGTGTGGAGGCATTTGATATACTGAAATATATACCACCACAATGTGTCGCTGCATCCACTTTCCAGGCAGTTGCCTGGCCCATTCCCCATTTATTTAGGGACAAGACATTCCAGGCACCCACCCAGAGGGATCGCCTCAGATTAACCAGAGGAGTCCGTTGTCTGGTGGACAACACCTCAGCACCACCCCGTCACACACCTTAGTGTGTTTTTGCGGAATGAAGTGTTTTGTGGTGGCTGGAGTGCAAATCCTGCCAACAAATGTATCAATCAATCGTGCTTTCCGCACATAAAAAATAAATAAATAATATAACGTTGCAAACGACCCCAATTTCCATCATCCAAAGGTTAAGATAAGCAATCCACTGAGCGTGTCCCATTATGATGCCTCCGCTGATGAAGTCGCTGGTGGCATTATGTTTTTTGGATCATTGTCAAGCTGAAAGGCAAACTTTCGACACAATTTCAGCTTGCTTGCAGAGGGCAGCAGGCTTTCCTCTAGGATTTTCTTGTATTTTTCTTCATCCATTTTCCCTTCTATCCTGACAAATGCCCCAGTCCCTGCTGATGAGAAACATCCCCATAACGTGATGCTGCCACCATGCTTCACAGTAGGGATGGTATTCTTTGGGTGATGTGCTCTGTTGGGTTTGCGCCAAACATAACGTTTTGCATTTAGGCCAAAAAGTTCCATTTTGGTTTTGTCAGACCACAAAAATCTATGCCACATGGCTTCAGAATCTCTAGTGTGGTTTTTTGCATACTTTAAATGGGACACAAGGTGGGCTTTTTTCAATAATGACATCCTTCTTGCCACCCTACCATACAGGCCAAACTGCTTGGGATATTGTTGTCACTTGCACACAGTGACCAGTCTTTGCCATAAAGGCCTGTAGCTTTTTCAAAGTTGCCATTGGCCTCTTGGTGGCCTCTCTGATCAGTCTTCTTCTTGCATGGTCATTCAGTTTGGAGGGACGGCCTGATCTAGGCAGGGTCTTGATGGTACCATACGCCTTCCACTTCTTAATGATTGTCTTGACTGTGCTCCAATGGATATTCAAGGCCTTTGAAATATTTTTATACCCATCCCCTGATCCACGCCTTTCCACAACTTTATCCCGGAGGTATTTTGAAAGCTCCTTGGTACTCATGGTTGAGTCTTTGCTGTGAAATGCACTACTCAGCAGAGGAAGCCTACATGAACAGCTGATTTTATTCTGAAATATTCAGAATGACTACAATTTAACACAGGTGGAGGCCAACTAACTTGCTTGATTTTGAAGGTGCTGAGTTGCACCTGAGCTAATTTACAATTGCTATTATAAGGGGGAGTGGACACGTATCCAACCAAGACATTCTAGTTTTGTATTTTTAATTAATTTTCTGAAATTTGTAGAATTTGTTTTTCACTTGGAAGTTGTGGTTTACGATGTGTAAATAATGGTGGAAAAAGTCTGATTTAATGAAATTTAATTCCAGGCTATAAGGCAACAAAAGGTGAAAAATTTGAAAGGGGGTGTAGACTTTCTATAGGCACTGTAGTTGGCCATGTGTGAAAAATGGATCACGTAGGTCCACTCAAAATCTTTGCAAAGTTTGATCTTGAGCCATATTTATTGTCATGCTAAATGCAAGCTGTACTGAGAACTGACATCATTGCCAGACAAATAGGAAGAACTCATCAGTGGGCAGCATTGGGCATTTTGTGTGATCCTGCAATTCTTGCCTGCAGTAGTTGCTCGTTAATGATGACGGGCAATCCTTCTGTATTTTTACATTATTCATCCTTAAGAAATTGGGCTAAAACCGAAATTATGCACAAAAACCTTCATTTACCATATTAATTGCTCATCTCTTTATTTGGAAGGTGTATTGGCGAGACCGCTGCCTCGATCACGACCAAAAATTAAAATAACCTGGTGACCGTACATGAATCAAAGCCTGCTCCTTATGTGCATATATAATACATCATGGTTTAACTTTTAATCCTCAGCATCTGAGCACCGCACAAGCAATCCTGTTATTCTTTACCTTCATGGCTATTTTTGCTCTTTTGCCCGGTATGACTTTTGCCCGCAAAAGTCATACCGGCCTGTGCCGATTTACCAACACGACGATCCGCAATAGTCATACCAGCCTGTGCCGATTACCAACACAGCGATCCGCAATAGTCATACAGGTCTGTGCCGATTACCGACACGGCGATCCGCAAAAGTCATACTGGCCTGTGCCGATTACCAACACGGCGATCCGCAATAGTCATACCGGCCTGTGCCGATTACCAGTGCAGTGATTCGCGATAGTCATACCGGCCTGTGCCGATTACCAGTGCAGCGATCCATGATAGTCGTACCAGCCTGTGCCGATTACTGGTATGGTGACCCGCAATAGTCATACCAGCCTGCACTGATTACCAATTCTGATCTCATTTTAAAACAAAATCATTTTTAATACAAGTTGAAGATGAAAGTAAAATAACCATTCTCATCCTGTGGAAAAAAAGCCCCATGTTGGAATACTTTGAAAATAATGATGTGTACGTCATATATGAATACGTAATGGACCATTATGTATTTTTGGAACCTGCGTAAAAATGTATTATTATTATTATTATTTATTTATACCGATATATAGGTATATCGATATCAAAAAAATGGATACCAACAGAGCCAAGTATGTACGTATGTATGTAAGTATGCATGCATGCATCCGAAACTCCAGGGATTGCACTTTTCATAAATTAAAATCAAATGAGTTCTGGAACTGTACAAGACTCATTTTGTAAAACTTTTAAAGCTAGAATTCAATTACAAAGATTATATGTGTGTGTGTGTGTGTGTGTGTGTGTGTGTGTGTGTGTGTGTGTGTGTGTGTGTGTGTGTGTGTGTGTGTGTGTGTGTGTGTGTGTGTGTGTGCGCATGCGCGCGCGCGCGCGCATGCGCACAACAATTAAATTGCCGTCGTAAATGGGAACTTCAGCTAGTATAACAATAAAAACTTCCCACAATATTAAAGCTGACTTCTAATTTGATATCCACCTTAAAACACAAGTTCCGTTCTTGCTCATTCTCACCAGCAGACAAAAGAAAAGCCAGAAAATGCTCTGATCCAAGCAATCTCTCCCCAGTACCAGAAAATGACCACAGTGCCAACATGTTGAAGGCCAGGTGCGCTCCAGCACGATGACTGAAAACCGACAGCAGCATCGGCATGCACGGTGAAGCTAGTGGGGGGTAAAATAGAAGACCAAAGACAACAAATAATGTCAGATATTCTAAAAATCATCATGATAATTACATATTCCCACAATTCTCACCAGGAAACGCTACCAGCCTTCATCTCCATCCTCACCAACATATGTGTATCAGAGGTATCGTGTGAATACTGGAATCATTTAATCATTTATAACACCAAGAAGATAACACCACCTTTCGTCATGAGAAGCAAACCAACCACAGAGCAGTTTTCAGCATTAATAAGCTCATAGTTTCCCCATCTGTAAAGGCAGTGCATTGGAAGGTAGCACACTCACATTTAGGCTGTCTACTTTGCTTTGCCTTTGGTCAGACAGACTGCCTATTTTTACTTCACCTGGAACATAGTTCCTGGGAGCTTATGGGATGGCGTGTCATCCGTCCGTCAGTCAACCCCTCCGTCCGTCCACAAATACTTTCAACTTCTTCTCTGAAACTACACATACGATTTCAATGAAACTTTACCAAAACCTTCATCACCCTATATGTACCAAAGTTTGGTCATGGCATCCAAAAAAAATAAAAATAATAATAATAATAATAATAATAATAATAATAATAATAATAATAATAATCGGGCACGAAGGGGGTCTATGAGGGTTGCCCCCCAAAATAGGTATTTGCTTTCTTCTCAGAAACTACACACTCAATTCTGGGGAAACTCAACCAAAACATTCTTCACCCATTATGTACCAAAGTTTGTTCACCGCATTAAGAAAAAAAAATTGGGGACAAAGGGAGTGTAAGCGGGAGTTGTCCCAAAAATATGTATTTGCTTTCTTCTCCGAAACTACACACACAATTTTGATGAAACTTGACCACAACATTCATCACCCATTATGTACCAAAGTTTGTTCACACCAGTAAAAAAACAAAATTTAGGGTCGAAGGGGCTCTTCTGCTTCAAGCGTTCTCAAGCTGCTCTGCTGCTGCTGCTTCAACGAGAGCGTTCAACTTTCAAGTGAAAAACAAATTCCAGAAAATTAATTAAAAATACAAAACTAGAATATATTGATTAGATAAGTGTCTACCCTCCTCATAATAGCAATTGTAAATCAGCTCAGGAGTAACCAATCACCTTCAAATCACACACCAAGTTAATTGGCCTCCACCTGTGTTAAAGTGTAGTGATTGTGATTATTTCAGTGTAAAATCAGCTGTTCCTGTAGGCTTCCTCTGCTGGGTAATGCATTTCACAGCAAAGACTCAACCATGAGTACCAAGGAGCTTTCAAAAGACCTCCGCGATAAAGTTGTAGAAAGGCACAGATCAGGGGATGGATATAAAAATATTTCGAAGGCCTTTAATATCCCTTGGATATCCAGTCAAGAGAATCATTAAGAAAGTGGAAGGTGTATGGTACCACCAAGACCCTGCCTATATCAGGCCGACCCTCCAAACTGGATGACCAAGCAACGAGGAGACTGATCAGAGAGGCCACCAAGAGACCAATGGCAACTTTGAAAGAGCTACAGGCCTTTATAGCAAAGACTGGTCACAGTGTGCATGTGACAAGACTATCTCAAACACTCCACAAGTCTGGCCCGTGTGGCACGGTGGCAAGAAGGAAGCCATTACTCATAAAAGCCCACCTTGAGCCTCGTTTGAGCTATGCAAAAATAACTTTCAGATTTCTGATTCTGTTTGTGATTTTGAAAAAAAAAAAAACGCTTGTATGATTCTGAAGCCATGTGGCAAAATGTTTTGTGGTCTGACAAAACCAAAATGGAATGTTTTGGCCTAAATGCAAAATGTTATGTCTGGCACAAACCCAACACAGTACATTACCCAAAGCACACCATCCCAAATGTGAAGCATGTTTGTGACAGCATCATGTTATGGGGATGGTTCTCATCAGCAGGGACTGGGGCACTTGTATAGAAGAGGATAGAAGAGAAAATGGATGGAGCAAAATACAGAAATATCCGAGAGGAAAACCTGCTGCCCTCTGAAAGAAAGCTGAAATTGGGACGAAGTTCACTTTTCATCATGACAACAATCCGAAGCACACAGCCAAAGCTACACTGGAGTGGCTAAGGAACAAAAACATGTGTCCTTGAGTGGCCCAGTCAGAGCCCCGACCTAATTCCATTCAAAAATCTGTGGCATGACTTGAAGATTGCTGTCTATCAATGTTCCCCATGTAACTTGACTGAGCTTGAACAGTTTTGTACAGAATAATAGGAAAATATTTCCCAAACAAGGTGTGCAAAGTTGGTCGAGACCTATCCCAAAAGATTCACAGCTGTAATTTCTGTTAAAGGTGCTTCAACCAAGTATTAACTCAGGGGGGTGGACACTTATCCAAACAAGATATTCTAGTTTTGTATTTTAAATGAATTTTCTGAAATTTGTAGAATTTGTTTTTCACTTGTCGTTGTGGGTTACGATGTGTAAGTAAAGGTGGAAAAAGTCTGATTTAATGCAATTTAATTCCAGGCTATAAGGCAACAAAAGGTAAAAAAAATTGAAAGTGAGTGTCGACATTCCATAGGCACTGTATATTTCTCAACACTCCACATCCATACATGCTTTGCAACACGCTCCACCACATTACAAAGCCAGCAATCTACCAAAGGAACATCATAAAGCAGCGCTAAACTGCATAACACAGAGGAAGCCCCCACTCCGTGCAGATATGGTACAGCAGCAGATGGCTGAACCTCCAACAATGGACTCTACTACCGATGCCCCATCTTGGTCAACGGCGGTGCTGCGGGACCTGAGTGCAACCAATGCACGTTGGCCAATAGGAAGGCAAAGCTCTGGCCGAACCCAAGAAGCTGCTGCTCATCCACAATGCCACGGCTTACAAAAAGCCAGAGCAGAGCGCAGGTCACAAATGATGCATCGAGGATTCGACAGGAATGGACTGGTGGTACGAGAGCAAGCTGGTCTCTGGAGGGCTGGTGGAGAGTGTCAACGAGCTCATTTCCAAGCAAGGAACGGGCCCAGCCAGCAGAGAATTCCCAGACATGGGCCCAAATGGCTCTTTTAACCCGAACTGAACTGGGTGATTTTGAGCTTTCACTGATTGAGTCTGGCCGTCGATGGTCCGATTAACTTGAAAATTTGCACACGCATAGATCATCACGGAATGAACGTGATGGTGAAATTATTTTTTTCACAATATGATAATTATATATTTTTTATGTATTTTATTGTTTTTCTATAACTATTCAGTATGTCTTAGACAACATGCTAAAACACTCAGAAGAAATTACAGGCCAATTAACTTACACCATCAGTGTCCTAATGCATGTAACCCTTATTTACATGTGTTTGTTGTACATAAACATATGCAAAAATTGCAGTTTTTTTCAAGGACATGTGATGACAAAAAGTCATGTGACACCTGAACAGGTCAAGATCGGTCAGGTGAAGTATGGAAACATGCGTTAGAGCAGCACGTCGCTGCATCCACTTTCCGCCGGTGTTCCAGGGGCCTCCGTCTGGCCATCCCCCAGGCAGATGCCTGGCCCATCCCCATCTCCTTGAGATGTTGATCAACCTGCTGTAACCACGAGACACGTGGTCGGCCAATTGGCCTCCTCCACTCACGAGGCTCCCTCGCTGAGAAAATCTGGTGAGCAGGATGAGCGTCAGGAAAATGACGCACATGTCCATACAGCTGCAGCTGACGCTCACAGACTATTGCAGGTAACAAATCTCATTTGAGTCTGTGTCAGCAACTGACCAGTGTGTGCCCTGGTTTGGAATAGGTACACCGTATCCCTACGCGTCTTAAGAGGCGACTAAAAGGGTTGGAGTTAGCAAGGGCATCCGGCCATAAAACATTGTCTCAAAAAAGGGAACCGTGATGAGTACAATTATATATGGGCAGGGTACAGCCTAAAGTACCCCGTGGTGGTCCTCACCCCCTCTCATCAAAAATCAAGGTGGGGAACCCGATCGAAGCAAGGGAGGAAATTACTCCATTCATGATGACCAAATGTGTGATGCCCCACGTGGAGATCAGTTTCTGAGGTTTGGGACATGGAATGTAGGGACAATGACAGGGAGATCAGGAGAAGTGGTGGAAGTATTGGTCAGCAGAAGAGTGGACATATGTTGTGTGCAGGAGACAAGGTGGAAGGGAAGTGGTGCGAGAATGGTGAGACAGAAGTACAAGTTTATGTGGCAAGGGTGCCTGGAAGGTGTATACGGTGTTAGTGTCCTGTTTTCTAAGGAGTTTGTCGACAGTGTGGTGAGTGTGACTAGAGTGAGTAAAAGGTTGATGATGGTGAGAATGGTGATTGGAAAGTTCGAAGTGAATGTCATCTCAGGATATGCCCGGCAGGTCGATCGGAGCGATGAAGAGGACAATTTCTGGTGTGTGATGGAGAAGTTGATGGAAAATGTGAAAGATGAAGAAGTTGTTGTGGTAGGAGGAGACTTGAATGGACATGTGGGAAGGAGTACAGATGGTTTTGAGGGAGTCCATTGGGGGTTACAGAGATGGTGTGAGGAATGGAGAAGGTGAAAGGATTTTGGAGTTTGCTGATGGAGCTGGTTTGTTGATTTGTAATACTCAATTCCAGAAAGTGGATAAGCTTGTTACATACACGTCAGGTGGGTCGATGACTATTGATGACTACGAGATGGTGCGTAGGCGAGATAGGGGGAACCTCCGGGACACAAAGGTGATCCCGGGGGCGGAGAATGTTTCACAGCACCACTTGGTTGTCTGCGACATAAGGATGAAAGGTGCGAGTGAAGTGCCAACTGAGGATGAAGGTGTGGAGATTGAAAGAGGTGACAGTGAAGGGGGAATTAAGAGAGAGGTTGGGTATGGCAGAGGATGATGTAGTTGAGCTTGAAAGTGGATGGATGCCAATGAAGGAGTCTGTTGGGAGTCATTGCTGAGGTATGTGGATAGACAAAAGGACCAACGAGTCACTTGGAAACATGGTAGTGGAATGATGAAGTTGGAAAGAGGATTGACGAGAAGAGGAAGAAGTTCAAGGAGTGGCAGAAGGTGAAGGGTATGGTGGCAGAACAGGCAGAGTATGAAAGTTATAAGGCAACCAAGAAGGCTGCAAAGAAAGAGGTAGCAAAGGTGAAGGCGGAACATAGGAAAATGCTCGGAGAACGTTTGGATTTGGAAGAGGGTAGAGAGCGGTATTTCGGATTGCAAAGCAGATAGTGAAAGAGAGGTGCGGTGTGATGGGGTTGAGTTGCTTGAAGGATGAAGTAAGACAAATCACTGTGAATTAAAGGAAGATGGAAGAGATATGGAAAGGTTGTTGAATGCAAAGAACAAATGGGCCGGCAATATTGAGAGCAACCCAATTTTAGGACCGGCAGAGAAGATAACTGAGAAGGAAGTTGAGGAAGCGATAAGAGCAATGAAGAGTAGTAAAGCGGGATGGCCGGCGGGAGTTGTGGGAGATATGTTGAAGGCAGCGGGAAGTTGGAGTGTGAAGAGAATGACAGATCTGTAATCCGGTGGTGAAAGAAGGCCGCATTCCATTGGATTGGGAACTGAGTACCCTCGTCCCTCTGTACAATGGCAAAGGTGACCCTCTGGACTGTGGCTCCTATAGAGCAATAAAGTTATTGGAGCATGAAATGAAGGTTTTGGAAAGGGTGTTGGAAAAGAGGACAAGGAAGAAAATAAAGATCGTCGAAATGCAGTTTGGATTTATGCCAGGAAGAGGAACGACAGATGCGATTTTTATTGCGAGGCAGTTGCAGGAGAAGTACATGGAGAAGAGGAAGAAGTTGTTTCTTGGGTTTGTTGATCTGGAGAAAGCATTCAATAAGGTTCCACGCAAAGTAGTGACATGGGCATTGAGGAAGTTAGGAGTGGAGGAATGGTTGATCAGAGTAGTGATGGAAATGTACGAGAGAGCATGCACAGCTGAAAGGATGAAGGAAGGGAACAGTGGTGAGTTTGAGGTGAAGGTGGAAGTGCATGAGGAGTCGGTGCTAAGTCCACTACCATTTGTAGTTGTGATGGAGGTGCTGGCTCAGAGCGCAAAGGAGGGTTTACCGTGGGAGTTGTTGTATGCAGATGATTTGGTTATTTTTGCGGAGAATGGGGATGGGTTGAAGGAGAAGATGACTAAATGGAAGGATTGTATGGAGGCAAAAGGTTTGAAGGTGAATATCGGAAAGACGAAGATGATGCGTGCGATGTGGTAAAACAAGTGGTGAGGTGGAAAGAAGTGGGAAATGTGCTGTGTGCAGGAAGGGTGTTGGAGTGAACTCCATTCAATGTACAATTTGCACTGAGTGGGTTCATCGAAAATGTAGTGGTGTGAGGGGGTCATTAACTAGTGTGGTAGCTACATTCAAGTGTAAGGTGGATGGAGGAAACATTGAGTTGGATCTTGGTGACAGCATGAAGTTGGAAGGTGTGAAAACATTTTGATACCCAGGAGACATGCTGAATGGAGAAGGTGGATTCGACTCGGTGACGGTTACGAGAGTGAGATGTGTATGCAAGAAGTTTCAGGAAATGAGTGGCATGCTGACGAGGAGGGGGAGTGTTGTAGAAGTTGAAGGGAAAGGTGTATGCTACATGTGTGAGAAGTGCAATGATTTATGGGAGCAAGACATGGGTAATAAACATAGAGGTAATAAACAAATAAAATTTGTCTTGACCAAAGAAACAAAATCTACACCTGTAAGGTAAGTCCGATTTCAACAATGTGGTTTCAAAATGTGCACAAGACCCTGGAGAAAAAAAAGTCATAAGAGTAGATTTCGAAATCCCCAGCAGTTGCGAAAAAAAAGTAAAGGGGAGGCCTCCCAGCCCTCCTCCAGTGCAGTTAGGGTTAAGAGCACACTCACTCACACCTCACGCTGATTTCCTCCAAGCCACACGCAGATACCACCTGCACCTCCTCCCCACACATCATATTACACTACCTACTCCACTTATTTCTTCCTCTCCCTCCTCTTTTTTGGGACCAATGTAACCCTGCTGGTTTACATATGGTGAGCGAGAGGCCAGCAGTATGCCTCATACTTTGCTTTTCTCTGAATATACCTCTTCGTTACCTCGTTTCCCCGGAATGACTGAGGCACCTATGTTGTAGAACTGTGACTAAGTAACTGAATATGTAGGGCTTCTGTGCTTGGGGCAAGAACTTTGCTTTTGTGGCACTGCTTTGTTAATATGTGCCTTTTGTTAACTCTATGAACCATTTCCCGAAATGTCTAATTGTCAGTTTCAATTAGTTCGACATAGTGTGTGAGTAGTAACAGGGAGTTCACCCTCTGCCGTTTTGTTATGGGTAGCCATGAGCCAACGTTTACACTTACGGTATTGCTCGGCTGTCTGTTAATCACAGTGGAGCGTTGAGACCACGGTACTCTTTCTAAAGGGTTTGATTCACAGGAAAGGTGAAGTGGATTTAGACACTGGACCCTGCCTGCTTCGCAACCCACCGTGTGGTGGCTTATCCGCTGTCCGTCGGCTTACAGGATTGTCAGCCGGTTCGAGGATTTGAGAACCCCCCTCATGATCCCTACCGCCACAAATCTGTAACAATATATATATATTATATATATATATATATATATATATATATATATATATATATATATATATATATATATATATATATATATATATATAGTTGAAAGTGTGTCTGTGTGTTTCAATGTGACCTATGCACACGAAAAGTATTGGACTGATCCTCACCAAACTTCACTTGCTGACAGAACATGTACCCGGGAGTGTCCCGATGCAAAAGAATTGTACTTCCGACTTCCGGTTTCCGAATTATGACGTCATCATCTGATTTTGTAACGTTAATTTTTCAAGTTCAGCCGATTGACATGGGGCCAACGCCATATACAATATATCTAACATATGATTTGAAGTTTTTGTTTGTCTGTTTGTTTGTTTGTCTGTTTGTTTGTTTGTCTGCACGCGCTAATCTCCTGAAAGGTGAAAGATAGGAGCTAACCACTGAAAAAAAAATGTCGGGATGGGCCCCGGGAAGGTTATAGGCTATGTGGCAAGGCCCCTCGGCATGGGGGGGGGGGAAAGGGGGTGTGTTTCCCCCTCACCAACCCCCTTAGCCTATGACTGCCATGGCCCAATAGGGAACTGATACTGTGCTCGCGTCAGACATATGTATAGAAGATTAAATTAATTCAAAAAGAACCCAGGCAGCGCCGGGTCCATTCACCTAGTATTATATATTTGTTTCTTCGCATCTCTTTAACAAATAAGTTTTTGCTCTTTCAGCACTACCTCCAGAAGAAAAGAAACCCTGTTGAGTGGAGTGTTTCGGGTGAGGGAAAGAGAGAAACAATAAGGATCAGGCCACTGTGGCCAGAAGCAGGCCATACGAGAAACCCCCATCCCGCTTGTCTCAATCATTTTCCAGGATTATTATTCCTTTGACATGAAAGGAGAACTTCATTTTCAGTTATATTCAGTTCTATTAGCAAATGGGATTTATTAGTCATCTCGTATTGATGAAGATGAAGAAACACCATTTCCTTCTTCTTTTAACGATGCATACATGTGTAGAATCTAAGAGCAATGCAGACACACAAAAGCTTTTGCTCCACTTACAGCTGCAGGTTAGAGTGCACGGAGAATTAAGCAATCATACAGACAATGTGTACTAACTGGGATTAACATGGCAGAAAAAAAGAAAGAAAGTCAAACTGACTAGGGTGCTCTCAATTATGGTACAAAGTTTAATCTGTGTGTAGAACCCTGTATCGAACACAAAACGGTGTCGAAGTCGTGAGAACCCCAAGTTTTTGAGAAGTTTCTGCAACCCAAATGAATGTTATGGATATTCAGAACCTCAGGTCCAACGAGACCTTTAACCACAATTGATGCTACCTTCCCAATACAAGCATCAAATCATTCCCCGTTTGATTCATTGCTTGAAATCTGATTGGATTTTTTTATGCTATAGAAACCATGAAAACATGTAGCTTTGCTCACTTTTAGCTGGTGAGGATGTGAATAATGCCAACATAGTTCCTTGCAATGATGGGACACGCCACAGCAAAAACACCATGAAGTTCACCGCAACTATTCCTAAAAAAAACCATGACACAAAACCAATCAAGGAAATTTTGATTCAAGAAAGGACAGTCAAGTACCAGGCAAATGGGCAAAGAGACAATGAGGTCAACTTGATTCATCTGTGGATACAGACCAAATGACCATTGTGGTGATTGTTTGATTATTTCAGTATGCGATACCCAGAACCACCATGGCTGTATCCAGGTTATCTGGTTATCCAATGACCAACCATACAAGAAGTACCCATTCGATACTGCACACATCCCATCTTGTCTCACGTACAGCCTATTGGATGCACAATGACATTGTCCTGTAAATCATGACATTTTCAGATGGCCTTGAAAACAACGTACAAACACCTCCCACCTGCGGTTATCTTCTTTCCGTCTGATAGAGAGTTCCACCAATGAAAGATCTGTTAAACAAGAAGAGGCACAAGCATAAGTTAGTCGAACACCCTCCACAAACAATGAGGCCTCCTGATGAAATGACAATCATAACGTGCCTTTGTAAATGAGTGATCTCTAAACAAACTGTGGGAAATAATGAATGAAAAGGAAGAAAAATATAACTCAAAAAAAATATTATGTTGAGGACGAGCATTAGCATTTCGGACTAATGTGCAACAATGAAGCGATGATTTCTCATTGACCATGTGAAAATGTCCTTGGAAGTTGGATCATTTATCTGCGAGGACAGCGAACAGTATCTCACCTCCGTCTCGAATCCCATTTGATAACCATTTGGTGCTGCTCCATTGTTTTGCAATACACAGACCCCATTTATGTCATACTTTATCCCCATCATGATGAAAAGGATATTCTTTTTTACGTAACCTTTACCCAACTCCATGGACATTTACCTGACTGAACATCTCGACACCTTGGTACCATATAATCGGCGCATTTCAAATCAGAATGGTTTGAGCTGCAGTGCAATTTAACTGGTAAGATAATTACATTTTAAGCTCACAGCTCCACCGACATGGATACTCCCCGGTTCAATTTTCAAACCACTCAGGGGGTAAGGGCTGTCATTCCATTTAAACCCGTACAAAAGAAAATTAATGCAAGCTCCACTTTTCAACTAAAGATCATTCAATTATTGCCTTGAGACGTTCACTATTAGTGAGAATGATTTCTCTGAAAGTAACAGAGTAACAGATGATGCTCTGATGAAAAGAATTTCCTTCTCAATTAGTTGGCACCCCTCCTCCCCCCCCACCCCCCATATTTTCACACAATTGCTGACGTGACGTCTGTTGCTAATATGTGAGAGGCGAATGAGGCGGGAACACCTCGGCCTGCGAGAATATGCAACTTTGGGCAAAGCGGACCACTTCAGGTGACACTCATATGACCAAGGTGCTGCAGTAAGTGAAGCAAATAGAAACCTTCAGATAATAAACCCATAACAACAGTAACAAGAGATCTGTGATGGTTTCCATTTTAGCCAACTTGTAATATCAGCAATTTGGTTGCACTTGAAATTCTTCCTCATAATGAACACAAATGTTTTGGCTTTGTTGTCCCCTCTCCCCCCTCCCCAAAGAGCGGGACACCACGGACGCCAATACGAAACACTCGATGCCTCCTCTGGGAACCATAACAAGCAAGATTGCCCAGAGGTACGCACACTCACCTCTAACCTGTCTCGCCTGGGTTCGAATCCAGACCCAGCTATAAATTGTTATCCTGGTGTTTCACAGACAGGCTGATTCATCGAAGTGTGTGCTGTCCCTCAGATACATGTTAAACTGATGTCCCATCTGCTGGCATTAGTTGGTGGACCTTAAAGATCCCACAGTGTCCTTCCTGAAGAGGAGGTGAGTTATCCCGACACCATAAACAAATCACAAATTCCTACCGTGATCTTAGTCGAACGTCAGGCCTGGTCAGCCGGTTCGAGAGAGACTTGGACCAACCCAAGAGGAATATGAGATTAATTGTGGCCATTTTGTATTAAAGCTCCAAACAAGGCATAAAGCCACTCTCGCTAAAGGAAGGTTACATAAAGATAAGGATAAAGCAAAACAAAATAGAAGAAAGAGAAAAATACAAAAAACGTCCAACACACAGGAAGTAGCAGAAGTCATGTGAAATGTGATGGAACCTCAAAGATGTAAGAAGTAGGAATTGAGATTCCTCTTAAAGCTGGGTCGATCGAATGATAAAGGGAAGCACGTTACAGGTAGTGAATTCCAAAGCAAGACAGCACGAGAGATAAAACGATCTGCATGGCCTTTCGTTCTGCACTTTGAATCAGCTGTCGTTTTTTTATTTTTTGTATACCTTGGTCGAGGCTCGTATGAGAGCTAACACACAACTCACAGCAAGGAGGCATGAGACAAGAGGGGCGGGAGTGGAAGGGACAAAACAGTGGGGAACAGACACATTAGGTGAACTGTGGAAGGGAGAGGGATGGGGATGGGACGGGGAACATGGCGAAGAGAAGATGGACATTACAGGGACTTTCAGGAAGGAAAGCAGGGGAATTGAAGGAAGTGGGCTTGGGTGGATTATCGGGGGTAGAAAAGATCGAGGATTTGGATGGGGGAAGATAAGAGGTGGTGGTGAACAGCTGTTTTGAAGGCCTGGAGGGGAGAATGGGAAAGAATAGAGTGAGGAAGTTTATTCCAAAGGCGGGAAAAAGAGGAATAAAAGAGTGAAGATGAGCAGTGATTTGTGATTTTGGTAGTTTTACCAGAAGGGGGTTGTTGGCGGACCTTGAGCGCCCTGTGGAAATGTGGTGGGGACAAATCGCAGAGAGAGCAGGCGGGGCAAGGCTGGAGAGGAGTCGGTAGAAGACAGAAAGACCACCGACCAAACTGCGGTGATTGAGTGAGAGGCCCAAAGACTCAGCTTCATTGCGGGAGATGCCGATGATCTTAAATGCCCTGGTTTTGACAGCGTGAAGCCGAGAAAGGTGGGAGGCAGGAGCACCAGCCCAGAGGGGAGAGCAGTACTCCATCAGGCTACGGACAAAAGCTTTGTAAGTGGTCAGGAGCTCAAGAGGGCCGAGGAAGGACTTTGCACGACGGAGGATTCCCAGTCGGCGACTGGCTTTTGAGGCGAGGTTGGAAATGTGACTTTCCCAGGAAAGGTCATGGCAGATAGTGAGACCCAGAAGCTTGAAAGAAAAGACTTCTTCCAGAGGATTGTTGAGAAAGTGGATGGGGGGGTTTTGTAAACGGTCCTTTCGAAGAGACATAGTGAGAGTGTGAGATTTGTCTGGATTGAAAGACATGTTCCACGTGTTGGACCAGTTTGTGATTTTATCCAGATCTGCAGTGAGTGAAGAAGCTGCTGCTTGCCGGTCTGAGGGATGACAGATGGTACGGCAGAGGGTGGAGTCGTCGGCAAAGAGAAATAGAGGATTTTCCAGAGAGTCCGAGAGATCATTGATGAAAACCAGAAAAAGAACAGGGCCCAGAACGCTACCTTGAGGAACTCCAGCCTGCACAGGAAGAGGGGATGAAAGAACTCCATTTAGGGCCACACGTTGACTGCGACAGGAGAGGAAGTCTGCGAGCCATGAGTGGAGATGGCCTTGAATACCATGGGAAGAGAGTTTGGTGAGTAGTGCAGGGTGCCAGACTGTGTCAAAAGCACGTGATATGTCCAGGGATACGGCTCGGATTTCCTGTCTGGCATTGAGGACCTCCATCCATTGATGGGAGAGCAGAAGCAGCATATCCAGGGTAGAGTGACCTTGTCTGAAACCAAATTGATGATTGGAAATCAAGCCATTGGAGAAGAGGAAGGATTTCATGTCTGAAGCGATGATGGATTCCATAACCTTGCTGATGATTGGGAGAAGGCTGATTGGTCTGTAGAAACAGGGATCTGTTTTTGTGCATGGGTGTGCAGAGATCGCAAACCGAGTCTTGCGTCAAAACATTCGTTTATAGGAGGAACCAAGTTAGAAAGTCCAGCAGAACATTTTCCATGAAAATTTCTGGAGAACAAACTAAGAGTGGCAACTGACCTACGGTGAGAGAGCGGTTGAAAAGCTCAATTCATTTCCACACGAACCAGGTTAACAATGCGTTTCTGGAGCCTATCAAGTAACGATAAGTGGCAGGTTGGTGCTCCAGCCAAAATGTGGCAACAGTACTCCATGAGGGGACTTATAGTTGCCTTATACAGGTACAAAACAGCATCAGGAGGTAATTACCTCTGCGCCGATAAAGACAACCAACTCGCTTGGAAGCACGCGAATAGCAATACCGGAAATGTACTTATCCCAATGGAGGTTAGAGGAGATGTCCAGACCAAGAAGCCGAAGCTCGGATGATTCTGGTAAGGTTGAAGACCCAATGTGCACAGAAGGGAAAGACCTGTTTCTGGTGTGAGACATGGACAACAATTTAGTTTTCTTTGCATTGAAGGTTACCAACCAATCGTGCACCCACCTCAACACATTCTCTAAATCATTATCCAGCGAAACTCCAACCTCATTTTCAGTAATGTTGAGTGAATCAGCAGATGTACAGTAAAGAGATGAGTCATCAGCATACATGGCTAGCTGAGACAGAACATTATCAGGAAGATCATTGGCATAAACAAGGAAAAAAGTGGGACCAAGGACAGAGCCCTGTGGAACACCAGAATTGATGGAGCAAGTTGGAGAAGATGGACCCTCAAGTACCACCTTCATCTTGCGATTTGTAAGGAAAGCCGAAATGATTGAATGCATCACTCCAGATACACAATATGGCTGAAGTTTGTGGAGCAGACCCTTGTGCCATACTTTATGAAAAGCTTTCGAGATATCCAAAGCAACTAATTGTGCTTCACCACTGAGCTCCAATGCCCTGTTGAAATGATCCACAAATAAGGATAGCAGATCATCAGGAGAGCGGGAATGGTGAAAGCCATACTGGCAGTCAGTGAGTAGTTCATTGCCCTCCAGATGGCTGAAAAGTTGTTCATTGATTGTTCAAATACCTTACTTATTACAGGAAGCAGGCTGATGGGGCAATAGTTGCTTGGCTCAGAATGCTCATCAGCACCCTTGAAAACAGGGACAACAAAAGCCACTTTCCAGAATGAAGGAAACACCGAAGCAGACAAGCACAGGTTGTTTAGCTTGGCAAGAATCGATGATAGTTCCAGACAACACAACTTCAATACAATCGCAGGGATTCCATCAGGACCAGTCGCTTTTGAGGCATTGAGAGTACGAATGATTCTGGCAACGTTCTTCGGAGTGATAAATGGAACAGGAATATCAGAGTCTATACGAGCTGGAAAATGAGGAAGAGGATGTCCCTGATCATTGAGGGTATAATTAGAAACAAAGCAATTTGAAGAGGTTAGCCTTATCCAGAGATGATATGAAGTAACAACCTCAGGTCCATGAAAGAGAGGTATAGAAGATTTATTGCGGTTCAGTACACTGTTGGCAATCTGCCAAAAGACCCTCAAGCCAGGTCGCTGAGTTGCAATGGAATCGGCTACAGAAGCTGCATGTTGCTGCTTAGCATGCTCGAGAACTCATTTACAGAGGTTACTTGCTTTGTGGAACAGACAATTGGACTCCAGAGACTCTTGCACATGGTACTGCTTGAAACAGTGGTTGTGAGGAACAATCGCTGATGCACAAGCTGGAGTGGACCATGGATGGGAATGAACCTTCACTTGATAGATACGTACGTGAGGGAATATAAAAGGCCATATCAGTGCGAATCCAATGGGATATTTTCTCGGCAGCCATGTCAGGACCAGGACTAAAAGCTGACACCCATGGCACGTCAGCAAGAAATGAGAAGAAGAAGAATAAGAATAAGAAGAAGAAGAAGAAGAAGAAGAAGAAGAAGAAGAAGAAGAAGAAGAAGAAGAAGAAGAAGAAGAAGAAGAAGAAGAAGAAGAAGAAGAAGAAGAAGAAGAAGAAGAAGAAGAAGAAGAAGAAGAAGAAGAAGAAGAAGAAGAAGAAGAAGAAGAAGAAGAAGAAGAAGAAGAAGAAGAAGAAGAAGAAGAAGAAGAAGAAGAAGAAGAAGAAGAAGAAGAAGAAGAAGAAGAAGAAGAAGAAGAAGAGAAACACTCGCTTCCTACAGGAGAAGCCTGCGGAAGAGGGGTGGGTTATTGGGGGAGGTGGGGCAAATATATTTTGTGGCATGGCTAGTAATCCCCCCCGTTCTCCAGCAGGGGTCAGGAAACCGTTCGCACTGTGCCATGTATGTGTGCAAGTGCAAATCGTAAGTCTGCTCCCCCCTAAAAACTTTTATCAAACTCGAGGACTGCAATCGGAGATCGCTGATGCTTCCCAGTATAACCATCTGGCATCTCATAAGATTAGCTAACTGGTAGCACTTGAAATTCTGTCTCATAAGGAAAACAAACGTTATTTTTCTTCTTCCAAAAAGTGTGACACCACAGACATCAAGACGAAACACTTAATGCCTCCCTGCGGGAACAATAATTATAATTACATTGTTCTTGTAACTTTTATGTTTCTCGCACTCTGTCTTGGTGATGATACGTACCTGTCTGCGAAGTTCTCCACGTTTTTCTGGCTGCCAAGAAGGCAGGAGAGTAGATGAGATGCGTGCACGTATACGCTCATACTGCCAAATGGCTGCACCTCCAAAGATGACAGCAGAACCCTTAAAATAAATAAATAAATAAATAAATAAATAAACACACAATCTACCATGATGATAAAACATTCTGGCACAAATATTATTGTGTAATTATACTGCAGACAATGATCAACAAGAGTGAGAATTGCTTTACAATACACATCCCCAACCAATGTCATATTTTCTAGTCCAAAAAGGGCATAACTTTGTGAAAACTTGACGGAATGCACTGAAACTCGAACTTGTTCTGTAACTTATCATAATAAAGCCATGTACCAAGTTTCAGTTGAATATGTTAAAAGGTATGGGAAAAAAAGTCTGAAAAACCACAGGTAGGGCGAACTGATGGACAGAAGGACAGACGGAGAGCAAACCCACAGTCCCCTCCGGTGAAACCAGTAGGGGACTAATAAATACTTTTATATAACTAGAACGGCACCCAGTTGAGTGCATACCTCTACCAGACTGAACGGTTTACATTTTCTATCCCACTGATAGGCTGCATCTGCTGACCTGAACCAAAATTCTACTGCCTTATTCTTGTTAACTAACCAACTCATACACCAAGTTTTGTCATAATCCATACATAACTTTTTGAGAGCTCATGCGATATATCGTTCATGGCCCCATTTCTCAATGCTGAAGAATCACTGATGAAAATTATTTTTAATTCTCTAATCTAGATACAGATTCGGATCTTCACCAAAATCGAATCAATTCCCCCTTGTCATACACTCAACCTGTCCAACACGTTTCGGCTGAATCCGTCCAAAACGTTTTGAGATATCGTGGTATACATCGATTTTAGCTGCATCTTTTAACGGCAACGAATCACTGAAGAATTCCAGTATTCGGATCTGGATCTGGGTCTTCACTAAAATCTAATCACTTTGTCCTTGTCACATACCCAACCACTCCACCAAATTTTGTTTGAATCCACACACAACTTTTTGAGATATCCTGTTCACATATCTGCATCGGTGTCCCACTCCACAGCAATGTTTTGTTGCTGTGTGAGGTCTACCATCTTTGCAAGTGTGATTTTTCCATCTTTCCATTTCCAGACAGTTTCCATCTTTCCGTGTATGAAATTCTCTCAAAGAACCGACTCTCTCTTATGCTCCAACTATAGCTTTAGCTCTTCTCCAAATCTGTGGCAACTAAAATGGCCACAATTCCAGAAGCTTTGGGGATGATCATAATGGCACGAAGTCAAAACCAAATGGACACTTCAGACCTCACAAATCAGTTGGCTTCCCAATCCATATTTCCCCCAATAGCTCCCAATATTTGCACGACTTGATCATGTTCAACTTCCCTTCAGCATTTCTTGCTATTACTCAGCTCCCCTTGAATCCTCAAATAATGTATTCTTGAAAGTATCTGACCCTCTCGCAGTCTTCAGGAAACCACCAAGACACGACCGCAGCATCCAGTCGTTGCATTGGTAGATTGGTCTGGCATGTAGTACGCAAACTCTTCCACCGACTGGTCCGCACACTCCCCTCTTTAGACACAAAGTGTGTGGGAATCTTTTCTTCACACTCTACTCCCTTTCCTTTACCATCAAACTATAACCTTGATGTATCGAGCTCTCCTTACAATGATCCCCTCCCAACAAGTCACTCACCTACACACATTCCTTCCTCTTTCTCGCCTGTGGAAACAACTTCCATATTCTCTCCAATGTCATTCTTCCCTCCAGGTCTTCAAGACAACTGTTCCTCACCATCTCAGATTGTCCCCAATCCAAAACCATGATCTTTTATATCCCCGTCAAACCACCCACCTTCCAAATTTCCAGTTAGTCCTTCCTGAGAGTTTGCTTCTGTATCCATCTTGTTCACCCAATGCGTCCTCCCTCACCCTCATTCTTACCTGCATTCCTTGTTTGTCTGTCTCCCTCTATTTTGGCCCATGGCCCTGCCGTTCCTTTTGTTCTGTGTTCTCGCTCTTCCATGAGCCTCGACTTTGTATACAATAAATAAATAAATGATTCATTTGGTGAGAAAATTTCCAGAAAGCAGCCGGTCTTTTCCTCCTGAAAAGCAAACCTCACCGATGGGAACCTGAGGTCGAAACTCAAAACTCACTCACCATCCACAAACAATAGGTAGCAGTTGCTCAAGCCTGTTTCTGGTACGTGTGCCTCGTTTGTTCGTTCACCCTTAAAGGAAAGCGTCACAAAGGACACTGCTCATGCTGAGGCTGATTGCCTTCACCCTCCCTTTGTGCAAAAGGCCAAGGTTTCTAATCCCTCTCCCGCTACACTCATCATACTTTCCCTCACTGAAAACATCCAACAGCATGTGTATTTTCATCACACAAGAGTGGAGAATTCCTTGCCACTCTCAACTCATTCACTGCTGCTGGAGCCGATTAAAAACAGCACATTAATACTCAAGACTCATTCATCTCCTCTGTATACTCCTCTTTCTCGACTCATTTCCGCATCATTATCTGAGGGCTGCTTGCCTGCATCATTCATGATCAATTGCCAATATTACTTCAAATTCATCATGTGAAGCCAAAACGGATTCTCGAGAATATCGACCAGTCAGCCTTCTCTCCATCATACGCAAAGTCATCATCATATCTACAATAATAAATGGAGTTTGCGTGGCTATAGCTACGTCAGCAATATTCACTCGGCGATTGGTCAAGGAACTGACCAATTGGGTGTGCTTGTATTTCCCTTTACTTGTCGATTCGTCACAACACTGACCAATTAGGTGTGACCGTTGTTCCCAGCATCGTTATTCATGTCAATTGTTATCGCTATCAGCGTCAGTAAACAACACTCCATCGAGGTTTGGCGTCAAATCACATGCTTTCATCACCTCGTGTTTCCTCATCTTTCACAGTGGTAATTACAATATTGGTAATTACGGTGCAGCGTCTTCATCACATGCTTTCCTCACCTGTGACTCATCCTGGTGATTACAATATTGGTTGTGGTGCTATCCTTGACAATTCTACGTTTCATTGACTCCCTGGATACTAATCTGTGTTCGGTGGGTAACACGGCCATCCCTGTTTGGTGGGCAACAGGGCCATCTGTGTTCGGTGGACCGACACAGGTACTCCCTCTCAGAGGGCGGGGATGCCCACTAGTTTACTGATCGATCTTTTCCCCTATTTTAGGGGGTTGGTCAATTGATGGCATATCTCCATTTGGTTCTTCCATTTGCATCTTCTTTCTTAAGACCTAATCTTTTTACGTCGTCATTCACCCATTCCTGTTTTGTCATATTTTCATTTGGCCTTCCTCTTGGTCTTTGTCTAATCACGTCAAAATGTACCATCTCCTTAATGGGTTCATCTTCTGGCGTTCTAGCTACGTGACAAAAATCTAAGCCTTCTCTTTCTCAATTGGTTCTATATACTACAAATTTTTACCATATTTCTATCACCTCTCTTCATCTCCCTGTCATCGTTCTGACATTTGCCGTTCCAACTCTCACAACCATCTCTCCCTTTAACTGGGTACTCTGAGCAAAGTAATGGAATTATTTATGCAACAAATCTCAAGACACATGTCTTCTACGATACTTTTGGCTTCTGCACAGGTCATTCCACTCTGTCTGTACTGCTTCCTCCATATTTACAGTGGATGGATGCCCGCTATCTCAAGCAAGACAATCTCACTGGACATCTCCTGAGCATTTCATTCTGGCTGGAACCCTGCCCTGCTTTCCAATATGTCAGCGAATGGTATCCTGTCCTGAATCCCCTCCTCGACTGGATATCAGACTTCCTGCAGTCACACATAGCAGGTTACTTTGTAGTGCTTTCTACCATGCTCTACATCTCGAAGTCAGTGTCCTTACTTTCACTATCTTGACTCGATACCCAACCCTTGCATATCCAGGTCACCAGAAACCCTAACTTGTTACCATCTCCAAATTAAAGCTTTTGGCTTACCTCCACTCTTTTGTGACATGCTTCCGTCGCATGTGGAACTATCCTCACAAATCTGTTTTCTCATTCTCTTCCCTCCAGGCCTCAAGATCTTCTGCGCAACACAGCCTCATGTTCTCTTTTGTTTCTACCTTTGAGCTTTTCTACATCTATCAAGACCCAGTCATCCTTGCACTTGCAACTACTTTACTCATGCTGTGGTCTATCCATGTGTTCTCATCCACATATTCCCCCTTTATCCCACTTCCTATATGTTGACCATGTGCCCCATCACCCAGCTCCTCAACCCTTGCATTAAAACTTATGTACAAACTGGATTAATCTCACACACTACAGATAAATAATAATGAAGCCAACACATACAGAACAGACAAAGGCCAGCAGACGTGTGCTCCACTGCAATGAAAACAAGGTTAAGATATTTACCCCAACTGTGAAGAGAAGCGGTCGAGCCAGAGAACGCACTGATGGAGGTTTGTTTACTCTTGGATTGTCTCGCCGAAACCTTTGTTCCAACTTCGGCACAAACGCCTCCCGTTGCTTGAACCCCCGACACTGGAAGGAACGGGTGCTGGAGGGACAATGACCAAGGGAGGGGTGGGGGGGCAGAATTATTACATTTGTAGTTGCTTATTTGTTAAGCATACACAAAAGTGCATCAGAACTTGTTGAGGTCCACATTAAAAGGCAAGATTAAACAAAATCTTTATTTTATAAACAAAGCCTTTGACCTTGATTTAAATACCAACTATAAATTTTTGATTTACTGACAAACTATGAAGTTTCATTAGCGGACACTCCCGCCCTCCAGGTGTGAGAATCATTCTCGGCCCATCTTCGATGGGCAATGTGCTGCTGCACATTCTTGGAAATGCACTTTTTATTTTTTTGTCACTTTTGAAATAAATTTTATTGATCACGATACATCATACTCCATATGATCGCATTTGAAGCTTGCAACAAACACACTCTTATGACGACTATTGTGATGATGTTTTCTGCTGACACCAATGGTGCCAATGGAAACAAAAACATGTTCATTAAACATTTCTTCAGACATCATATTTAACCATTTTCATTCTTAATTGTTTGTCTCCGGGCCGGAGTGCCCCTCTTGGCCCACCTTCGAAGACACGAAGAAGATACCGCTTGACGAGTATAACCACTTGCCATAACAACTTGACAAGTGAAGGGAAAAAACCGAGCACAGTGCAGTGACCAATCGATGAGTGAATATTGGCGACATAGCTACAGCCACATAAGCCAAATTTATTATAATAGATAGATTTTCTCAGGATTAAACTCTACTTTTGCAAACTTTTTCATCTTACAAGCTTTGTGGAACTTCTCAAGTTATCCAATTTCACTGAAATGGCTGCAAGAACCTACTACCATTTTACATAATTCTTATTTGCAGTTTTCTTTCAGGTATCTCTCCAGTGTGTAGAGTAACCCATAAAAATGCTGCGACTTGTGAAAGTTATCCGAAAAATGTATGATTGTGGACATGTTGCGGTGAAGGTGAACTGAAATCGAATATCGGACGTTGTGAGAGCCACTATTGGTGCACATGTGGAAGTCGACTGACATGTCAAGAAAAACTCTGAGTTGGGCTCCAAGATGGTGCAACAAACTGCATGCCTCAATGTCTATTAGTTATTTTTTAAAAATTTACATTCAAAAGGAAAAGATAATTTAGGAATGCCCCTATAATGACAGCTGACCCTTCTGTGGAAGTAAACACCGAGAAGGCATGTTGTAAAAAAAAATTGTAAATTGTCTGACACACTGGTTCAATAGTTACTCACCTTTTCCAAATGAGACAACTCCACCAGAAAATTGTATAAAAATCAATCTCCATATTTATTGTGAACCAACAGATAACCCGGTTCCAGCAGGCTGTTGTGAGGGAATTCGTTTTCAATAGAGTGGAATATTGAGGGAGTTTGACAGGAATGTCCTTTGACGGCATAATGGTAGAGACCCGTGAAAATTCCACGTAAAGTAAAATGTGACGAAGTCTTCAACCCCTTTCTTCTTCAAGTCCTCAAACCCCCACCCCCATTGCAGCACCAAGTCCTCAACTTCAAGTCTTCAAGCCCTCTCTGCAAACCCAAGTCATCAAGCCCAACTTCCAAGTCCACAACCTCCCCCATGTCAACACAAAGCCTTCAACCCCTGCCCCCACTCCAACTGCTCAAGCCCTCCACCTCCACCACAACACCTCAAAAGTGAAAGCGCATTCTCACATCGATCACACATTCTTCCATCAGATAGACAGACAGACAACAATACAAAATTGCATTACCCAGACATAACACAAGGGCATTCTTATATTACAACAGACAAATAGATAGACAGATAGACACACACACACACACACACACACACACACATACACACACACACACACACACACACACACACACACACACACACACACACACACACACACATACATACACACACACACACACACACACACACACACCAAAAGATAGAAAATATAGTGGAAGCATTAGTAATGGAGTCACAGTTTCCATTTGTCATATAATCATTTTGTAAGTGAATTCAAATTAGTGTATTTTTTTTTTGCGATTGATTTTTCTTCAACAGCATAATAGTCACTAACTGTTGAGAATGATACGGTTTCTCAGTGAAGTAAATCGATGGAAAGGAAATGATATGTTGACAGAATTGATTGAATAGATTGGGGTTTTCTTTTTGATGGCAAAGGTTTTTTTGGGGTTGTTTTTTTTTTTACTTCCAGTACGTGTACAAACCAACAACTCGAATATACAACACCACATACGCAAACGAAACACTACATACGTTTATACACTACATACGCAACAAAAATTGATATCACTCAAAAATGCATGAATATCGATATTAGTAAACCTGCACGTGCACTGTCTGGGCCGAAGAGATCCTTAATGAGGTATCATTCAGCATTGTATGTGCTGTGGTTACAACGTTTACCCCGTTCAGCCGTGATCTGGCAACTTGCATATATATATATATATATATATATATATATATATATATATATATATATATATATATATTAGTTCCTTATTGTTTCCTCAATATGGGACTGGCAGGATGACCTCGAGGTACCACACACTCAACACTGAACTATCTAACCTGGGTTTAAATCTTGACCGAGCTCCCACAGGCAGGGTGATTCATAAATGTGTGCACCATCTCTCGGATGGACGTTAAACTGGGCGTCTCATCTGGCAACATTATCTGGTGGACGTTAAAGATCCCACGGTGTCCTTCACGAAAAGTAGGCGAGCTACCGCAGGCACCATGGTCAAATTCCAAATTCCTGCCCTAACCTTCGTCGAACGTCAGGCCCGGCCAGTCGGTTGGTGAAAAACTTGGGCCAAGCTTCCCCCAGCCAATCAGTCAGTCATGACCACAAACCCAGAAGGACCTCCAGCAGTGCAAAAATGTCAAGATCAAATGCCATCAACGAGCAGATAAAAAGTGAAGCTAGTAACTAGTTTCACACTTATTGGGGCTCATCAGGGTAACACATTGCTGTTATATCCACAGATTGATTTTGAAGCCTTTCCACTTGTATATTGTTGAACAATACACCTCTAACTGTGATTGGTGAGGTTGCTGAATCGTATCTGGAGCTGAATCGTAGAACAGCTTGGGTTCTATTTTGGTGAAGATCTGGATTTTCAGAACTCTCCCATAATGCCGTGCGCGCCGCCATGTTGCTTGTATTCTACTTCCATGGCAACGACAGCATCAGTACCTCCAGCCTCGAGCACGTTTATCTCGTTATTGTAACTTACTGCAAGGGAAGGTTACGCTGATCATTTAGCCTTCTTTACTTGCCAACCAATATGGCGCCCGAGCAATGCATCATGGGTAATGAAACCCCTCTGCAGTCATACTCGTCGTTCATCACACTCGCTTGATCCTCAGCACAAGGAGCGTTTGCAGGATTCAATGGACGTCACTGGAATTGTACACGGAATCCGTCGAGCCGAGTTTTACAATTCGCTGTACTCGATCGCTTCATTATAAAGACGCCAACCTTTGGAGGGACGTTTACTTATTACGTACGACTGGAGGGGAGTTCATAAAAAGTAGAAAAATTGATTCGCTCGTCGGGCAGCGGTAATAATGGGGACAGACATCGAGAAATGTGAGGTAAACACCTTGCACGGAGGCGAAGGAAGCACGAGGGGAACGCGCCCCGCATCACAAAAAACATCGAACACACTTCCGCGTAAAATCTTCACGGTCGCTCCTCATTGGCTGGATCGCGGTTCCTCCTCATTGGCTGGATCGCGGTTCCTCCTCATTGGCTGGATCGCGGTGCCTCCTCATTGGCTGTCTGGCGCACTGACCAGTTTAGTATACCGGTTGCTGAATGGCTGGACGCTGCAGTGTTCCTCGGTCCACGCAGTATACTAACCGGCCATTGGATAATCCAATTCCTATCAATATTCTGATTTCTGATTGGTGAAATTGCTCGAAGGAACACAGTAACTGCTTCACCATTGGTCAAGGCCCAAAATAAGTTTCGTAACATTGTTGCTGTTGTGTGAAATGACTGCGGCATTACAGGGTTTCATGTACAACAACAACAAAACAAAAATAACAACACTGGAGGTTTATTTTCCTTACTTTGTGCAAGGGTAAGTTTTAAAAAAGGGAGTAATTCACATTTGTGTGATGCAGAGTGTGGAGGGGGTTTCAGTACCCATGATGCAGTGCTCAGGCGCCACATTGGTTAGCAAGCTAAAGCGATAAAAGGTAAACAAGACCAAATAATGTAACCTTCCATTGCAGCAAGTCACAAAAAACGAGATAAATGTGCTGGAGTGTGGAGGTACTGATGATATCGTTGCCATGAAAATGAGCACAAGCAACATGGCGGCGCGCACGGCATTATGGGATATGCCCGAAAACTCTCCACAGGGGCTTTTACGAAGGAGGGAACACTTGTGGAGAAATACCTACAACTACAACTACAACCACAACCAATCACCCACTAGAATAAAGGGAAATACAACATTGTTACCGGGATCAACTCATCAACATCAAAGGATATACTGTGTGTGAGTGTATGTGTGTACATACATGTGTGTATGTGTGTGTCTGTGTATGTGTGTGTGTGTGTGTACATGTGTGTGTATGTGTGTGTCTGTGTGTGTGTGTGTGTGTGTGTGTGTGTGTCTGTGTGTGTGTGTGTGTGTGTCTGTGTGTGTGTGTGTGTGTGTTTGTGTGTACATGTGTGTGTATGTGTGTGTCTGTGTGTGTGTGTGTGTCTGTGTGTGTGTGTGTGTGTGTCTGTGTGTGTGTGTGTGTGTGTGTGTGTGTGTGTGTGTGTGTGTGTGTGTGTGTGTGTGTGTCTGTACATGTGTGTATGTGTGTATGTGTGTATGTATGTGTACATGTGTGTGTACATGTGTGTGTATGTGTGTATGTATGTGTACATGTGTGTGTGTATGTATGTGTGTATGTATGTGTGTATGTGTCTGTATGTATGTGTGTATGTCTCTGTACGTATGTATGTATGTATGTATGTATGTATGTATGTGTGTGTGTAGGTATGTATGTGTGTATGTTTGTATTTATGTGTGTGTATGTTTGTATGTATGTTTATGTGTGTGTATGTGTATGAATGGATCTGTGTGTATGTGTATGTGTGTGTATGTATGTATGTTTGTATGTGTGTGTATGTTTGTATGTGTATGTGTATGTT